>NC_138774.1:165965578-166473675 GCF_965119305.1 Pelophylax lessonae | reverse complement strand
ACATGCCAGGTGGGACGTTGCCATGCTGTGCTGCATCTGTTGTGCCTGGAAGCCAAGAGCCACACTGGTCCTGCACTCCTTTCAGCTTTGCGTTCACAGGCAGATCAGTGGCTGACACCGCTCAATTTGACACTTGATAAAGTGGTGTGTGACAAGGGTGCCAATCTGCTGAGTGTGCTAAACAGGGCAAAATTACACACGTGCCATGCATGGCACATCTCCTGAACTTGGTCGTGCAGCGATTCATTGCCAAATACCCTGGGGTCCAGGACGTCTTGCGGCAGGCCAGGAAAATCTCGGGCCATTTCAGAAGATCTTACCACACAACCTGCCTATCAGGCGTCCTATTTGTGACTGCCCGAGCCGATGGAACTCAACGTTGTATATGCTTGATCCAGCAGAAATGTGCAGTTAACGACTTCCTGTACAAACTCTGCGGCAGGACAGGTTCTGGGGAGCTTGGGTTTTTTTCACCTCGCCAGTGGCTGCTCATGCGGGACGCATGCAGACTTCTGCAGCCATTTGATGAGATCACCAAACTGGTTAGTCACGGCCAGGGCACCATCAGTGACATCGTACCTTACGCCTTCTTTCTGGAGCGTGCATTGCGTTGTGTCATTTATCAAGCCGCCGAGGAGCAGGAGCAGAAAGATGAGGAAGTCGCAATGTTGGATGAATTCCCAGGGGGTGCTACTCCATCTGAGACAAGTCAACAACAGGAGTCTGAAGAGGAGTCAAAGGGGGATGGTGCTGGGAGGGATGAGGAGGAGCAAGAAGAGCATGCTTTAAACCTTTCTGGGATCCCTGGTGTTGTCAGTGGATGGGGGGAGGAGAACGAGGACGACATTATCCTGGATGATGAGCTGGAGCCAGGCCACTACACCGCGTCCCGTTTAGTGCAAATGGGGACCTTCGTGCTCCAGTGTTTTAAGGGGGACCCCCGTATAAAAAGCATAAAGGGCAAGGACCAGTACTGGGTGGCAATGTACTTAGACCCCGGTACAAACAAAAAATTGCGGAAATGTTACCACCATCACAGAGGGCGGTCAGAATGCAGCACTTCCAGGCCTTACTGTGAGAAATGCTGCATTCTGCTTTTGCGTGCGTTGGCAGAGGAATTTCCAGTCACAGAGAGACAGTTTGCGGGTAGCAATCCAACAGCGCCTGCAAGAAGAGGGCGGTTTGAAGATGTTTTGGTTACTTCAGATATGAGACCCTTCTTTCAGCTGACCCATGGACAGCTGTACTCCGGATACAGCATCAAGCAACGCCTAGACCGACAGGTGTCCGACTACATCGGGTTAACGGCCGATGCGGATGCTCTGAGGAGTGATGAACCCCTGGACTAATGGGTGGGCAGGCTTGACCTCTGGCCAGAGCTTGCACAATTTGCAATGGAACTGTTGGCTTGCTAAACCCATGTGGGCTAATTTTTGGGGCCTATACTGGCCGACACTTACTTCTGTATCCTGTAAATGCCTAATGTACCTTCAGCCACAGAATACAACGTTCTTAGCTGTTAGGTAAACCCATGTGGGATAATTTTTGGGGCCTGGAGTGGCCGACACTTACTTATTTATTCTGTGAATGCCTAATGTACCTTTAGTCACAGAATAAAACGTTCTTAGCTGTCAGGTAAACACATGTGGGCTAATTTTTTGGTCCTGTACTGGCCGACACTAACTTCTTTATCCTGTGAATGCCTAATTTTTCAGACTGGAATTGAAAATCAATAGGTCTGTAAACATTCCACCAAATTGTGGAAGGGAATGCGGACCCATTTTACAGACGTGTAAATGGACCCTATATGTATTGGACATGTATTTACCGGTTGCTGTCAGTTCTGGCTGATTTAGGAAAAAAAAAAAATAATTTTTGCTGTAAAAAAAAAATATTTTTTATGGCAACTTTTCCAATAGCAATACTTCTGTTATGACATTGTCCATGTACTGGGACTATTTGTGCACAGCTAGTAAGTATTTTGTGGCTGCAAATAGGACCTAAAGGTTTTTAGAGTTCGCCTCCCATTAAAGTCAATGGGGTTCGCGAACATTTGAGAAAGTTTGCGGCTAACGTTCGCAAAACCGCCCCGGCCGATGTTCGTCCATCACTACTGATTACTGTATTAATGTCACTAGTCCCCAAAAAGTGTCAAAAATGTCAGTTAGGGGCCCGATCTGTCTGCCGCAATGCCGCAGTCCTGCTAAGAAACGCTGATCGCTGCCATTACTAATAAAAACAAAAAAATAAATAAAAATTCCAAAAATCTGTACTGTAGTTTGTAAATGCTATAACTTTTGCGCAAACCAATTAAAATACGCTTTTTGGGATTTTTTTTTACCTATAATCTGTAGCAATATACAAATTGGACTAAACTGATAAAAAAATGTGATTTTTAAATTTTTTTTATTGGGAATGTTCTATAGCAGTAAGTAAAAAATATGGCGTTTTCTTCAAAATTGTCGTTCTTTTTTTGGTTATAGCACAAAATCTAAAAACCACAGAGGTGATCAAATAACACCAAAAGAAAGCTCTATTTGTGGGGGAAAAAAAGGTCATCATTGAATGACTGCGCAATTCTTCGTTAAATTAACGCAGTGCCGAATCGCAAAAAATCGCAAAATGGCCTGGTCATTAAGGGGGTAAAACCTTCCGGAGCTGAAGTGGTTAAAGAGGCAGCAGCAGTAACAGCTGAGTGAAGTTGTTGGTAACACCACAAAAACTGTCCTTTGTTGTGTATTTAAAACCCAATCCCATGCTTACTGTGCCTCTAATTAGTTCATCTGGGCCAAGCTGGCCCAAACAAACTTTACTTCACTAACACGCATGCTTGCTGAGAGTGCTGTATAAACCGTACGTAGCATCAGCTGCATACAGCACTGTGTTCTCTGACAGCAGGACAAAGACTTAATATCCCACTTCTGGAACAAAATAGAGTAAGGCCAAACAATGCTTTAGCTGTTCAAAGGAAGCTTTGTACAAAGCTTCTCCTGATTGGCTGAGGCAGAGATTGTAACTTCATCTGCCCTCCTCTCAACCTTAGCCAATCAGAGGAAACTTTGTATGTATTCACAGAATACATAGCTTTCTGTGGATGGCTGAGTAGTGTTCAACCTGACTCAATTTTAATCTAGGAGCATTCCTGCTTCCGAAACACATAGCTCTTTGTATGTTATGGTATATACAGTTTATACAGTATTCCCAGCAATTGCACATGGAGTTAGACTTTAAGTCCACAAAAGCACCACACATTCTAGTGCACCTGAACACCACATACCCCACATACAGCTCTTGCAATAGCTACTAAAAAAGTAGGCAATAATCACCATGATAACAACATCATGTCTGGGAGTCCCAAAGAGAGAAGCAGAGAGGGTTCCTGTGCAGCTATCATTGGGTGACCAGCATTCATATATAGTAGATTGGGTGCAGCATCTAGAGGCAGGACACATGTTCTTTTTTTTTACTGGTAGTGGGCAAGCTATACACTGAGCGCAGACAGAGGAGGCAGTGGAATAGCTAACCAAGCCTTCATCATCCTCCTCCTCTGACAGTCAAATGCAGGGTAGTTTGAAATCATGAGAAGCTACTAATGGGCCCTGTTCTGCCTCCTCCATCACCTGAATGCTAGCCATTGGCAGGAAAATGGCCTCACTCCTCCTCCTCCTTCCAGCTCCTCTGTTTCTAACTCTTCTACTTTACAAGATAAACCATCAGCAGTCTCCAGCAACAAGAATGAAGATCTTTAAAAGGAAGTCAGAGCTTTACCTTGTAGTAATAAAAACAAAAAGGAGAGCGCCTCTAAGTGTTATCAGTTTAATTAAAAGGGTAAGGCAGGTACAGGAAAACTGCTCACATTTAAAACAGTATAAAATAGCTAATCTGTTAGGTGGTCTGCAGTAACACAGGGGTCCACGGCTGGATGTTGTGGCTCCAAGAGCTGGTGCATGGAATGGTGAAGGAGGGAGATGCCTGGAGGGCCAAGAGACCAGATAGTAGGATGGCCGGCGGCTTTAGGAAGGTGTTCTGTTCCTCAGGGAGACACCTGGTGAGCCGAGAGACCACTTGGTAGGATGGCCGGCAGCTTCAGAAGGGCACCCTGCTCCTCAGTACATCCGGCACTGACAGATAGGAGAGCCCAGCGTGACAGATCCAGCAGCCAATCGCACAAAGCGTTTCTGAGCGTGCGCATTAGCCTCACAGGGCGTGCGCGCTCCTTTCTCAAGTGCATTGGCATGACACAGAAGAGCTGAACAAGTTTATAGGAAGCCAGCACTCAAGCTGGGTGGATGCAGATGGACTTAAAGTGGCCTTTATAAATGGGCTGAACAGTGGGACCACAATACTCAAAGCGACAATAATAAAAATAAGGAAATGTAACAAACAAAAAAACAAACAAAAAAAAAAAACTAAGGCTGGAAATGGAAAAAAAAGGGGGGGGGGCATAAATAAATGTTCTCATAGTAAAAAGCAATGCATAAAGGGGGGGGAGGGGGGACCTAAACCCAGGGGCGCATACATGCATATATATAAGGGACAGAGTTTTATACAATTGCATAAAATAAATAAATAAAAAAATAAAAAAATTGCATAAAAATAAATTGCATAAAAAAAAAAAAATGCATCCCGCCTAATCTCCTGACTGGCCACCCTCCATGTACCACCTATTTAGTCCCTCTCCCATCTGCAGACAATATAAGCCAAGACTCCCACTCACTTAATGAGAACACTGGCTCAGATCCCACTGAAGGTCCAAACATATTAGTGGGTGATTTCCAGCTTGGTGATATAACACTTCACTCCACCTCTGTGTCTTTTTTAGGGATCAGCCCCCACCTAAAGCAAAGGCTAGAAAGAAAATTCATAGAAGAGGATGTAGAGGAGGAAGGCACAAACACAAAAATAAGAGCCAAGGTGCGCAAACTATAAAATGATTTAATCTATCATCACAGGCTCTTATGCCTGCTGATGAAGCTTTACTCAGCAGAGGTCTTTCCTTTTCACCCACCACATATCCCAATTCTTACCTCCTATTTAAAGATCTTAATCAATTTGTTAGAAAATTGACCCTCAATAGACACTCCAACATTAGGTCCAAGAAGGACTTGAGAAATACACCACTCCTGGACAACGACATACCCACTAGCACCCCTGATACTGAACTGCTTACCATTGAGGATGATACTTTTAGCTTATATGAGGTTGATCCTGACCCCGATGACTCTCTCTGACCCTGACCTCAACCTATACTTGTACAAACAACACTTACAAACATCTCCCCCTGTCAAGCACACCAATCTATATCACCCATCAGTTTTCTATTCCACTAGGTCCAAAGGCCTGTATATTGAGTTTTTTTACAGAATGGTGATCTCCAGCAGCTATGTCATCATCCCTCTTACACTAAGAAATTCACTCACCACAACCTTACCTGCAACGAAACCCTCTCCCTTAAAAAAATTACCGACAATACAGATTTGGTAATTAAACCGGCCGACAAAGGTGGAGCTATAGTCATCCAGGACAGGGCTGATTACATCAAGGAAGCCCTCAGACTCTTGTCTGACACCAACACCATGTAAAACTAACCAAGGATTCACTCCCCACCTTTAGATTAGAGGCGGAGTCTTTGATCGCTAACGCTGTTAGGGATAAAGTCCTTGACACTAAAGAAGCCGCTTTTCTGAAAAAGGAATTCTACCATACACCTTACTTCTATCACCTTCCCAAGGTACATAAAGACCCCCTCTGCCCACCTGGTAGACCTATCGTGGCTGCCATGGATAGCGTCACCAGCGGTTTGTCACAGTACCTCAATGTATTTTTGCAGCCACTCGCCCAGTCTCTGCAGTCTTATATTAGAGACTCTATCCACCTATTGGAACTCTTAGCCCCATACTCTTGGGTGGATAGCTACCTTTGGTTGTCCTTGGACATTAATTCCCTTTACGCGTCCATCCCCCATGATATAGGTCTGCGGGTGACATAACACTTTTTATTAAAAGATCCTATGCTCAATAACCAACAAGCTGCCTTTATCCTTGATGCCACCAATTTTTGTCTTAGGCATAACTACTTCTGTTTTGATGGTAACTTCTACCTTCAGACCCATGGTACTTCCATGGGCGCTAATTTCGCGCCCTCCTACACTAACCTGACCATGGGTTTCTGAGAAGAATAGTTCATTTGGCACAACAACCCTTTTGCTCAACATCTAGTTTTTTATGGCCGCTATATAGACGATATGAGCATCGTCTGGGACGGTCCTCCATCCTCGATTGATAACTTCGTCATCCACTGCAACACCAATGATTTTGGTCTCACCTTTACTTCTGTTTGTGATGTGGTTCATCTAGCCTTCCTGGACCTCAAGCTGGGTAGTGAAGGAACTTCCATCTTTGCCCGGAACTACACCAAGCCCACCGCCGGCAACTCGTACCTACACTATATTAGTTGTCATCATCCCCAGTGGGTAAACAATATACCTAAAGGGCAGTTCTGTCGCCTTAGACAGAACTGCAGCAGGGATATAGATTACACAGAGTGACGCCTTGAGAGCCAAGTTTAGGTATAAGGGTTATATATATATATGTATAAAAGTGCGCAGGATGTGAGTAAAGTAAAGCTGCAACCTTAGAACCAATCAGGGAAAAGAATATATATAAAAGAGCAGGTGCGCTAAACTCATAAATGTCAACCAATCAGGTTGAAGTGAACCAATACAAAAGTATGCAAATAAATAGTCACAAAACTATTACATATACAGTGAACTGGTGAACTGATAAGCCTCAAAGGGCAAAATACAGTTAATTAATCAACAATGTGAAATACTTAATCACACTCAGGTGAAAAAAAAATGTAAAGCAAAAATTAAGGTGCATAAAGTCCAAAACAATATCTATAGTAGATATGAAGATATCCAGGTGAAATGTTCACAGCAACTTTAAGGTGTAGATGATCCCACCACCATGTTAAGGACTGGCCCCTTACCAGAGAGCAGAAATTAAGGGCGTATGAATAAAGATCCAGATGAGGGAAGGGTGCTCAGGAGAGGATGTGAGCTATAGGGCACCACTCAAACAGGAGGATAAGCCTCTTACCAGATAATGGATAATTAGGGCTGATCATAAATTCTCCTGAATGGTACTTGTCCTCTATCCTGGGTGACCTCAATCTGGATAGTTCCCCTCTGGTGCCAGTGAATGTGTCCAATCGGTATCTCATAAAGATAGAGACCAAACAATAGTGCAGTACCTTCTTAACGTTTATTAAAAAATTACAGGGTGCACTTACATTAGTCGTCTCAAACAATGCCTCGGGACTTGGACCGAAGAGAGGGTGACCGCGGCCGCCTGCAGTGCGGTCCGCGGCGATGAGTGATGACGATGCGGAGCTCCTCTCTGACGCGTTTCCTCCTAAAGCGGACGTCAACGGAGACAGGAGATGGCACGCATCGTCATCTCCGCCCTTAAGTCTGGGAGTGCAGGACGAACTTCCGGTGTCTGCAAAGGATGTTCCTCCGTTTACTACAAACAGGAAGTCACCTATAATTCAGAATTTTCCGCATAAATCACTAGTTGAACGCAAGTGGCATGTATGAATTGGTAATAAAACCGAGTATCCTACGTACGTAATAAAAATTACTGGTAAAAAGGATTTTCATTAGTTGTGTCCACCGGAAGTTGAATCTGCACTCACATCCAGATCTGTATATACATAGTGTACAATAAAAATTAAAAAAGAAGGAGAAGATATCCTGTATTTGTATACCAAGTATCTCACACACCATGATAAAATATCAGATATTAAAACAGATGTGTTATTACTCACTATAAAAACCGGTAAGATGGTCAGAATACATATGGTATTAAATATAGGAATAAAATCTGGGATAAAATATTCAAATCTTTAAAATAGACTATAAATATGATTTTAAAAACACTGGGACACATAGGTCTATAGTGTATAAGAGAAACAAAGTTCTAGTCGGGGTATCACCCCTGGATTTTAAAGCTAAAATGGAACTGAGGTAGATTAAAAGATGGGGGGATATCATGTGAATGGGGCATATGTATCTCAAATTCATTCAACTGTTGTTAATGAATGAATTAATGTCCCATTCAACATTGTGTCCAAGGGGGCGGGAGCTTCCTAATTTGTATAATCAAAAGGTCTCTCTTCTAGAGATGGCCCTCTTGAGGTTGCTTTCACGCCAATGGGGAGTATACTTCTCTATCACAATCACTTCTAAATCCGTGTGTTTTTTATGGTGATGTGTCAAGAAGTGCTGAGACAAACTGTGACCAGGGAAACCCTTCCGGATGTTGGCTAGATGTTCAGGGATAAGGGTTACCCTGACCAATTGGGTCAAGCTTACACCACCTTCTTGCCTGTTAAACCCCCCAAAAATACAGCTAAATATGATGATTCCACTCAGAGATTTATCACCAGATTCCACTGGCGCTACAAGAAAATGGAATCCATACTACAGAAACACTGGAACATTCTACTACAGGACCCCCTTTTTTTACCCCAGTTTAGGTCACAAACCTAACTGTAGGGCCCCCACCCTAAAAAACAAAATTGCACCCAGTCGTCTCAAGACCAAAAAAGCCCATAATCCATTGTGCCTCATTCCCTAAAAGGGCATGTACCGATGTAACAAGCCTTTATGCAAAACATGTGCCTTTGTGCGACATGGTAAAAAACAGTTCACCCTTAAGAATAAGACTTACCATTTGGAAGAATTCTACAACTGTTCTACTGATTACGTGGTCTACTGCCTGACCTGTCCCTGTGGACTACTCTATGTTGGTCGCACCATCTGCCCACTATGGCAACGATTTGGTCGCCATCGCAGGTTTGTGGAGGAGGGCTGTGACCAACATAGCGTACCACAACATTTCCTCGAGTTCCACAACAAATCCACATTAGGATTGGAGGTTTGGGCAATAGAGTCCATCCCATCCCATCTGAGGCTGAACGATTTGCCAAATTATGCCAACGAGAGACTTTTTGGATCTATACCCTTAATTCACCTTCACCCAATGGTTTAAACGAAGAGCTAGATGTTAACACCATATTATGATTAGAGCCAATGTGTGTCTTTTATAGAATAATGTAGATAGCTACCAGGTAATTGGTTACCATAATCCCGTCATAAATTGAAAAAGAAACCCCCTTAGGTTTGTGGGACTTTAAGGGTAACAGTAAAGGCTCTCTTAAGAGAAATTTTTTACGTGTAATAAGTATAAAATTTATTTTGAAAAAGTGTGGTTATAACAAAATAATCATCATAAACTGTACATATTTGTAGTCATAGACTCGAAAAAAAGCATGAATGATACAATACAGTTATAGGTACATAGCAGAGTCCAACGCGTTTCAAACCGTTTGTTTAGTACATAAATCTTCCTCAGGGAATCTGCATATGTTCCTGAAATACATAATTGAATATAAATTCCAAGAAACAGAATATACATAGGCATTTTACAATAAAAGGTTTTTGTACATGAACAAAGTATTATTTGCATCTGCGACCACATGTTGCCCTGAAAATGCCCTGGAAAGCCTATTGCTTATCCAGGATACCCCTAGAGAAGAAACCTACTCCCCAAGATTCGGGGGGGAAAAGAGAAGGGAGGAAGAAGGAAAAGAGGAGGGGGGGGGAGAAGGAAAGGGAGAAGGGGGAGGGGAGGGGGAGGGGGAAGATAAAGAGACCCCTTGTGTTGAAGAACATACCTGCAAAACAGTAGAGCCCACTAGGGTTCCCCTTCGGGGGGTAAAACTCCCAAGCGTTGAGAGCTAGAGTCAGGTATAAAGATTTATTCTGTATCTGAAACAGCGAGTATATTTATAAGAAACTGTCAGAGATCCTGGATTGATGTAAGTGTATTTACAAACATTGTTACAGAAAATATTCATGTAAATTCACCTGTTATGATGATTTTCGTGTAGACATATAAAAGAGGGAAAAAGAAAAAGGAAACGAAACCAGAAAAAATAGGGAAAAAGGAGAAAACGGATTTTTCTCACAAAAATATTATCATCTTCCGATGTGTATATCTCTCAGATTTATTACAATAGGATCCTATTAGGGGAGAAAAAGATGTGTCTTTTCAGCTTTGGTGAATCAAGATAACGTATATAGTATATTTAGTGATTCGAATGAAGTAACTCTTACCTCACTAATTTATTGGAGGGTGTGGGGTATTTCCATTGGTCTCCAAGGGTAAGTTGAGGCAAGAGTTTAGGGAAACTTGTATCTTCCTAATGGGAATACAGGCATACCCCGCTTTAAGTACACTCACTTTAAGTACACTTGCGAGTAAGGACACAGCTTGTTCAGCTTGGCATGACACTATTCCCGGTTTTTAACATTGGCTTCTATAGGAAATCTTGGTCAGCTTGACATGGCACTGCTCCCAAACCATAAGTGACAGGGATACCAAACTTAGCGAGCACCGAGAGGGGACCCAGGACTACAACATATCCTGTTTGTGGCTGGCCAGCTTGCCTAGGTAATCTACTATGTCATAGTCCTGGATCCCCTTAACATGCTCCCCAAGCTTGGTGTCCTTGTCACATGGTTTGGGAGCAATGCCATGTCAAGCTGACCAAGATTTCCTATGGAGCTAGTGTATTTACATGCACTGAGAAATGAAAAAAGGTATTGCTTCACTTTAAGTACATTTTCGTTTTACATACATGCTCTGGTCCCATTGTGTACTTAAAAGTGGGGTATGCCTGTATATAGATCCTTGCCTGAAAGGTATAGGACAGGGATAATATGCCTATATAGGTATACATTTTTACATATCTTGATGTTGATTATAAATAGGTATTCCACCTATAAAGATTATACCGTTCAGACTGAAGCCTATCGTCACCGTATCCAGTGGAGACAGCAGCGTATCATCCCATGAAAAATAGGATGTAATCTTACTCGTCCTATGGGTCCTGATAGTAATATAAAGAGAAAATAAAACCCTCTTTTAGTAAGTTACCATAGTGGTTTAAGAAAGAAGTTATACAGGTCTCCTCCAGAGTACTCACTGTTCTGTGTGGATATCAGAGCGATAGACGTCCTGTGTTGCATCGGAGAGATAGCTCTCCGTTCTGGCTCTCGGCGTCCCCTTAAGTACCCAAGTGTCCAAGAGTCTCGTGGTGATTAGGGTTGAGCGGACACCTAGATGTCCGTGTTCGACGGGTTCGGCCGAACTTTAAAAAAAAGTCCGGGTCCGTGTCCCGGACTTTTACCGAACTTTTCCCGGACACCGAACCCCATTGAAGTCAATGGGGACCCGAACTTTAAGGCACTAAAATGGCTCTAAAACACCAAAGGAAAGGGCTAGAGTGCTGCAAATGGCAGCAAAACGTAATTAAGAGCATGGCAAGTGCTCTGCAAACAAATGTGGATAGGGAAATAACTTAAAACAACAAAAAAAAACAGAAAAATAAAACAATGTTCTTCTTCATCTCTGAAGGACGAGGCCCATATGGAGTAGGAGGGAGGTTGAGGTGGTGGTGGATGTGGCGGTGACATAGGCGTGCGCACAGGGTGTGCTGGGTGTGCCTGGGCACACCCTAATCACCTAGGGCACATAGCATTGCCAGTGAGGAGATGGGAAAGATCTCCCTGGGACCTGCTCTGCTCTATTTCTCCTTGCCTACAGGTACATGGCCCCGATACATTACTCTCCCTGCTGGCAAACACATGCATGTGTATTTCAACTTTGGGGTGCACACCTTAATGCAATAGGCTGCGCACACCTATGGGCGGTGTAGGTGGAAGCGGCGGTGGAGGAGGACCAGGGCCGGATTAACAGCATCATGGGCTTGGTGCTGAGGATTTTGAAGGGCCTTAAGGGCCGTGCCTTGCCATGCACCCAGAGGAGGAAGGGTGCAGCCATGCATGCCTAATTCAACATGGGATGCTGTCTCTGAAGCCCATAAACACATCCATGCATCGCCAACTGTCCCTCCTTGTCCGGCCTTCACGCTGTGTGGGGAGGTTCTGAGGGTGCTGCCTGGGGAAGCGAGCATAGAAGCCAGACTTCTGTGTTTACAAGTGACAGAAGAGCGGTAACAGTGAATATGGCCAACCCGGGGCCTATATAAAAGGTAGGGGCCTGGAGCTGCAGCTCCAATAGCCCCTACATTAATCTGGCCCTGAGGAGGAGGACGAGGTAGCCAACACTGCTTCTTTTCAAAAATTTTAAATGAGGGTACACCCCAAAAGAGTGAGAAAGAGCAAAAATGGAACAATGGGTGGGTAAGGTCGGTATCCATTGCTATTCTGCATAAGGTACGGAAAAGTCCCGTGGGATCCATGCCTGGTTCATTTTAATGAACGTGAGCTTGTCCACATTGTCTCTGGACAGGCGGCTGCGCTTGTCTGTTATAACGCCCCCAGCCGTGCTAAATACCCGTTCAGATAATACACTGGCTGCAGGGCACGCCAGCACCTCCAAGGCGTAAAGGGCAAGCTCAGGCCATGTGCCCAATTTGGAGACCCAGAAGTTGAAGGGGGCAGACCCGTCATTCACTACATGTAGGCGTGTGCACACATACTGCTCCACCATGTTGGTAAAATGCTGCCTCCTGCTAAGACGTTCCATCTGAGCTGCTGGTGCTGCTGTTTGTTGTGGCGTGCTGACAAAGCTTTTCCACATTTCGGCCATGCTAACCCTGCCTTCTGAGGTGCTGGCGGTGCCCTGGTTGCGTTGGCGACCTCCTCCTCCTCCTCCTCTGCCTTGTGCTTCCACTGTGGCCCCGCTGTCAGATGGGAATGCCAGCAGCATGGCGTCTACCAGCGTGCGCTTGTACTCGCGCATCTTGCGATCGCGCTCCAGTGAGTGAATTAAGGACGGTACGTTGTCCTTGTAACGGGGATCCAGCAGCGTGGCCACCCAGTAATCAGCACAAGTTAGAATGTGGGCAACTCGGCGGTCGTTGTGGAGACACTGCAGCATGTAATCGCTCATGTGTGCCAGGCTGCCCAGAGGCAACGAAAGGCTGTCCTCTGTGGGAGGTGTATCGTCCGTGTCCTCTGTATCCCCCCAGCCACGCACCAGTGATGGCCATGAGCTGGCCTGGGTGCCACCCTGCTGTGAACATGGTTCCATCTCCTCCTCCAGCTCCTCCTCCTCCTCATCCTCCTCATCCTCCAGAACTGTGCCCCTGCTGGACAATTGCGTCCCTGGCGTTTGCGTGTGCAGGAACCCACCCTCGGAGCCCCTTGCGAATGACTGCCCTGAAAGCCTTGGAAATGTTACCTCTTCATCCTCCTCCTCCTCCTCATCCTGTGCCACATCCTCTTCCATCATCGCCCGAATTGTTTTTTCAAGGAGGCATAGAAGTGGGATAGTTAAGCTGAGAACGGCGTCATTGCCACTGGCCATGTTGGTGGAGTACTCAAAACAGCGCAACAAGGCACACAGGTCTCGCATGGAGGCCCAGTTATTGGTGGTGAAGTGGTGCTGTTCCGCAGAGCGACTCACGCGTGCGTGCTGCAGCTGAAACTCCACTATGGCCTGCTGCTGCTCGCACAGTCTTTCCAGCATGTGCAAGGTGGAGTTCCACCTTGTGGGCACGTCACATATGAGGCGGTGAGCGGGAAGGCCGAAGTTACGCTGCAGCGCTGCCAGGCGAGCAGCAGCAGGGTGAGAACGCCGAAAGTGCGCACAAACGGCCCGCACTTTCTGCAGCAGCTCTGACATATCGGGGTAGTTTTTAAGGAACCTCTGCACCACCAAATTCAGCACATGCGCCAGGCAAGGGATGTGCGTCAAACCGGCTAGGCCCAGAGCTGCTATGAGATTTCGCCCGTTATCGCACACCACCAGGCCGGGCTTGAGGCTCGCTGGCAGCAACCACTCATTTGTCTGCTGTTCCATGCTCCTCCACAACTCCTGCGCGGTGTGTGGTTTGTCCCCCAAACAGGCAAGTTGTAAAACTGCCTGCTGTCGTTTACCCCTGGCCGTGCTGAAGTTGGTGGTGAAGGTGTTACGCTGTCCGGATGAGGAGGCGGTAGAGGATGAGGAAGCGGAGTAGGAGGAGTTAGGAACAGGAGGCAAACTGAAGCGCCCTGCAATCCTCGGTGGTGGAAGGACATGCGCCAAATTGCTATCCGCCTCAGGCCCATCCGCCACTGCATTTACCCAGTGTGCCGTTAGGGAGATATAACGCCCCTGACCGTGCTTACTGGTCCACGTATCCGTAGTTAGGTGGACCTTGGCACAGATGGCGTTGCGCAGTGCACACCTGATATTTTCCCCCACTTGGTTGTGCAGGGAAGGGATGGCTTGCCTGGAAAAGTAGTGGCGGCTGGGCACGACGTACTGTGGGACAGCCACCGACATAAGGTTTTTAAAACTGTGCGTCTCCACCAGACGGAATGACAGCATTTCAAAGGCCAATAATTTTGAAATGCTGGCATTCAGGGCCAGGGATCGCGGGTGGGTAGGGGGGTACTTCCTCTTCCTCTCAAGTGTTTGGGAGATGGAAAGCTGAACGCTTCCACGGGACATTGTGGAGATGGTTGTTGGTGACCCAGGTGGTGGTGTTGCTGACAGATCGTCTGTTTGCGGGGTGGCAGGTGCCGGTATCACTACAGATGTGGCTGGAGCGGCCGAGACTGCAGCAGAAGAGGAAGCAGGATGAGCCAGAGACGTTTCTTGGTTTTGAAGGTGTGTACTCCACTGCAGCTCGTGCTTTGCACTTAGATGCCTGATCATGCAGGTTGTGCTCAGGTTGAGAAGGTTTATGCCTCGCTTCAAGCTCTGATTGCACAGGGTGCAAACCACTCGTGTCCTGTCATCAGCACATTTTCTAAAGAACTTCCACGCTAGAGAACTCCTTTGAGCTGACTTTGGTGTGCTCGTTCCCTTGCTGCGTTGGGCAGTAGCGGGCGTAGTGTCTAGGGCACGGCCGCTCCGCTTCTGCACCCTGCTCCCTCTTCTGCTGTGCTGGTGGCTCTGTGCGACCACCGCCTCTTCCTCCAAACTACTCAGGTCACCTGCATGACGTTCATTCCATGTGGGGTCGAGGACCTCATCGTCCTCCACATCATCTTCCACCCAGTCTTCACCCCTGCCCTCCTTGTCGGTCTCCACAATGCTGAACGCCGCAGCAGTTGGCACCTGCGTTTCGTCATCATCGGAGACGTGCTGCGATGATCCTTGCATGTACTCATCTTGAGAAATAAGTGGTTGGGCATCGCTGCACTCAATCTCTTCCACTTCTGGGGCAGGGCTAGGTGGATGGCCCTGGGAAACCCTGCTGACAGAGTCCTCAAAAAGAATAAGAGACTGCTGTATGGCTTGGGGCTCAGACTGCTGGCCTGATTTGCAAGGGGGTGAGGTGAAAGACGGTTGGACATTGGCTGCAGGTGCCAACTCTGACCTTTCTGCAGTAGACTGGGTGGGAGACAATGTGAAGGAACTGGAGGCACTGTCAGCAGCAAACCAATCTACTATCGCCTCAACTTGTTCTGGCCTCATCACTTCTAGGGGCGTTTGATGCCCTACCAAATACTGATGCAGGTTCTGTCGCCTACTCACACTTGAGGAAGGTGTTTCACTTGTGCGTGTAGCTGGCACAGATCGACCACGTCCTCTCCTTGCAACAGGAGCTCTACCAGCAGCACCACGACCCAGGCCACGGCCCTTATTTGACGGTCTCCTCATATTTCTGTAATTTAAGATCTTGCCCTAGAAAGGTTTTTATTGAATAGCGGAATAGGAAATATGATCCAAAAAAGTGTATGTATCTCGCACGTACAAAACCACACTAGGCCCCAATTACTATTGTTTCTACCCCTAAAAGGATGGATGAGGAGTAGGAGGAGTATGGAACAGACAGCACCCTCAAATCTTCAGAAGTATGAGATGAACCCCAAAAACTTGGAAAGGTGGATCTCACACGTACCGACACAGACTATCCCGCAATTCAATTGATCCTCAAAGGTTTTTATTGAATAGCGGAATAGGAAATATGATCAAAAAAAGTGTATGTATCTCGCACGTACACAACCACACTAGGCCCCAATTACTATTGTTTGTACCCCTAAAAGGATGGATGAGGAGTAGGAGGAGGAGTATGGAACAGGCAGCACCCTCAAATCTTCAGAAGTATGAGATGAACCCCAAAAACTTGGAAAGGTGGATCTCACACGTACCGACACAGACTATCCCGCAATTCAATTGATCCTCAAAGGTTTTTATTGAATAGCGGAATAGGAAATATGATCAAAAAAAGTGTATGTATCTCGCACGTACACAACCACACTAGGCCCCAATTACTATTGTTTGTACCCCTAAAAGGATGGTTGAGCAGTAGGAGCAGGAGTATGGAACAGGCAGCACCCTCAAATCTTCAGAAGTATGAGATGAACCCCAACAACTTGGAAAGGTGGATCTCACACGTACCGACACAGACTATCTCGCAATTGAATTGATCCCCAAAGGTTTTAATTGAATAGCGGAATAGAAAATATGATCAAAAAGAAAGTGTATGTATCTCGCACGTACACCACCACACTAGGCCCCAACTACTATTGTTTGTACCCCTAAAAGGATGGTTGAGCAGTAGGAGGAGGAGTATGGAACAGGCAGCACCCTCAAATCTTCAGAAGTATGAGATGAACCCCAAAAACTTGGAAAGGTGGATCTCTCTCACACGTACCAACACAGACTATCCCCCAATTTAACTGATCCCCAAAGGTTTTTGATTAAATAGCGGAATAGAAAATATGATCCAAAAAAAGTGTATGTATATCACACGTACACAACCACACTAGGCCCCAATTACTATTGTTTGTACCCCTAAAAGGCTAGATGAGGAGTAGGGGGGGTATGGAACAGGCAGCACCCTCAAACCTTCAGAAGTATGAGATGAACCCCAACAACTTGGAAAGGTGGATCTCTCTCACACGTACCAACACAGACTATCCCCCAATTTAACTGATCCCCAAAGGTTTTTGATTAAATAGCGGAATAGAAAATATGATCCAAAAAAAGTGTATGTATATCACACGTACACAACCACACTAGGCCCCAATTACTATTGTTTGTACCCCTAAAAGGCTAGATGAGGAGTAGGGGGAGTATGGAACAGGCAGCACCCTCAAACCTTCAGAAGTATGAGATGAACCCCAACAACTTGGAAAGGTGGATCTCTCTCACACGTACCAACACAGACTATCCCCCAATTTAACTGATCCCCAAAGGTTTTTGATTAAATAGCGGAATAGAAAATATGATCCAAAAAAAGTGTATGTATATCACACGTACACAACCACACTAGGCCCCAATTACTATTGTTTGTACCCCTAAAAGGCTAGATGAGGAGTAGGGGGAGTATGGAACAGGCAGCACCCTCAAACCTTCAGAAGTATGAGATGAACCCCAACAACTTGGAAAGGTGGATCTCTCTCACACGTACCAACACAGACTATCCCCCAATTTAACTGATCCCCAAAGGTTTTTGATTAAATAGCGGAATAGAAAATATGATCCAAAAAAAGTGTATGTATATCACACGTACACAACCACACTAGGCCCCAATTACTATTGTTTGTACCCCTAAAAGGCTAGATGAGGAGTAGGGGGGGTATGGAACAGGCAGCACCCTCAAACCTTCAGAAGTATGAGATGAACCCCAACAACTTGGAAAGGTGGATCTCTCTCACACGTACCAACACAGACTATCCCCCAATTTAACTGATCCCCAAAGGTTTTTGATTAAATAGCGGAATAGAAAATATGATCCAAAAAAAGTGTATGTATATCACACGTACACAACCACACTAGGCCCCAATTACTATTGTTTGTACCCCTAAAAGGCTAGGAGTAGGGGGAGTATGGAACAGGCAGCACCCTCAAACCTTCAGAAGTATGAGATGAACCCCAACAACTTGGAAAGGTGGATCTCTCTCACACGTACCAACACAGACTATCCCCCAATTTAACTGATCCCCAAAGGTTTTTGATTAAATAGCGGAATAGAAAATATGATCCAAAAAAAGTGTATGTATATCACACGTACACAACCACACTAGGCCCCAATTACTATTGTTTGTACCCCTAAAAGGCTAGATGAGGAGTAGGGGGAGTATGGAACAGGCAGCACCCTCAAACCTTCAGAAGTATGAGATGAACCCCAACAACTTGGAAAGGTGGATCTCTCTCACACGTACCAACACAGACTATCCCCCAATTTAACTGATCCCCAAAGGTTTTTGATTAAATAGCGGAATAGAAAATATGATCCAAAAAAAGTGTATGTATATCACACGTACACAACCACACTAGGCCCCAATTACTATTGTTTGTACCCCTAAAAGGCTAGATGAGGAGTAGGGGGAGTATGGAACAGGCAGCACCCTCAAACCTTCAGAAGTATGAGATGAACCCCAACAACTTGGAAAGGTGGATCTCTCTCACACGTACCAACACAGACTATCCCCCAATTTAACTGATCCCCAAAGGTTTTTGATTAAATAGCGGAATAGAAAATATGATCCAAAAAAAGTGTATGTATATCACACGTACACAACCACACTGGGCCCCAATTACTATTGTTTGTACCCCTAAAAGGCTAGATGAGGAGTAGGGGGAGTATGGAACAGGCAGCACCCTCAAACCTTCAGAAGTATGAGATGAACCCCAACAACTTGGAAAGGTGGATCTCTCTCACACGTACCAACACAGACTATCCCCCAATTTAACTGATCCCCAAAGGTTTTTGATTAAATAGCGGAATAGAAAATATGATCCAAAAAAAGTGTATGTATATCACACGTACACAACCACACTAGGCCCCAATTACTATTGTTTGTACCCCTAAAAGGCTAGATGAGGAGTAGGGGGGGTATGGAACAGGCAGCACCCTCAAACCTTCAGAAGTATGAGATGAACCCCAACAACTTGGAAAGGTGGATCTCTCTCACACGTACCAACACAGACTATCCCCCAATTTAACTGATCCCCAAAGGTTTTTGATTAAATAGCGGAATAGAAAATATGATCCAAAAAAAGTGTATGTATATCACACGTACACAACCACACTAGGCCCAAATTACTATTGTTTGTACCCCTAAAAGGCTAGATGAGGAGTAGGGGGGGTATGGAACAGGCAGCACCCTCAAACCTTCAGAAGTATGAGATGAACCCCAACAACTTGGAAAGGTGGATCTCTCTCACACGTACCAACACAGACTATCCCCCAATTTAACTGATCCCCAAAGGTTTTTGATTAAATAGCGGAATAGAAAATATGATCCAAAAAAAGTGTATGTATATCACACGTACACAACCACACTAGGCCCCAATTACTATTGTTTGTACCCCTAAAAGGCTAGATGAGGAGTAGGGGGGGTATGGAACAGGCAGCACCCTCAAACCTTCAGAAGTATGAGATGAACCCCAAAAACTTGGAAAGGTGGATCTCTCTCACACGTACCAACACAGACTATCCCCCAATTTAACTGATCCCCAAAGGTTTTTGATTAAATAGCGGAATAGAAAATATGATCCAAAAAAAGTGTATGTATATCACACGTACACAACCACACTAGGCCCCAATTACTATTGTTTGTACCCCTAAAAGGCTAGGAGTAGGGGGAGTATGGAACAGGCAGCACCCTCAAACCTTCAGAAGTATGAGATGAACCCCAACAACTTGGAAAGGTGGATCTCTCTCACACGTACCAACACAGACTATCCCCCAATTTAACTGATCCCCAAAGGTTTTTGATTAAATAGCGGAATAGAAAATATGATCCAAAAAAAGTGTATGTATATCACACGTACACAACCACACTGGGCCCCAATTACTATTGTTTGTACCCCTAAAAGGCTAGATGAGGAGTAGGGGGAGTATGGAACAGGCAGCACCCTCAAACCTTCAGAAGTATGAGATGAACCCCAACAACTTGGAAAGGTGGATCTCTCTCACACGTACCAACACAGACTATCCCCCAATTTAACTGATCCCCAAAGGTTTTTGATTAAATAGCGGAATAGAAAATATGATCCAAAAAAAGTGTATGTATATCACACGTACACAACCATACTAGGCCCCAATTACTATTGTTTGTACCCCTAAAAGGCTAGATGAGGAGTAGGGGGGGTATGGAACAGGCAGCACCCTCAAACCTTCAGAAGTATGAGATGAACCCCAACAACTTGGAAAGGTGGATCTCTCTCACACGTACCAACACAGACTATCCCCCAATTTAACTGATCCCCAAAGGTTTTTGATTAAATAGCGGAATAGAAAATATGATCCAAAAAAAGTGTATGTATATCACACGTACACAACCACACTAGGCCCCAATTACTATTGTTTGTACCCCTAAAAGGCTAGGAGTAGGGGGAGTATGGAACAGGCAGCACCCTCAAACCTTCAGAAGTATGAGATGAACCCCAACAACTTGGAAAGGTGGATCTCTCTCACACGTACCAACACAGACTATCCCCCAATTTAACTGATCCCCAAAGGTTTTTGATTAAATAGCGGAATAGAAAATATGATCCAAAAAAAGTGTATGTATATCACACGTACACAACCACACTAGGCCCCAATTACTATTGTTTGTACCCCTAAAAGGCTAGATGAGGAGTAGGGGGGGTATGGAACAGGCAGCACCCTCAAACCTTCAGAAGTATGAGATGAACCCCAAAAACTTGGAAAGGTGGATCTCTCTCACACGTACCAACACAGACTATCCCCCAATTTAACTGATCCCCAAAGGTTTTTGATTAAATAGCGGAATAGAAAATATGATCCAAAAAAAGTGTATGTATATCACACGTACACAACCACACTAGGCCCCAATTACTATTGTTTGTACCCCTAAAAGGCTAGGAGTAGGGGGAGTATGGAACAGGCAGCACCCTCAAACCTTCAGAAGTATGAGATGAACCCCAACAACTTGGAAAGGTGGATCTCTCTCACACGTACCAACACAGACTATCCCCCAATTTAACTGATCCCCAAAGGTTTTTGATTAAATAGCGGAATAGAAAATATGATCCAAAAAAAGTGTATGTATATCACACGTACACAACCACACTGGGCCCCAATTACTATTGTTTGTACCCCTAAAAGGCTAGATGAGGAGTAGGGGGAGTATGGAACAGGCAGCACCCTCAAACCTTCAGAAGTATGAGATGAACCCCAACAACTTGGAAAGGTGGATCTCTCTCACACGTACCAACACAGACTATCCCCCAATTTAACTGATCCCCAAAGGTTTTTGATTAAATAGCGGAATAGAAAATATGATCCAAAAAAAGTGTATGTATATCACACGTACACAACCACACTAGGCCCCAATTACTATTGTTTGTACCCCTAAAAGGCTAGATGAGGAGTAGGGGGGGTATGGAACAGGCAGCACCCTCAAACCTTCAGAAGTATGAGATGAACCCCAACAACTTGGAAAGGTGGATCTCTCTCACACGTACCAACACAGACTATCCCCCAATTTAACTGATCCCCAAAGGTTTTTGATTAAATAGCGGAATAGAAAATATGATCCAAAAAAAGTGTATGTATATCACACGTACACAACCACACTAGGCCCCAATTACTATTGTTTGTACCCCTAAAAGGCTAGGAGTAGGGGGAGTATGGAACAGGCAGCACCCTCAAACCTTCAGAAGTATGAGATGAACCCCAACAACTTGGAAAGGTGGATCTCTCTCACACGTACCAACACAGACTATCCCCCAATTTAACTGATCCCCAAAGGTTTTTGATTAAATAGCGGAATAGAAAATATGATCCAAAAAAAGTGTATGTATATCACACGTACACAACCACACTAGGCCCCAATTACTATTGTTTGTACCCCTAAAAGGCTAGATGAGGAGTAGGGGGGGTATGGAACAGGCAGCACCCTCAAACCTTCAGAAGTATGAGATGAACCCCAACAACTTGGAAAGGTGGATCTCTCTCACACGTACCAACACAGACTATCCCCCAATTTAACTGATCCCCAAAGGTTTTTGATTAAATAGCGGAATAGAAAATATGATCCAAAAAAAGTGTATGTATATCACACGTACACAACCACACTGGGCCCCAATTACTATTGTTTGTACCCCTAAAAGGCTAGATGAGGAGTAGGGGGAGTATGGAACAGGCAGCACCCTCAAACCTTCAGAAGTATGAGATGAACCCCAACAACTTGGAAAGGTGGATCTCTCTCACACGTACCAACACAGACTATCCCCCAATTTAACTGATCCCCAAAGGTTTTTGATTAAATAGCGGAATAGAAAATATGATCCAAAAAAAGTGTATGTATATCACACGTACACAACCACACTGGGCCCCAATTACTATTGTTTGTACCCCTAAAAGGCTAGATGAGGAGTAGGGGGAGTATGGAACAGGCAGCACCCTCAAACCTTCAGAAGTATGAGATGAACCCCAACAACTTGGAAAGGTGGATCTCTCTCACACGTACCAACACAGACTATCCCCCAATTTAACTGATCCCCAAAGGTTTTTGATTAAATAGCGGAATAGAAAATATGATCCAAAAAAAGTGTATGTATATCACACGTACACAACCACACTAGGCCCCAATTACTATTGTTTGTACCCCTAAAAGGCTAGATGAGGAGTAGGGGGGGTATGGAACAGGCAGCACCCTCAAACCTTCAGAAGTATGAGATGAACCCCAACAACTTGGAAAGGTGGATCTCTCTCACACGTACCAACACAGACTATCCCCCAATTTAACTGATCCCCAAAGGTTTTTGATTAAATAGCGGAATAGAAAATATGATCCAAAAAAAGTGTATGTATATCACACGTACACAACCACACTAGGCCCCAATTACTATTGTTTGTACCCCTAAAAGGCTAGGAGTAGGGGGAGTATGGAACAGGCAGCACCCTCAAACCTTCAGAAGTATGAGATGAACCCCAACAACTTGGAAAGGTGGATCTCTCTCACACGTACCAACACAGACTATCCCCCAATTTAACTGATCCCCAAAGGTTTTTGATTAAATAGCGGAATAGAAAATATGATCCAAAAAAAGTGTATGTATATCACACGTACACAACCACACTAGGCCCCAATTACTATTGTTTGTACCCCTAAAAGGCTAGATGAGGAGTAGGGGGAGTATGGAACAGGCAGCACCCTCAAATCTTCAGAAGTATGAGATTGTGTTCACTGTACCCCACAAAGATTGAGTTCACTGCACCCCACAATGATTGTGTTCACTGCACCCCACAAAGATTGTGTTCACTGCACCTCACAAAGATTGTGTTCACTGTACCCCCCAAAGATTGTGTTCACTGCACCCCACAAAGATTCTGTTCACTGTACCCCACAAAGATTGTGTTCACTGCACCCTAAAAGGATGTTGTTCACTGCACCCCACAAAGATTGTGTTCACTGCACCCTAAAAGGATGTTGTTCACTGCACCCCAAAAAGATTGTGTTCACTGTACCCCCCCAAAGATTGTGTTCACTGCACCCCACAAAGATTGTGTTCACTGCACCCCAAAAAGATTGTGTTCACTGTACCCCCCAAAGATTGTGTTCACTGCACCCCAAAAAGATTGTGTTCACTGTACCCCCCAAAGATTGTGTTCATTGCACCCCACAAAGATTCTGTTCACTGTACCCCACAAAGATTGTGTTCACTGCACCCCAAAAAGATTGTGTTCACTGTACCCCCCCAAAGATTGTGTTCACTGCACCCCACAAAGATTCTGTTCACTGCACCCCACAAAGGATTTTGTTCACTGCACCCCAAAAAGATTGTGTTCACTGCACCCCAAAAAGGATTTTGATCACTGCACCCCAAAAAGGATGTTGTTCACTGCACCCCAAAAATGATTTTGTTCACTCCACCCCAAAAAGATTGTGTTCACTGCACCCCACAAAGATTGTGTTCACTGCACCCCAAAAAGATTGTGTTCACTGTACCCCCCAAAGATTGTGTTCACTGCACCCCACAAAGATTCTGTTCACTGTACCCCACAAAGATTGTGTTCACTGCACCCCAAAAAGATTGTGTTCACTGCACCCCAAAAAGGATGTTGTTCACTGCACCCCAAAAAGGATGTTGTTCACTCCACCCCAAAAAGATTGTGTTCACTGCACCCCACAAAGATTGTGTTCACTGCACCCCAAAAAGATTGTGTTCACTGCACCCCAAAAATGATTTTGTTCACTGCACCCCAAAAAGGATTTTGTTCACTGCACCCCAAAAAGGATGTTGTTCACTCCACCCCAAAAAGATTGTGTTCACTGCACCCCAAAAAGATTGTGTTCACTGCACCCCACAAAGGATTTTGTTCACTGCACCCCAAAAAGATTGTGTTCACTGCACCCCAAAAAGGATGTTGTTCACTGCACCCCAAAAAGGATTTTGTTCACTGCACCCCAAAAAGATTGTGTTCACTGCACCCCACAAAGGATTTTGTTCACTGCACCCCACAAAGATTGTGTTCACTGCACACCAAAAAGGATTGTGTTCACTGCACCCCAAAAAGATTTTGTTCACTGCACCCCAAAAAGATTGTGTTCACTGCAGCCCAAAAAGATTGTGTTCACTGCAGCCCAAAAAGATTGTGTTCACTGCAGCCCAAAAAGATTGTGTTCACTGCAGCCCAAAAAGATTGTGTTCACTGCAGCTCACACACAGAAAAATGGATGTGGATCACTGACACCTGCCTATCTCCAATCCCACACCACACAGCAATATCGATTGTAGTTTGTAGAACACAGTTTCCCTAAAATTCAGCAGACTCTGTCCCTAACAGGATTGAGAAGAGATCGTAGATCAGGATTGAGTGCAGATTCACCCCACCCCCCACACAGCAATATCGATTGTAGTTTGTAGAAGACACTGACCCTATAATTCAGCAGACTCTATCCCTAAAATGCCTACAACTCGCCCTGCCTAAACACTCCGACCTGTCCCTCAATTCTATCCGGACACAAATGGTTTTTTCCTGCCTATCTTTCCCTAATCAGCAGCCAGCACATTGATGTGTGCTCTGTCCCTTAGCTAAGCAGCAGAATGACGCTGCTGCGGCGGCTGCCTCGAACTTATAAAGACTTGGTCACATGCTTCAGACGGCCAATCACAGCTACTAAGACATTTGCAGGCATGGCTGGGATGGCTTAAGGCACACCAGTTAAACGATTGTTGATTGGCTGTTGAAAGCCCGCCATGAAAAGAGCGCCAAAGCATGCAAAACCCGGAAATAAAACGACCGAACACGGATTTTTACCCGAACATACAGTAAAGTGTCCGTGTCCGTGTTCGGGTAAAAAAAATCCAATTATTCGGTACGAACACGAATAATACAGTCCGTGTTCGCTCAACACTAGTGGTGATTCCCGCGGGAACTCTGTAGGTGATTACGTCATATCCGTCTTTTGCCACCGGAAGTTCCTCGGACTGGCGGTGACATCACATCCGCCCAGATCAGGGGCTCCGATGTGTGTCATTTCCGCCTTTATGCCCGGAGATGATTCCGCTGGACTGGCGGTGACGTAATATCCGCCTTTCTCTCTAATAGACTCCACTGCATGTCCGCCTTGGTTATAGCGGTATGGTCATGCAGTGGATACATAAAGGGGGAATAATTTTTAATTAAATTTTGTTTTTAGGAAGTAGAAAAGAGAGGGAAAAGGAGGGAGGAGGAGAACGATTTTCCTCTCTCCAAGTGAGTTTGATTTTTAGATGTAATTAAAGTAAAGTTTGTAATTCGAATAAATAATGCCTCTCTATATCGTATATGGAGACTGCTAATGGACACTTATTTTGAAAAGGGGAAATCTCTAAAAGATAACGCCCCGGGCACGGGAAAATGCGTATATCCCCTCTAAAAAATTATTATCCAGGGGTTTCAGGATGAAACATATGGAGCATTGCAACCAACTGTTAACATCCCGAGAATGCTCTTTTCTCCAGATGTTAGGGGCCTATTAATGGTCCCCATAGGAGATGTCTCACCCGTGCCGGGCTCTCATTTGCAGGGGAGCCCCCCGAGGGGAAAGAGAAAAAAAGAATGATACAAAAGCCATGTTGATGTCAATTACATGGACAGGGTTACAAGTTAGCTGGCATGCCTACACAGTGGGAAGAAAAGGAGATAGCAGAATCTAGAAGGGGGAGGTTCATCTGGAGGGAACAGGGAATCCGGGAATCCCACTGTGTAGGCATGCCAGCTAACGTAATCACCTACAGAGTTCCCGCGGGAATCACCACGAGACTCTTGGACACTTGGGTACTTAAGGGGACGCCGAGAGCCAGAACGGAGAGCTATCTCTCCGATGCAACACAGGACGTCTATCGCTCTGATATCCACACAGAACAGTGAGTACTCTGGAGGAGACCTGTATAACTTCTTTCTTAAACCACTATGGTAACTTACTAAAAGAGGGTTTTATTTTTTTTTTATATTACTATCAGGACCCATAGGACGAGTAAGATTACATCCTATTTTTCATGGGATGATACGCTGCTGTCTCCACTGGATACGGTGACGATAGGCTTCAGTCTGAACGGTATAATCTTTATAGGTGGAATACCTATTTATAATCAACATCAAGATATGTAAAAATGTATACCTATATAGGCATATTATCCCTGTCCTATACCTTTCAGGCAAGGATCTATATATTCCCATTAGGAAGATACAAGTTTCCCTAAACTCTTGCCTCAACTTACCCTTGGAGACCAATGGGATACCCCACACCCTTCAATAAATTAGTGAGGTAAGAGTTACTTCATTCGAATCACTAAATATACTATATACGTTATCTTGATTCACCAAAGCTGAAAAGACACATCTTTTTCTCCCCTAATAGGATCCTATTGTAATAAATCTGAGAGATATACACATCGGAAGATAATAATATTTTTGTGAGAAAAATCCGTTTTCTCCTTTTTCCCTATTTTTTCTGGTTTCGTTTCCTTTTTCTTTTTCCCTCTTTTATATGTCTACACGAAAATCATCATAACAGGTGAATTTACATGAATATTTTCTGTAACAATGTTTGTAAATACACTTACATCAATCCAGGATCTCTGACAGTTTCTTATAAATATACTCGCTGTTTCAGATACAGAATAAATCTTTATACCTGACTCTAGCTCTCAACGCTTGGGAGTTTTACCCCCCGAAGGGGAACCCTAGTGGGCTCTACTGTTTTGCAGGTATGTTCTTCAACACAAGGGGTCTCTTTATCTTCCCCCTCCCCCTCCCCTCCCCCTTCTCCCTTTCCTTCTCCCCCCCCCTCCTCTTTTCCTTCTTCCCCCCTTCTCTTTTCCCCCCCGAATCTTGGGGAGTAGGTTTCTTCTCTAGGGGTATCCTGGATAAGCAATAGGCTTTCCAGGGCATTTTCAGGGCAACATGTGGTCGCAGATGCAAATAATACTTTGTTCATGTACAAAAACCTTTTATTGTAAAATGCCTATGTATATTCTGTTTCTTGGAATTTATATTCAATTATGTATTTCAGGAACATATGCAGATTCCCTGAGGAAGATTTATGTACTAAACAAACGGTTTGAAACGCGTTGGACTCTGCTATGTACCTATAACTGTATTGTATCATTCATGCTTTTTTTCGAGTCTATGACTACAAATATGTACAGTTTATGATGATTATTTTGTTATAACCACACTTTTTCAAAATAAATTTTATACTTATTACACGTAAAAAATTTCTCTTAAGAGAGCCTTTACTGTTACCCTTAAAGTCCCACAAACCTAAGGGGGTTTCTTTTTCAATGTGTGTCTTTTTACCTTGTCAAATAACCATTTTCTATATGTACTTGTCCTCAGGCTCATAGTACCATGTACTACTTTTTGATATAAGTTATATTCTTCATGACGTCATCTCGTCTATGAGTATGTTGTGTTCCGTCCCTCACTTTCCTCCCCCCTCTCTCTCCCTATACTTCTCCCCCCTTGTTTTTTTCCCTGCCCCTCCCCTTTCCCTTCCCCCCTTATCGTTGTTTCCTCTTACCCCCCCCCCCTTTCCTTGCCTTTTTTCACTGTTTTTCTGCCCATCTGTTACTCATCCTCCTTGTTCTGATTAAATTTTCAGATTGATATATGTATTTTCATCATATAAAGTGCTTCTTTGCCATGTATGCCTACACACATACTTTTATATGTCTATTTACCTATATGCAATTTTTTTTTTTTTTTTATGGGATTGAGGGTTTTAGTATCTATGGAAATTGAAACAGCTTTTAACTCTATAGATTGGCAGCATATGCACAGGGTGCGAGAACTTATGGGTTTTGGGCCTGTTTTTCGGAGGTGGATTAGGTTGCATTATAGTAGCCCCCATGCGGTGATTCAGCTTGGCCTCTCTGTCTCCCATTTTTTTAATTTAGGTAGGGGCACTCGGCAGGGATGCCCACCCCCCCCCCACACTTTCTATATAATATATACCCCTTAACAATGGAACCCCTTACAATTGCCCTTAGATCTTCACAAGCCATGGGGGCCATTCCAGTTGGTACTATACAGGAATGTCTTGCATTATATGCAGATGACTTGCTCCTATTCCTTAGAGACCCTGGACAGTCCCTTCAAGCAGCATTGACCATTCTGAATGACTTTGCTAAGTTTTCAGGACTGAAGGTAAATTGGGACAAGTCTTCCATATTGTCTGTAGATGCTGGAGCCAAAGATGAGGCTGATTTAAGTCTCCTGTTAAAATGGGTTTCTTCTATCACTTATCTGGGTGTTTAAATAACAACTAATGCACATGATTACATGTCATTAAACTTACTTCCACTATTGTCTCAGCTTAAACAAAGAGTTCATACCTGCAAAAAAATGCCTTTGTCCTTGATAGGGAGAATCAATCTCCCTAAAATGAAAATTCTACCAGTCATATTATACTTGCATCACTCTCCAACCTGGGTACCTAAAATGTACTTCAAGAAATTAGACAGAATCATTGGTCAATTTCTATGGTCTCCCAGATCCCCACGTATAGGGCTAAAGGTACTGCACAAACCCTGGGGATATGTTGGTCTTGCATTACCAGATTGGGAGAAATATTACCTAGCGGGGACGATGGTGTTTGCACGTCGCTGGTTGTTAGCGGATGATGGACACTCAGCCACAGTTTTGGAGGCTGTACATATAGGGTCCAATGAAAGCCTAAGACTTGCACATTACAGGGGTCTCAAATCTAGCCTCCCCCTGACAATGATAAAGAAAGGCACCATTAAAGCATGGGATGCGACATTGCAATTAGCATGCTCTAGCTACCAGGGCATTTCGCCTTCTGCCCCCCTTTGGATGAACCCTGATTTTCCCCACTTTCATTCCTTACCAGATCCCATGATTTGGGCAAGTAAAAGTATCAAGACCTTGGGAGACATTACCAGGGAAGGGGAATTGTTGACGTTTGACCAACTGAAAGCAAAACATGATTTACCCAACTCCTACCTATTTTGTTTTTTTCAATTGAGACATGCTTTTCAAAGTCAGTATAGCGACATGAGGGTAGAGACTCTACCTTCAGCCCTTGAAGATCTTTTATTAGCCGAAGACCTGGCCAAGCCTTTATCAGTGACATATAAGGATCTTTTTAAAAAATCACTGCCTGCAGTGACTAGATGCAGGGAGAGGCGGGAGTCAGAGGTGTCAGATATTCAGGGGGAGGAGTGGGATGAACTCTCGGAACAACCGTTCAGGCATTTGGTGTCAACTAGGGATAGATTAATCCAGTTTAAATTCCTTCACAGTATCTAATATACCCCAGCCAGATTGGCCAAAATATATCCTAAATCCTCAGTTGAATGCTGGAGTTGCTCCTTTTCCCTGGCCACTGCTGAACACATATTTTGGAAGAGTAGACAGATTCAGCCATTTTTGACTGCAGTCACTTATATCGGATATACTGGCGATCCTCATACCTATATCTGCCAAAGTCTGACTTCTCAGCCTTGCAGAGGAGGTGGTTCCTTCTCAGCCCTGGAAAGCTATATTGTTACACTGGAATAAGTCAAATGCACTCACATTATCCTTCTGGAAAGATCTAGTGAACACCATGATGCCACTATATAGAGCAATGTATATATCCAGGAGTTGCGTTAAAAAATTTGGCAAGGTATGGCAGGCAAGGATTGACTTAACCTCTGCGGTGGGGTAGGTAGTTACTTTATTCTCTAATAAATGTTTTCAGGAGTCTTGGAAAGGTGTCCATTTTGTTCTGCATGGCTTAGGATAATGTAGTTGATTTGCGCCGTAACCATATATTATTGTAATACTGATGGCATACCTGTCACTTGCTTGTCTACAGTAAGAGGTAACATTTCTGATGCATATTTTATCCTGGTATACCAATCTACTGGATTCCGGTCTGAGCTGGTGGTTGGGGTTATTGGGAGGTGGTTCGTTGGGGGGGTGGGGGGTGGTGGTAGTAGTATTTTTATGACCAATGTTAGTACAGTTAGTTGAACTATGTTAGTTCAATATGGTTATTGTCCCTGTGTGGCTGTATCTGACAGAGCTGGTGTTGTTGCAGCTCCACCCAGTAGTTGTTTTGTTTTTCTTTAAAAATCAATAAAAATAATTTTCAAAAAAGAGAATGAATTCAGTTCAGCTAATCTTTCCTTATAGCTGAGCTCCTCCATGCCTCTTATCAGTTTGGTTGCTCTTCTCTGCATTTTCTCCAGTTTCCCAATATTTTTTTTTATTGCAAACTGATGTCAAAGACTAAACTGCATATTCCTGATGAGGTCTTAGTAATGATTTGTACAGGGGCAAAATTATGTCTCTCTCTGCAGTCCATACCCCTTATAATACAAGAAAGGACTTTGCTCGCTTTAAAAACCGCTGCTTTTATTAAGCTTATGATCTTCCAGAACACCCAGATCCTTCAGCACCATTGATTCCCACAGTTGTACTCCCCCTAGTATATATGATGCATGCATATTTTTAGCCCCCAAGTGCATAACTTTACATTTATCAACATTAAACCTCATTTGCCACACAGTTGCCCAATTAAACAGTGCATTGAGGTTGGCTTGTAAAATAGAGACATCCTGTAAGGACATTGTTCCCCTGCATAGCTTGGTGTCATCTGCAAAGATTGAAATTATACTTTTAATCCTGGACCCTATATAATTTATAAATATATTAAAAAGCAAGGGTCCCAACACTGAACCTTGGGGTACACTACCCTAGACCATTCTGAGTATGAATCATTAACCACTGTCTTTTTGCCAGTTTTCTATCCATTTAGAAACTGATTTTTCCAAGCCTGTATACTTTACCTTACACATTAGCTGTGTGTGGGTAACATTGCCAAACACTTTTGCAAAATCCAAGTATACCACGTCCACAGTCCCTCCCTTTGTCCAAGGTTTTGCTCACCTCCTCCTAGAAAGAAATCAGATTTGTCTGACAACTTTTGTCTTGATCGTGAATCATGAATCTATGCTGACTTTTGCCTAAAATGTTTTTTTCTAGCAAAAACTAATCTATGTGGTCTTTTATTAAACTCTCCAGAATCTTCCCAGCTATAGAAGTTAAACTAACAGGTCTATAGTTACTTGGTAAAAACTTGGATTCCTTTTTAAATATAGGCACCACATTAGCCATACGCCAATCCAGTAGTACTATGCCAGTCATTAAAGAGTCCCTAAAAATTAGAAACAATGGCGTTAGATTTATTTTATTTTTTTTCAAAATATAAACAGTATTGTGATAGTTTTTAGCTATATTGTCCCTGCTACTTCCATTACTCAGCTATTATCTATTGCTGCAGTACCAAAAAATACTCTCTTATTAATAATTATTATGAATTATTATTATTATTATTATTAATTATTAAAAATTACCTAATAAAGACTTTTTTTGTGGAAATCAACCATTTTGGGTCTCTGCTGCTGTATGTAAGACAATTTCCTTGAGAATCGAATTGTTCAGTGAAACCATGTGCTGCTTTAACCACTTAAGCCCCGGAAGATTTTACCCCCATTCCGACCAGGGGGTATTTTGCGATTCTGCACTGCGTGACTTTAACGGACAATTGCGCGGTCGTGCGACGCTGTACCTAAACGAATTTGGCGTCCTTTTTTTCCCACAAACAGAGCTTTCTTTTGGTGGTATTTGATCACCTGTGCGATTTTTTGATCACACGCTATAAACAAAAAAAGAGCGTAAATTTTGCAAAAATAGCAATATTTTTCACATTTTTTTATATGAAATTCCCCAAAAAAAAAATTTAAAAATCAAAATTTTTTTACTTTTTCGGCCAATTTGTTTTATGCTACCTATGTTTGGTAAAAAAAATCGCAAAAAGCGTATTTTGATTGGTTTGCGCAAAAGTTATCGCGTTTACTAACAAAGGGAAAGATTTCTGTCATTTTTGTTGTTTTTTTTTTTAACGTGTAATGGTGGCGATCTGCGATTTTTTTTGCAGTACTGCGACATTGGGGCGGACAGATCGGACCCTTGACTGACATTTTTGACACTTTTGGGGTTACCAGTGACATTTCTACAGTAATCAGTGCTATATATATGCACTGTTACTGTAAAAATACACTGGTAGTGAAGGGGTTAACTTTATTTGGGAGGGAGGGGCTGTGTGTATCCCTAGGGGCGTGCTTTCTACTGTGATTGGCTGGGGCTTGAGCTGTATGGACACTGATCAACGGATCTACATACTAGATCCGAGTGATCAGTATCCTAACAGCCAGGAGAATGACAGGTGGCTTGTTTACACAAGCTGCCTGACATTCTCCCTCTCCCCCGCCGATCGCCGAGTGACCGGCGGACATCGGGTCCGCCGGTCACACGCGCGGGGGGGTCCGTGACCACGCGGGAGCGGGAGCGCGCCTCCGGGGGCGCGCGCTCGCTCCCTAGACCCTCACAAGCTAGTGACGTAGCCCTACGTCACTTTGCCTGTGAGGGGCTGACTGCCGACGTAGATCGGCGTTAGGCAGTCGGCAAGTGGTTAAGGCATCTCCTAATGATGTAATATGAAGGTTTTGTGTATTTTTAATGTTGTCCCTTAAGCCATCTAAAAAGACCACCTCTCTACTAAATTATTGATTTATTTATTTTTTTATTGGTAAATGTCTCCAAGACCAATACACAGTTCTCCGCGCTTTGATAATCCCTTGCCTATTGGCCAAAAAAATGGCCATTGCTGATTTCTATGATTCAGCTTCTATTGATTCAAGATCCAGACTTGGGCAATGTTGGCAAGACCTTGATCGTACTGCACCTGGTATGTTTTGGCTTATCCGTAGTTAGTATAATGAATTATTGAATGGTTGTTTTAAAGTAGTCTACTGTGCACCTAGCTAGAAAGACTATAAGCCTGATTTACTGTATACATATACAACAGGGAGCCATGTAAACATTAATACACTGTAGACTGGGAAAATGCTATAATAAAGAGATTAATATCAGAAACGTTATCCCTGTTTGTAGGCCCCTACTGCCTAACTTTGTCTATACTTAGGTAAAAAAAAAAAAAAACTCTGTTTCATTTAGCTCAGAAGATGTTAATCAGCTTTGCATTTTTTTTATCTTGTTCACTAGCGTAAAGATTTAATAATGCACTTAATGCAATTTCATTAGCGACTCTTCATAAATGTTTAAGCGGGGAACATTTCTACTGTACAAGAAACAGTTCCAATCTTTCACTGACCTCCTTCGTTAATCTCTGTCTCATCTGGAAGACTTGCAAACACATTTTTTTTTTTGGTGTGTTTAATATTTCCCTGTAAGTGACATTAAACTCAGGGCAGCAGACATACAGCAAGTGACAAATGACATATTTTTAGTCCTCACTGCTGTAAATATGTAAGTGCTCATTTAATGCTTGAGTTATTTTACTGTGCTCTGGGGCTGCACTTCTAATTTTACTTCAAAATGAGTTTAATTCATCCTTCGATGATCTCTTCGTTAGTTAAGGCAAAACTTTCCGAGGGCTGGCATTTGAAGGAGAGAGAAAAAAAAAATGTTTCAACTCTGCTGTACATACATATACAACTGTAGCTAATCAAATATAGTGACAGACTAAGAATGTATTTTCACCTCTTGATAAACAGGATAGGAAATAAAGAGGATAGGAACAGTTTGATCAGTGAAACAGAATTAGAACCTTTTCAGAAGAAGGAATGTTCATTAGTATTTTCTAGATAGCTGCAAACAAAGTAATCATAATGGTGAATAGGTGGGGAACTAAATAGAATTTCTACTTTCTAATAATGGTCCATCACAAGCACTCTTGTAGAATGTGGCCACCTGTCAAATTGTATATAACTTCACTATATTAAATTAAGCAAATAAATTAAAAATAAATATTAGCCCCACTGCCGGTGACTCCGTGATATTGGCTATCTTGTCAGTTGGGTCTCACTGTGGTTCTACCCACAGGCAGATATGTCTCTGCTCAAACACTTTTTGTATTGTTATAGTTTGTATCAACCCTGTCACTGTCACTTTTTCTGGACAGTTTAGTTAGTATGTAAATGTAGTGAAAATATTAATAAGGGCAAGGAATGAAAGCATAACATCAATTTGAAGCATACAGTTTTCAGAATACCATATTTTTTATAATAGTGTTTTTTTTACTTTGTAGGTGAAATGCTATTATGTAGTACATTTTTACTGTATTTCCATGGCATGTTTATTACATATACCCAGTGCAATTAAACGCCTGATGCTATGATTTACCCATCCATTTTTGTTCTGCGTTGTATATGATGAAAGAATGTCTGAGGCTCTTTCAGGTGCATTATAAAATCAGCTAGTGTATGCTGTGATTCATTGCTTCTTGTACTGACACTGCCAACCGTGTGAAGTTCAGTTGTTCTTTTGAAGTAGACAGGAATCTGCTGGGAGCAGCAGTGATATGAGCAGACTTACACAATGTAGGACTCTTCTCAAATAGACTCAATGCACAAATGTGTTAAATCTCTCCAAAAATAAGTTAATCAGTGTTAACCCACAAGTTTCAGATACCTGGAGAAGCTGTAGCCTGTCAAAAGTGTTCATTCGGGGATAGTTTTCCTAGCAAAGCCAACACCACCAGTTTTTACTTTAAACATCCAAATAGATACAGAGAAAATGTCCATTTTTTAAATATAGAAAGTTGCCTGTCTGATTGAACCAAGTGCATTTACTTTTTATTGTTTTAGTTTTCAAATATCCAAGGTTTTAATGAAACAGTACATCTGAATTATAAATATTCTTCATACCAAGTTTCCCTCATACTTACTGCACATTTTTTGTCAATGTACAGAAAGTACTTGTAGCATAGGGATGGGCTGAATGCCTGGGGTTCACGTTTGGGGTAAGTTCCTTTAAGAAACTGTGTTAGAGCATGGGGAGGAAACCTTGTTCATACTTAACGCGCTAAAGTGTCCCAATAAACAGATATCCATATAAGTTGTAATATCCTATTCAAGCACCAAAATTACTGCAGCCCTCCCTCAGATCATGCACAAAGAAAGCAGATATCCTCAAGCAAAAAAATCAAACAGGGGAAATGCATGGAACAGTGCAATAAAAAAATTTATTAACAAGTGCAATGTGCAAAATACAAGTAATCCACTCACATGTTCCATATAAACAAAATGCCTTTAAGAGTCTCAAGCCTAATCTCTGAAGAACTCAGTCGAAGCTGTAGCTAATAAGACTGGTGCTGCTGGGCTACCTCAAACTACTTGTTCAGGTAAACACGAGAGAGAAGGAACCACTTGCAGGATCAGGTCAGTGTAGAACACAGGACTGGTAGAGGAGCAGTCAGCGGCCGAGATAGCTCACAGAGCACTTCCTGGAATGAAGTAGAAGGTTGCCATTGTTACGACACCTTTTAGGGGCATGTCTCCCCTTCCCCTTTCTCAAGTCTATTGGACACTTTCCCCTTGCTTTCTTAAATGCGGTGAGCCGGAGCGCTGTTATTTAATTCTCTCATATACCCCCCTTGCACAAAGAAGTGATCCTATTAGAAGCCACTCAAAAGGCAGATGATTTCATGCTCACTCTACATATTGAGACTAGGGATAACCACCATACATATTCATAAGCACCACTATAGTGCCACAGATGCATATATAAATATATTAATAATAATAATAACAAAAATAAAAACAACTCAATAAATAACATCAATGAAGTAATACGTGAACATTGAAATTCTTCATTGAGTAAAAATAAGATTAAGTTAAAACTAATTGCTAAAAAAATTAATAAGACAGAGTCCTTCAGGGTTCAAACGTGAGACTGTTAAAGGCACATTGTTCAAATGAAGCATGTGAGTGAATTGCTTTTATTTTACACATTGCACTCGTTAATAAAAAGTGGTATTGAGCTATTTCATGTGCTTTCCCTGTTTGTTTTTTTCATCAACGAGCATGGGGAGCTGGTTAGTGCCCTGGGATACATGAACCAATGCAAAAAAGAAAATACGAAGAGATTGATTTTATGTTACCTAAAGGTCCACATTCAAAATACCAATTCTTTTACATAAAATGCTTCAAGGATGCCTCAAAGGTTTACATAATTTTGCAGGTCAATATGATTCTAAAGGACAGCATCAGCAAAACCATATTGTGGCATCACATAAATTGAATGTGTAATAATTTAATTTACTTTTACATTATTTATTGGCCTAAATACAGCAACATCAACCCAATATGATTGATTTCTACTAAAACAGTCTTTATTAGGTAATTTTGTTTGTGGTTTTTTTAATGTGTGATAGACCATAATTTAACACTGGGAGTAGCAGAGACAATATAGGTAAAATTTATCACAAAATATATTGTTTAAAAAAAATAAAAATAAAACTGTCAACTTCATTAATACTGTCAACTAAAACTGTCAACTAGTGTCAAAACAAAACACATAGCATAGCTTGTGATCTTTAGAGTGTTTTGTGTACAAAATGTAACACAATGTCAACTCAAACAACAAATATCTCTGCGTGGGACTTCAAGACATTCAATGTATCCACACATGTACATAAAAAAAGTCATTTTATTAACACATTTAAAAAAAAAAAAGCACTAACATAGATTAAAGTTAAAAAAAGCTCAAAAGGATGACATTGTAGATAAATGGATATAGTTGTATAGATTCTCCTAAGGTGCCTTTTGTGCCAGCACCGCTGTGCGAGATGATGTCATACCTCTCGTGCATGTGTGGCGGGAACCTTTGATAGATGGGTGTCATCTTTACTTCTAATTTCCCCATAGAACATCATGGTACTTGCTAGGGCCTTACTTTTTCAGCATCCTTCTGCTACCATATAAATACTCTGCACTACATATAGGCAATTTCTTTGGTGCAATGCCCACTGGGGATATTTAGTGATGGGTCGTACACCCCCCCACCTCGTTCAGTTCACACCAGAACATCTCGAAAAGGGGAAAAGTTCTAGTGAACATTCAAACTCTATTAAAGTCTATGGGACACAAAAATGAAAAATCAAAAGACCTAATTTTGAAGGCTTTTAAGCAACTTATTGCCATAAAAAGTGTATGGGGACCCGAGTAGTGCCCTGGAGGACATGCATCAATGCAAACAAATGTTTTTAAACAATTGTTTTTACAGGAGCAGTGATTTTAATGATGCCTAAAGTGAAACAATAAAAAAGAAAAATTCCTTTAAATATCGTGCCTGGGGGGTCACCTTAGTCTGATTGTAAAGTTGCACATTTGTATGATGTATAGGTCTTGCTGCAGCAATACTGACATCTCTAAAGGAAAAAATGTATTTTAAACTTGCTTGCGGCTGTAATGTATTGTTGGCTCCCAGCAATACAGATAAAAAAAAATGAAAAAAAAAAACAGCGTAGGCCCCCCCCCCAGTCCATAATCCATATCACGCAAACGTTTTAAAAAAATAAAACGTAGGGTTCCCCCCAAAATCCATACCAAACTCTTAGCTGAGCACACAGCCTGGCAGGTCAGGAAAGCAAAACCCCGCCCCCCCTCCTGAACCATACCAGGCCACATGCCCTCAACATGGGGGGGTGGGAACTTTGGGGCAGGGGGCCCTGTCCATTCCCTATATAGGAACTGTAAAAATGCGAAAAGGCAGTCCGCGTGAAGCAATCACGAGAGCCGAGCTTTTTTTTCCCCTTCTTTTTTCGGGTTGGCGGGTGCAGCGGGCGGCGTGATTGACAGTGGATTTACACTATTTTTTGGATTTTTATTTTTGAATAAAGGACTTGTCAAAAACTGTCTTATGTGTTAATTTTTTTTTGTACCACAAAACCCAAATTTAAATGGATGTCAGCTCAACCTCCTCACAATACAAAAAAAGAGAATATACATTTTTACCCAGCATAAATTAACTGTATATATGCCACAAAAATTCACTGTACAAATGGGACAGGGCTACATATGGTTATCTTTATACACCTTTACTCTTCAACATGATCTAATATTAAAAAATATACATATAACAAAACACATATGACATATTACACAATAAAAACATGAAACCCCTTATGTTGCTAGCACCTCCCCCCCTCTCTATATATGTGTGTTTGTCTATCTAAAAGTGCAATATTGAGTGTGATAAAGGGGGATGTGATATATGTGTGAAACATCTCTCTGCCCTTAATTATGATAATTCCCCTACACATGAAGCATAGTATAGAATACAGGGAACTTGAATTTTGTTCTTTGGAACACTAATTTGGTAAATAAATGCACTGGTGTAAATTCAGGGGAGAAAAACCAGCTAAATGTTATTGAGTATACAAATATCATTGATAATATATAACATCTATATGCAGTCAAGGCAACTAAACGCCCCTATGGAGGAGATCTGTTGGTCAAAGTATAGTTGGGAAAGCCAAAAAACTCCTTTCAAAAATTGTTGCATTCAATGAAAAAATGGATATGCATTTCCAATGATTCCCATGATATAGCAAGATGTTTAGAGATTAATTAATTAAGTAGATTCCTCACAGAAAGTGGATACGAATGTCCATGCCTTTGGCCAATCATGGCTAAGGGGTGGCTGCCGTGCACTGTGTGTAGGGCAAGATAGAAGTTAGTTAGTTAGTTAGTTAGGCAGGCAGGGAGAGTGTGTTCAACCTAAGCAGGCTTGACGGTGGTAGAAAACCAGGCTTGCAATTGACAGGTTGTGGGTTTGAATCCCTTGGCCAGCAGGTGATTTTTAAGTGAAATTCCTTCAGGGAGAGTGTAGTGAGTTTAACAGCTGCCCCTGAGCCATGATTGACTAAAGACACCTGCCTTTGGCCAATCATGGCACAGATGATTTGATTTGCCAAAGCATGGAGGGCAGATTCCATGCTTTGGCCAATTACATAATGCACTGCCAGTGTGCAGTGCATCATGGATGCGGGAACTCGAAGTTCCTGTAAAGAAGCCCATTTGTTCGACATTCGGCGAACGGGCTGTGTTCGAGTCGAACAGAGGTTTGACTTGAACTCGAAGCCCATCCCTACTCCCTAATAGGGACAGAAAATGTGAGGATGACAAAAAAGGTGATAGCCGTAAAGTCCAAGTGCAGGCAGGGCGTGAAGGAGATGTGTCCTAATACTCCTCAAATTTATATCCCCATGGACCGGGGCGGATCACCACCAGCCTCAGCCCCGGATCAGGTGTTAACCCACATTGTGCTTTCAGTAATGGAGAATGACTTAATCTATATTATTGAATCCCAGATTTTTCTCAGATTTTCTGGTTGACTCTATATATTCCTTTCTATTTATATCTAAGTATTAGATTCCCAGATTTTTGATGCTCTTTAGTTGAATTCATCAGTGTATTTTTCCTATTAAATTGAGATCTGTGCCTAGTTGAATAACTAGTTTATATTTACAGTAGTGTTGAGCGAACACGGACTGTATTATTCGTGTTCGTACCGAATAATTGGATTTTTTGTACCCGAACACGGACACGGACACTTTACTGTATGTTCGGGTAAAAATCCGTGTTCGGTCGTTTTATTTCCAGGTTTGAGGGTGCTGCCTGTTCCATACTCCCCCTACTCCTCATCTAGCCTTTTAGGGGTACAAACAATAGTAATTGGGGCCTAGTGTGGTTGTGTACGTGTGATATACATACACTTTTTTGGGATCATATTTTCTATTCCGCTATTTAATCAAAAACCTTTGGGGATCAGTTAAATTGGGGGATAGTCTGTGTTGGTACGTGTGAGAGAGATCCACCTTTCCAAGTTGTTGGGGTTCATCTCATACTTCTGAAGGTTTGAGGGTGCTGCCTGTTCCATACTCCCCCTACTCCTAGCCTTTTAGGGGTACAAACAATAGTAATTGGGGCCTAGTGTGGTTGTGTACGTGTGATATACATACACTTTTTTGGGATCATATTTTCTATTCCGCTATTTAATCAAAAACCTTTGGGGATCAGTTAAATTGGGGGATAGTCTGTGTTGGTACGTGTGAGAGAGATCCACCTTTCCAAGTTGTTGGGGTTCATCTCATACTTCTGAAGGTTTGAGGGTGCTGCCTGTTCCATACTCCCCCTACTCCTAGCCTTTTAGGGGTACAAACAATAGTAATTGGGGCCTAGTGTGGTTGTGTACGTGTGATATACATACACTTTTTTGGGATCATATTTTCTATTCCGCTATTTAATCAAAAACCTTTGGGGATCAGTCAAATTGGGGGATAGTCTGTGTTGGTACGTGTGAGAGAGATCCACCTTTCCAAGTTGTTGGGGTTCATCTCATACTTCTGAAGGTTTGAGGGTGCTGCCTGTTCCATACCCCCCCTACTCCTAGCCTTTTAGGGGTACAAACAATAGTAATTGGGGCCTAGTGTGGTTGTGTACGTGTGATATACATACACTTTTTTGGGATCATATTTTCTATTCCGCTATTTAATCAAAAACCTTTGGGGATCAGTTAAATTGGGGGATAGTCTGTGTTGGTACGTGTGAGAGAGATCCACCTTTCCAAGTTGTTGGGGTTCATCTCATACTTCTGAAGGTTTGAGGGTGCTGCCTGTTCCATACCCCCCCTACTCCTAGCCTTTTAGGGGTACAAACAATAGTAATTGGGGCCTAGTGTGGTTGTGTACGTGTGATATACATACACTTTTTTGGGATCATATTTTCTATTCCGCTATTTAATCAAAAACCTTTGGGGATCAGTTAAATTGGGGGATAGTCTGTGTTGGTACGTGTGAGAGAGATCCACCTTTCCAAGTTGTTGGGGTTCATCTCATACTTCTGAAGGTTTGAGGGTGCTGCCTGTTCCATACTCCCCCTACTCCTAGCCTTTTAGGGGTACAAACAATAGTAATTGGGGCCTAGTGTGGTTGTGTACGTGTGATATACATACACTTTTTTGGGATCATATTTTCTATTCCGCTATTTAATCAAAAACCTTTGGGGATCAGTTAAATTGGGGGATAGTCTGTGTTGGTACGTGTGAGAGAGATCCACCTTTCCAAGTTGTTGGGGTTCATCTCATACTTCTGAAGGTTTGAGGGTGCTGCCTGTTCCATACTCCCCCTACTCCTAGCCTTTTAGGGGTACAAACAATAGTAATTGGGGCCTAGTGTGGTTGTGTACGTGTGATATACATACACTTTTTTGGGATCATATTTTCTATTCCGCTATTTAATCAAAAACCTTTGGGGATCAGTTAAATTGGGGGATAGTCTGTGTTGGTACGTGTGAGAGAGATCCACCTTTCCAAGTTGTTGAGGTTCATCTCATACTTCTGAAGGTTTGAGGGTGCTGCCTGTTCCATACTCCCCCTACTCCTAGCCTTTTAGGGGTACAAACAATAGTAATTGGGGCCTAGTGTGGTTGTGTACGTGTGATATACATACACTTTTTTGGGATCATATTTTCTATTCCGCTATTTAATCAAAAACCTTTGGGGATCAGTTAAATTGGGGGATAGTCTGTGTTGGTACGTGTGAGAGAGATCCACCTTTCCAAGTTGTTGGGGTTCATCTCATACTTCTGAAGGTTTGAGGGTGCTGCCTGTTCCATACCCCCCCTACTCCTAGCCTTTTAGGGGTACAAACAATAGTAATTGGGGCCTAGTGTGGTTGTGTACGTGTGATATACATACACTTTTTTGGGATCATATTTTCTATTCCGCTATTTAATCAAAAACCTTTGGGGATCAGTTAAATTGGGGGATAGTCTGTGTTGGTACGTGTGAGAGAGATCCACCTTTCCAAGTTGTTGGGGTTCATCTCATACTTCTGAAGGTTTGAGGGTGCTGCCTGTTCCATACTCCCCCTACTCCTAGCCTTTTAGGGGTACAAACAATAGTAATTGGGGCCTAGTGTGGTTGTGTACGTGTGATATACATACACTTTTTTGGGATCATATTTTCTATTCCGCTATTTAATCAAAAACCTTTGGGGATCAGTTAAATTGGGGGATAGTCTGTGTTGGTACGTGTGAGAGAGATCCACCTTTCCAAGTTGTTGGGGTTCATCTCATACTTCTGAAGGTTTGAGGGTGCTGCCTGTTCCATACCCCCCCTACTCCTAGCCTTTTAGGGGTACAAACAATAGTAATTGGGGCCTAGTGTGGTTGTGTACGTGTGATATACATACACTTTTTTGGGATCATATTTTCTATTCCGCTATTTAATCAAAAACCTTTGGGGATCAGTTAAATTGGGGGATAGTCTGTGTTGGTACGTGTGAGAGAGATCCACCTTTCCAAGTTGTTGGGGTTCATCTCATACTTCTGAAGGTTTGAGGGTGCTGCCTGTTCCATACTCCCCCTACTCCTAGCCTTTTAGGGGTACAAACAATAGTAATTGGGGCCTAGTGTGGTTGTGTACGTGTGATATACATACACTTTTTTTGGATCATATTTTCTATTCCGCTATTTAATCAAAAACCTTTGGGGATCAGTTAAATTGGGGGATAGTCTGTGTTGGTACGTGTGAGAGAGATCCACCTTTCCAAGTTGTTGGGGTTCATCTCATACTTCTGAAGGTTTGAGGGTGCTGCCTGTTCCATACCCCCCCTACTCCTCATCTAGCCTTTTAGGGGTACAAACAATAGTAATTGGGGCCTAGTGTGGTTGTGTACGTGTGATATACATACACTTTTTTTGGATCATATTTTCTATTCCGCTATTTAATCAAAAATCTTTGGGGATCAGTTAAATTGGGGGATAGTCTGTGTTGGTACGTGTGAGAGAGATCCACCTTTCCAAGTTTTTGGGGTTCATCTCATACTTCTGAAGATTTGAGGGTGCTGCCTGTTCCATACCCCCCCTACTCCTCATCTAGCCTTTTAGGGGTACAAACAATAGTAATTGGGGCCTAGTGTGGTTGTGTACGTGTGATATACATACACTTTTTTTGGATCATATTTTCTATTCCGCTATTTAATCAAAAACCTTTGGGGATCAGTTAAATTGGGGGATAGTCTGTGTTGGTACGTGTGAGAGAGATCCACCTTTCCAAGTTGTTGGGGTTCATCTCATACTTCTGAAGGTTTGAGGGTGCTGCCTGTTCCATACTCCCCCTACTCCTCATCTAGCCTTTTAGGGGTACAAACAATAGTAATTGGGGCCTAGTGTGGTTGTGTACGTGTGATATACATACACTTTTTTTGGATCATATTTTCTATTCCGCTATTTAATCAAAAACCTTTGGGGATCAGTTAAATTGGGGGATAGTCTGTGTTGGTACGTGTGAGAGAGATCCACCTTTCCAAGTTGTTGGGGTTCATCTCATACTTCTGAAGGTTTGAGGGTGCTGCCTGTTCCATACTCCCCCTACTCCTAGCCTTTTAGGGGTACAAACAATAGTAATTGGGGCCTAGTGTGGTTGTGTACGTGTGATATACATACACTTTTTTTGGATCATATTTTCTATTCCGCTATTTAATCAAAAACCTTTGGGGATCAGTTAAATTGGGGGATAGTCTGTGTTGGTACGTGTGAGAGAGATCCACCTTTCCAAGTTGTTGGGGTTCATCTCATACTTCTGAAGGTTTGAGGGTGCTGCCTGTTCCATACCCCCCCTACTCCTCATCTAGCCTTTTAGGGGTACAAACAATAGTAATTGGGGCCTAGTGTGGTTGTGTACGTGTGATATACATACACTTTTTTTGGATCATATTTTCTATTCCGCTATTTAATCAAAAACCTTTGGGGATCAGTTAAATTGGGGGATAGTCTGTGTTGGTACGTGTGAGAGAGATCCACCTTTCCAAGTTGTTGGGGTTCATCTCATACTTCTGAAGATTTGAGGGTGCTGCATGTTCCATACTCCTCTTCCTCATCCTCCCTTTAGGGTAGGAAAAAATTTAATCGGGCCTAGTCTGTGTTTGTACGTGTGAGATACACAGTTTTTTATCCTATTCCGCTATTCAATACACACCCTTTTGGTGTAAAAAACATTAAATTGCGGCATAGTTTGCATATTTGACATTTGCATATATTGTGCCTTGTTGCGCTGTTTTGGGTACTCCACCAACATGGCCAGTGGCAATGACGCCATTCTCAGCTTAACTATCCCACTTCTATGCCTCCTTGAAAAAACAATTTGGGCGATGATGGAAGAGGATGTGGCACAGGATGAGGAGGAAGAGGAGGAGGATGAAGAGGTAACATTTCAAAGGCTTTCAGGGCAGTCATTCGCAAGGGGCTCCGAGGGTGGGTTCCTGCACACACAAACGCCAGGGACACAATTGTCCAGCAGGGGCACAGTTCTGGAGGATGAGGAGGATGAGGAGGAGGAGGAGCTGGAGGAGGAGATGGAACCATGTTCACAGCAGGGTGGCACCCAGGCCAGCTCATGGCCATCACTGGTGCGTGGCTGGGGGGACACAGAGGACACGGACGATACACCTCCCACAGAGGACAGCCTTTCGTCGCCTCTGGGCAGCCTGGCACACATGAGCGATTACATGCTGCAGTGTCTCCACAACGACCGCCGAGTTGCCCACATTCTAACTTGTGCTGATTACTGGGTGGCCACGCTGCTGGATCCCCGTTACAAGGACAACGTACCGTCCTTAATTCACTCACTGGAGCGCGATCGCAAGATGCGCGAGTACAAGCGCACGCTGGTAGACGCCATGCTGCTGGCATTCCCATCTGACAGCGGGGCCACAGTGGAAGCACAAGGCAGAGGAGGAGGAGGAGGAGGTCGCCAACGCAACCAGGGCACCGCCAGCACCTCAGAAGGCAGGGTTAGCATGGCCGAAATGTGGAAAAGCTTTGTCAGCACGCCACAACAAACAGCAGCACCAGCAGCTCAGATGGAACGTCTTAGCAGGAGGCAGCATTTTACCAACATGGTGGAGCAGTATGTGTGCACACGCCTACATGTAGTGAATGACGGGTCTGCCCCCTTCAACTTCTGGGTCTCCAAATTGGGCACATGGCCTGAGCTTGCCCTTTACGCCTTGGAGGTGCTGGCGTGCCCTGCAGCCAGTGTATTATCTGAACGGGTATTTAGCACGGCTGGGGGCGTTATAACAGACAAGCGCAGCCGCCTGTCCAGAGACAATGTGGACAAGCTCACGTTCATTAAAATGAACCAGGCATGGATCCCACGGAACTTTTCCGTACCTTATGCAGAATAGCAATGGATACCGACCTTACCCACCCATTGTTCCATTTTTGCTCTTTCTCACTCTTTTGGGGTGTACCCTCATTTAAAATTTGTGAAAAGAAGCAGTGTTGGCTACCTCGTCCTCCTCCTCAGGGCCAGATTAATGTAGGGGCTATTGGAGCTGCAGCTCCAGGCCCCTACCTTTTATATAGGCCCCGGGTTGGCCATATTCACTGTTACCGCTCTTCTGTCACTTGTAAACACAGAAGTCTGGCTTCTATGCTCGCTTCCCCAGGCAGCACCCTCAGAACCTCCCCACACAGCGTGAAGGCCGGACAAGGAGGGACAGTTGGCGATGCATGGATGTGTTTATGGGCTTCAGAGACAGCATCCCATGTTGAATTAGGCATGCATGGCTGCACCCTTCCTCCTCTGGGTGCATGGCAAGGCACGGCCCTAAGGCCCTTCAAAATCCTCAGCACCAAGCCCATGATGCTGTTAATCCGGCCCTGGTCCTCCTCCACTGCCGCTTCCACCTACACCGCCCATAGGTGTGCGCAGCCTATTGCATTAAGGTGTGCACCCCAAAGTTGAAATACACATGCATGTGTTTGCCAGCAGGGAGAGTAATGTATCGGGGCCATGTACCTGTAGGCAAGGAGAAATAGAGCAGAGCAGGTCCCAGGGAGATCTTTCCCATCTCCTCACTGGCAATGCTATGTGCCCTAGGTGATTAGGGTGTGCCCAGGCACACCCAGCACACCCTGTGCGCACGCCTATGTCACCGCCACATCCACCACCACCTCAACCTCCCTCCTACTCCATATGGGCCTCGTCCTTCAGAGATGAAGAAGAACATTGTTTTATTTTTCTGTTTTTTTTTGTTGTTTTAAGTTATTTCCCTATCCACATTTGTTTGCAGAGCACTTGCCATGCTCTTAATTACGTTTTGCTGCCATTTGCAGCACTCTAGCCCTTTCCTTTGGTGTTTTAGAGCCATTTTAGTGCCTTAAAGTTCGGGTCCCCATTGACTTCAATGGGGTTCGGTGTCCGGGAAAAGTTCGGTAAAAGTCCGGGACACGGACCCGGACTTTTTTTTAAAGTTCGGCCGAACCCGTCGAACACGGACATCTAGGTGTCCGCTCAACCCTAATTTACAGATTATCTTTACAAAGCTCCTGAAGAGTGGATGCAAACTCCATGAAATGCGTAGAGCTATTAAATGTGAATACTGATCAGGACACGGATCATGGACCATCCATGAAATAATGATGAGTTATTGGAGATGCAGATATTTTAAATTTTCATTTTTGTTTGATTTGAATATTAATCATGTATTGTTTAATTGATAAATATATATATATATATATATATATATTATATATATATATATATATATATATATATATATATATATATATATATATATACATATATATATTTATTTATTTACATGTATATATATATATATATATATATATATATATATATGCCTTTGTATGATATTTTTTATCTGCCAATATATCTATTTTTTATATGAATTGTATATATACATGATGTGATATGTGTTTTTCTCTACTTCATCCATGTCCGTGCCCTTATTGTCTGTTTATTTATCCATTTTTTGACAAGTATGTCTTATTTATTGACATGTGCTGCGTAATTGTTTTTTATCATGCAGCAATAAATAAACTAATATTTTGCTACTATCTCTATTCAATTGGATTATTTGAGACAGCATTTACCTCATTTAACCACTTAAGCCCCAGAAGATTTTACCCCCTTCCTGACCAGGGGGTATTTTGCGATTCGGCACTGCATGATTTTAACAGACAATTGCGCGGTCGTGCGACGCTGTACCCAAATTAATTTGACGTCCTTTTTTTCCCACAAACAGAGCTTTCTTTTGGTGGTATTTGATCACCTGTGCGATTTTTTGATCATGCGCTATAAACAAAAAAAGAGCGACAATGTTGCAAAGATAACAATATTTTTCACATTTTTTTATATGAAATTCCCCCCAAAAAAATGTAAAAATCTAAATTTTTTAACATTTTAGGCCAATTTGTTTTCTGCTACATATGTTTGGTAAAAAAAATTGCAAAAAGCGTATTTTGATTGATTTGCGCAAAAGTTATTGCGTTTACTAACTAAGGGAAAGATTTTTGTCATTTTTATTGTTTTTTTTTTTGTAACGAGTAATGGCGGCGATCTGCGATTTTTTTTGCGGGACTGCGACATTGCGGCGGACAGATCGGACCCTTGACTGACATTTTTTACACTTTTGGGGGTACCAGTGACATTACTACAGTAACCAGTGCTATACATGTGCACTGTTACTGTAAAAATAACACTGGGAGGGAAGGGGTTAAATTTATTGGAGAGGGAGGGGTTAAGTGTGTCCCTAGGGGATTGTTTCTTACTGTCATTGGATGTGGCTGTGTGTGTAACAGCAAAGATCAACGGTCCTACATAGCAGGACCTAGTGATTTGTGCTTTTACACAGGGGAGAGTGACAGGCGCGCTCACCCCCTATTCGCTGCCAGGCTAGTGACGTACCGGTACGTCACTTTGCCTGGGAGGGGCTGACCGCCGCCGTATATAGTCGGGCGGCGGTCGGCAAGTGGTTAAAGTCCCACTATCCCTATCCCCCTTTTTGCACATGATCAGCATTTGCCAGCACTCACAATCATTCAGTACAAAGGCAGAATGGCAGTCTGCCTATATAAACAAGGCAGATTGCCGTTCTGTAACAAGGAAAGGCATGGATCCTGTGTTCCTGCAAGAATCCATGTCTTTCCCCAGTAAAAGCACCTCCCACACTGTACAAAAACACAGGCTAGACACACAGTTAACCCTTTGATCACCCCTGATGTTTACCCCCTTCCTAGTCAGAGTCATTAGTACAGTGACAGTGCATATTTTTAGCACTGATCACTGTATTAGTGTCACTGGTTCCAAAAAAAGTGTCCGATTTGTCCGCCGCAATATCTTATTCCTGCTATAAGTCGCTGATTGCCGCCATTGCTAGTAAAAAATAAAAATAAATAAACATTCCATAAATATATCCCATAGATTGTAGACTCTAAAACTTTTGCACAAACTAATCAATATACGCTTATTGGGACTTTATTTACCAAAAATATGTAGCAGAATACATATTGGCCTAAATTGATGAAGAAATTAGATTTTTTATTGGATATGTTTAATAGCAGAAAGTAAAAAAAAGTTGTTTTTTTTTGATAACTGTGTCTTTTTTTGCTTATAGCACAAAAAAAAAAAAAAAAATATGCAGAGGTGATCAAATACCACCAAAAGAAATCTCTATTTGTGGGGGGGGGGGGGGGGAGCCTACAATTTATTTGGGTACAGTGTCGCACGACCGCGCAATTGTCAGTTAGAGTAAAGCAGTGCCATATCGCAAAAAATGGCCTGGTCATGAAGTGGGGGGTAAATCTTCCAGGGCTGCAGTGGTTAAAATGGCTGTTGGCCTAAAATGGTCACCACAAGACTCAAAGATAGCTGCCAATTACTGGTTGTAGTTTGCCCTCCCAAAATGGTGTCTAGCTAGGCTGGAGCTGTGTCCTTGCATCACTGAAGTGTCAGATGATATTATGATAATGTAGATGGTCCTCCCTCATGTTCAGATAGTGTTCAGATGCTGTTTTCTCTCCGTTTACCTGACTTGTCATATATTCAGTTGCAAACAATATGCTCAGAAACATTTTACTAAGCCTAGCCCAGAAGGTGTTACCTTCTTCTGATTGGTGGATTTGTTTGATAACCACTTATGTATTTATTTTTGTATCTCCTCTCCTAACCGCCAGGTGGTACCCTATGATAAGAACTGTTTATCCTGAGTTTATGTGGAAAATCTTCTGTAATATCTCATCTGTGTCGCAACTAAGTTTTATATGGTAAATAAATAGTTTTTATAAGTAATCAGCTATGTTATTTGGCCTGAAACCTTAAAATGTTTATGTTAGTCTGCCATCTTTTTAATTTGTGGCAACAGCTTAAATGCAAAATATAAACTACATAAACAAATATTAATGATATACATAAGTTTCCACACTATAAACTATAATTTGAATATGGTAACGTATAAAACTCGCATAGTGTATAGTACTTTACAGTACAGTACATTCCAATAATATTCATTACCACTAGATAAACACATGATGGTATTAAGAACCCTTTTCCTGGCACTCTGCTCTTTTGTAAAGATAAAGTCTTTATGTATCCATTTAACAGAGATACAATGCAAAATTGTGTCATCCTCCTATATTTTGGGGGGCGTGACCGGAAGTCGAGCTCGCTGGATGCTTTTTCAGGTGCTCCGTCTCCATAGCCGACTAATCTGTTGCCATCCACCGCACTGGTCCCCTGTTACCACCCCTGCTACATCATAATCGACCACCCGAGACCCCCTACACTGGCCGGTCCAAGAATTTCCGCTCTGGGGGCCTTAGATCCAAAGTTACGATCTCGGGGCCTACTCCTGCACTGAAGCCGCGGTCTTTCCTAGCGGGCGCCGCGACCCGCCATCCGCCGCATCGGCCGCTTCCGAGGCCTCTCCAGACCCGCCGCTTCTCCTCCACAGCCAGCCTCCACCTGACTGAGCCCCCAGGGCCCGCCATCCATCTCCTGGTGCACAATATTTGACTGTAGGAGGACGCCCAAGATTGCGGCCTGGACATCCTGGAAGCCGCGGCCTTGCCTAAAGCTGTGCCCCTTACATCAAACGCCGGGTAAGCACTCGCTTCTGCCCCTTTTTTACTCCACCTAACCTTGCTGCCCAGTGACTGCATCTGGACTGTATGCCCCACACTCTTCCCTGCCTGATACAGCGGCTGCTTGCAGTTTACCCACCTTGTCTCTTGCACAGCTCACACTATACCAGCTCAATTGGAGATGAGACTTTTCATTAGCAATGAACAGGTGTGATTAGCGTGAGCTTTGGCGGCACCCCGATGAACTGACCCCCTGGCACTGCAATGCCTTCTAAAACACCCACCTTACGCTCCATGACAGGCAAACGATCCGGGAAGGGATCCTCATCCAAACTACACGGCTCTGGGACCATAAAACGTTTTTTATCTACGGGAGGCTCGAGCACTCACACACGAGGGAGCAGAGCCGAGGCCTCGGTGTCAGGCGCGGTGTCTTCCATCCGCTCCGCGTCCCCACGGGATCGCTCTCCCGCTTCCTCCTATTGCTCAGACCCACTTGAAGAGATGCACTCACCGGCAGCTTCTGACATGTCTTCTCTCTTACATGGTCTGAAGCAAGAAATAGGGGGCATGTTTCGCAACTTGGAAAAGTCGCTTAAAAAGGAGATCACCGCTGTCCGCGCGGATATGTCCCACATAATTTGTAGGGTAGAAGAAACGGAAAAGAGGCAAGATTCCCAAGAAGACTCCATTAGAGAGTTGCAGGACAAAGTCACGCAATTGGCGGTGGCCCACCGGGCCACCCTATACAAAATGGAGGATCTAGAAAACCGCAACCGGCGGAATAATGTGCGTATCCGTGGACTCCCCGAAGCTACCAGGGATGATGACCTTGAAGCATCTGTAAGGGGCATATTTAATTCCATCCTGGGGAGGGCTCCCACCGACCCTTTACGTTTTGATCGCACACATAGAGCACTTAGACCTCGTAACCTGTCCTCTGATCTGCCTCGAGATGTAATCTGTCGCCTGCACTATTTTGAAGACAAAAATGCTATCATGACCAAACTACGTGGCACTCAAGTGGTTGACTTTCACGGGGCCTCCCTTAACATCTTTCCTGACCTCTCCAAGGAGACTTTGGAACGACGCCGCGCATTAAAACCGCTCCTGGAACAACTTAGGACCAATGGCTTTACTTATCGCTGGGGTTTTCCAGCTTGTCTAATTGCTACAAAAAATGGTCATTCTGCTACCCTCCGCTTTCCGGAAGACCTTCCTGCCTTCCTCCAAGATGTTGGCCTCCCACCCTTGGATCTTCCGGGTTGGCATGATTGCATTCCCATTTTCACCTTCAAACCAGGTGCCTCCTGGAGCAAAACGCCTTCCAAGAAAATGCGCACCTCTGCGCCATCCTCTAGTCGCAAATCGGGGATGACCCCTATATGAGGAACCCCTTTCTCTCTGCCTGCTGATATGATACCCTTTCTCGTGCTAATTCATGTTTTCTAATTTCAGGTGCATTAATTTGTTGTTTTTATCATGCATGTTTTCTTGTTTTATATTCTCATGTTGGGTTTATTACTGTCTCCTCTGCCAGGGGGAGCTTATTCCATGGTTATTTGCTGTTTTCTTTTACACATTGTCATTTGTAATTCGGCTTGTTGGGGTGCCGCCGTCGGCTCCCTTCTGAGCGTCTCTACAGGATGATGTTGCGTCCGGTCGATACGCTCCCCTCTCTCCTTTTGGGGGTGGGGGATCCCGGATCTAGGGTTCAGTCTCGCGGGACTTGTTCTCCTGCTCGGCACCCTGTTTCTGGGTTCGCCCATCCCCCCAGGGACCACTGCAGTTTACTGCGTGCCGATACATGGTGTCCCATTGGACATTGTTTCTGTAGTGATTCTATGTCTTCTCTTCTTATATTGCTGCTGCTTCTTCTCTTTTTTTCTTCCGTCTCCTCCTCTCCTCCCTCCCTTTCCCTTTTTTACCCCCCTCCCGTTAGGCCCGGGTTCTCAGTGTTCGTGGGAGGGGTGTTCGTAGATACCTAATGGCGACTATAAAAGTCTTGTCTTATAATGTTAGAGGCTTAAACACGGCATATAAACGCCATCAAGTGCTCCGGGAACTGCAACGTGAATTTTGTTCTATCGCATTCCTTCAAGAAACGTATCTCTCCCATTCTACTCACGTCAAACTATTCTCCCCACAATACCCGACCTGGTACTATGCTCTTTCACCCTCTAACAAGGCTAAAGGTGTCGCTATTGGGTTTCGAAAGGACACCCCTTTCAAACTTGATACTATGCTTGCTGATCATAATGGTCGTTATCTTTTTTTAAGGGGTTCAATAGGAAACACCCGCTGTACTCTGGCTAACATTTATGCACCCAATCAGGCCCAGTCCATGTTCCTACACACTACGCTTTCTGAGCTGGCGAAGTTTGCCGAAGGTCTCCTGGTTGTTGCCGGTGACATCAACATGGTCCTCGACCCTGTTCTTGACACCTCAAAGGGCCGTTCGAATGTCCCGTTTAGACAGATCGCACGGCTTAAAAAGTTATTACATTCCCTTCAACTAGTTGACGTCTGGCGAATCCTGCATCCTAAAGATGCTGATTTTTCCCATTTTTCCAAAACCCATGGTTGTTACTCTAGGATTGACAACATTTTTCTGAGCCACTTTCACTTACCTCTTTTGAGATCTGCCTCCATTGGCTGTGCCTCCATTTCGGATCATGCTCCTGTTATGACCACCCTGCTTCTTCCCTCTCTCCCACCCCGCTCCACTAATTGGAAGCTGAATGACTCGCTTCTCTCAAACCCCGCAGATGCAGCTCTCTTATCCTCTGCACTTAGCCAATATTTTCTTGAAAATATCACTGAGCACGCATCTCCCTCCTTGGTGTGGGAAGCCCACAAGGCTACTATAAGGGGCAAATTGATGGAGCTGGGGGCGAGGAGGAAGCGTGAGCAGGGCCAATTGATCGCTGAGCAGCTTGCCCTGGTGGCGGATCTGGAAAAGTCGCACAAACTGTCATTGCACGTCCCCCACCTTCAGGCCTTAACAGAGGCTAGGGAATCCCTACGATCCTTACTTGACAAAGCTACGAAGCGCAAATTTCACTTTTTAGCCCATAAACGTTACGAGTGGGGTGATAAACCCGGTAGAATGCTTGCCAGGTCTCTTAGAGCCCAAAAGTCAGCAGCTTTCATTCAGAAGGTGAAGCTTCCTTCTGGCCTGATGGTTCATTCCTCCCCTGATATAGCCAAAGCCTTTAGAGATTTCTATGGCAAGCTTTACCATGTAGAAGGTGATCTCTGTCATCTCCCTTTAACTGAAAAACGCAAACGCATTTGGGCTTACCTCAAAAAGGCTAATCTACCAACCCTTTCCAAACGCTCCCTGCAGAAATTGGAAAACGATTTTTCTGTTGAAGAGTTCCAATTGGCACTAAAATCCACCCAAGTTGGTAAAGCACCTGGCCCTGATGGCTTCACGGTCGCATATTTCAAAAAGTTTGCAGATGTCCTACTCCCTCACTTGACCTCTTATGCCAACTCCATTTCTAAATCCTCGGGTTTTCGTCCAGAATCATTGGCTGCACACATTTCGGTCCTACCTAAGCCGGGCAAAGACCCCACAGAATGTGGCAGTTACCGCCCTATATCCCTCCTGAATGTGGATCTTAAATTGTATTCTAAGGTGTTAGCTAACAGACTACTGCCCTTGATCCCCTCCTGGGTCTCAGCCGATCAGACTGGCTTTATCCCTGGCAGAGAGGCGAGGGACAACTCTCTTCGTGCTCTCTCTCTAATCCACTTTGTCCGCACTAGGTCCCAGCCTACCCTGTTCCTTTCCACTGACGCTGAAAAAGCGTTTGACAGGGTGGACTGGGACTATTTGTTGACTACCCTCCGTTTTTTTGGCCTTGGCCCCAAAGCTATACAACGTATTGCAGCTTTATATTCCCAACCAACGGCACAGGTACGGGTTAACGGCCTCCTTAGTTCTTCCTTTCCCCTTCATAATGGCACGCGACAGGGGTGCCCTTTATCGCCCCTTTTGTTTGCCATTTCCCTCGAGCCCTTTTTATCCACTATTAGGCATTCCAACGATATACATGGTGTCACTGTGAACCGTCAGACGCATAAATACGCAGCTTATGCGGATGACATCCTTTTTTTCATCCAACAACCTCGTATCTCTTTACCTGTACTTTTACGGGCTTTCGCAGACTTTCGCCACCTCTCAAACTTCAAGATCAACATGTCTAAATCCGAAATCTTAAACATTAATCTCCCCCCTACTGAAGTCTCTGCTCTGTCCCCACATTTCCCATTTCAATGGTGTCCGGACAAATTGAAATACCTAGGTATTTATTTAACTCCCCGCTTGGATAATTTGTTCCGTCATAACTACATTCCCCTATTGAATAAGATCAAATCTGATCTTCGGCAGTGGTCCTCTTTACACCATTCCTGGTTGGGCAAAACCAACATAGTTAAGATGAACATTTTGCCTCGTATTCTATTTTTTTTTCAAAAGTTACCGCTGGGTGTTCCTATTGGGCTTTTTACTATTTTGCAATCTTTGCTTTCCAGGTATATTTGGCAGGGCAGGCGCCCCAGGATTGCTAGGACGACGCTTTTCCGTCCAAAGCGTTGTGGGGGGCTTGCTCTCCCTAGTATCAGGGACTATTTCCGGGCGGTCTCACTAACCCGTGTGGCTGATTGGAAGTACTCTATTAGTTCTAAATTATGGGTACAGCTGGAATACGATCTATGTGACAGAGACTTGTCTGCAGTACCATGGATTCCAAGGTCCGCCAGGGCCCTCTCCCCAAACACCTCTCCCCTGACCCTATCAACCTTGTCTGTCTGGGATTCCATGCATACAATGTTTTCCTGGAACTACAACTCTCCTTTAATGCCTCTGCTGAATCACAATCACTTCATGCCTGGCAAACTGGATGCTAGATTTAAAAATTGGTCTCCTAAAACTCCCCTCTTACTGTCCCACGTAACCCACTCTAATACTGTGAAGCCACTTAGCCACATTTTGGGCTCCAGCCCCGCAACAGACATGGACCATTGGAGACACAGACAGTTATCCAGGTTCATAGCTGCTCTTCCACGTCCGCTGCGCGACTCCAAGGATTTGAACCCTATTGAGGCAATATTGTCCCCTCGGGACCCCCCCCTTCACTCCACCTCGCAGTTTTACAAGGCACTTATCTTATTGCAAGGCCAACCCTACCCGGATTTCTTACACAAGTGGGAACTGGATATTGGATCTCAAATTTCCGATAATCGGAAGGACAAAATTCTTGCATTGGCTCACATTTCCTCTCTCTCCACCAAGGTGGCGGAATCCAACTACAAGTTATTGTCCCGTTGGTACTATACCCCGCGGAAAATGCACATTATTTCTCCGGCCATCTCCCCGTTATGTTGGAGGGGATGCGGAGATACTGCATCACACGCACACATCTGGTGGCACTGTTCAATAATACAACCATTCTGGATGGAAGTCCTTCGGCTTATACATGTGATCACGGAAGTTACTATCCCATCAGATCCTTGGGTTGTCCTGCTGCATGGAACTAACATGCCGCTCTCTAAGTACAAGAGATCAATGATCCCTCATATGCTTAATGCAGCCAAAGCCCTGATCCCTGCCCTTTGGGGCTCACCGACCATTCCCAAGATATGTCACTGGCTACGGAAAATTGATGTGACATACCAATTAGAGGAACTTACTTTCATAGCCCGTGACAAACTGGACCGTTTTCACTCTGCCTGGCAACCTTGGTCTTCTTTTAAAAGCACTTCTTCCTATGTGGCCTTACTCACTGAGGACACGCCCCTTGGTTTATCACCTTCCAATGTGATCCTATCTGATTAAAGTTTTTATTATTTGGTGAATAAGTCACCCGTGGCCTACTTTCCCACCCTCCCCTCCCCCCTCTTACCCCCTTTTTTCTCCCTGCTGCTCTCTCCTTTTCTCTTTCTTTCCTTTCTGCTTTTTACTATCCTTTCACTTTCCTATAGGCTATCTCTGACATTGGTTCTATGATGCGAAATGTTGTGCTATTAGTGTGTTTTCCCAGACTTTTCACAACTGGGCGTGCTTGACGCGCACTGAGATGTTCGTATACTCATTGATATTGTTCCATGGTTTTTTACCGTATTTAATGTCGGATTGTATGGTCTATGTTCTGTTTTTCTTTGACTTCTTGAAAACTTTTTTTTTTTTCTCAATAAACAGAAATTAAACAAAAAAAAAAAGTCCTATATTTATATATATGTCCACAATAATTATAGTATTTTGTCTGGTAAAATAATTCATATTCCATTGGCTTGTAAGGAGGCATAGATATCGTATGTATGAATGCAGTGTCATGAAAGTCTTGAATATAAAGCTTATGACCTGGCTTTTTGAGTTAGTATAAAAGTTATAACCAGCTCAATTCTGTGAGAGGCTGAGACAATGGTTGGTCACTGCATAACCAGGCTTGTTACACACAAGTCTACCTGGCACGCATACGAGGTGTTTTTGCATTCCACATTTATGGGACCTGAAGATCCTTTTAAATATTGGTCAGTTCCTCTTTGGTCCCAGGTGTTGTGAGTATATCAGAAACCCATTGTTCCTATCATGGGTATCAAGCAAGCTTGTTTACAGGCCTCTAGCAGTTACAGTTGAGCAAATGTCTTATGGTGGTAAACTTAAAGCGGAGTTCCACCCTAAAATTATACTTACCTCCATCTTCTTGCTCCGGATCACCAGAAAAAAAAAATGGATAATCGCAATTTTTTTTTTTAATTACCTTGTTTAGAAGAAAATATACTTACCTTACTTCCTCTTCCTCCCCTCGGCGGCCACGGCGATTCATCACTTCCTGGCTTGCAATGATTCCTGGGAGCTTTTGGAACAAGGGGGGGAGGAAGGCGGGACTTTAAATGAGACGCATGGTGGGACTGGCCATGCGACTCCATCCCTAAATTCATATAGAAAAATATGGAGGGGTTGGGACTTTAATTGAGAGACATGACCATGACAGGGTTGATGGAGTAAAATATACATTTATTACATACATAATAATATACAAATAGCATAAAAATGCTGTACAAAGTAAGACATATGGTATAAACACAGCTGGAGTAGTATAAAAGAGTACATAATCCCCAGAACAGCCTCAAAGGAACCAACATAACAATTGACAACCCTAGGAGTATTTGAGTAAAGTCATAACATCCATAAACTGACGCGTTTCGTGGCCTAATGCCGCCACTTCTTCAGAGTAGATGTATGATCCATATCTAAAAGTAGAAAGTATACATGTAAAGTGTTGCAAAAAATAATGGTAAATGGAAGCTAAAAGGGGGAAGGGAAGGGAGGAATAGCCCCCATAATCCCAGCTTACATGATAGCCATGGCGACGACTGGTAATGGAGGCGGAGAGGACCCAGGTGTCTCCCCCGGGAGCTGAGGACGCTATAGGTCCGCGGCAAGAGCAGAAGTAGTCACACACAGGAAAATTTGTGAAGTAGAGGGGACTGGAAAATTCTTGATGGTATCATGTATCTGTATCGAGTAAATAGAGATGAGTAGTAAAAAAGTATATATTATATGTAGAATCGTAATATAATTTACATGATGAGAGTAGGAAATTGGAAAGAATGGAATATATGTAGAAAATGGCTATGGAAATATAAGAATAATGATGGGAATGATAATATATATAGTGTGTGAAAAATTACATAAAAACTGGAAAATTAAAAAAAAAAAAAATAAATATATATATATATATGAAATATAATTTATAAAAAATATATAAAAAAGGGGGGGAGTATATGAAAAATATATGAAAAAAATATATGACTGTGAAGGATATAGTGGAGTCAAAATAAAAATTGAAGAAAATTGGATACTGAAATCAGTGAAAAAGATATGCTGTGCTAAGGGAGTGAAGTCATAGAGAGCTCAAAGAATGAGTGTCTAGATAAAAAAGAAAGACAGGAAATTAAATGAATAAGGGTGATAGGAAGTTGATAATGACATGGGGGTGGGTACCTCTGATTAAACCAATGTGCCAGAGGAATGAACAAACAATATAAGTGAAGATGCAAGAGTGGTATGTGAAACAATAGATGAGAGGATAAGGAGGATAAAAAGGGGAAGAGAACCATACCAAGGATTGGAGTAGAGAAAGGTGTGCCTCCCTTCCGCCAGAGCCGCTAAACCCCGAGCGCCCAGCGTCACGTCAGTGCATAAATCGAGGGAGCCGCAGGAACGGCAGGCTTACCAACCCGTCCGGCAAGCTCCCTCTTATGCACTGAGGATGTACAACAGCCGTCAGCGTAGTGGCGCCAAAATGACGTCACACGTCGGCGCAGGACGTGGCGCCGATGCGTGGTGGCTCCGCCCACCCGATCCCCCGAGCCCACGAGAGACCAGGGGGGAGGGGGGGGCATACAACACGCATCGCAGCTCCCGGGAAGATAACAGGAGTCAGCCCGTCAGCCACCCAGCAGCAGCCAGAGCGTCCATGCCAAGCAACAAAAAGGAGTAACCAAAGCCAATGATGTCAGACATGTATATGATTGTTGTTAAAAAGAAAGCAACTTTGTATGTAACAGCCTGTGTGCATGACTAGAATGCGCAGAGCCCTCCACTGGTCCAGACAACAAGTCTGTGTGACACAGTGTATTTGGGGGACATGGACCATCGCATACAGTCAGTGCACAATGAGAATGGCTGTATAATCCTGTCAGTTGAGGTCATGTCTCTCCATCCCTAAATCATTTGGAACAAGGGGGGAGGAAGGCGGGACTTTAAATGAGACGCATGGTGGGACTGGCCATGCGACTCCATCCCTAAATTCATATAGAAAAATATGGAGGGGTTGGGACTTTAATTGAGAGACATGACCATGACAGGGTTGATGGAGTAAAATATACATTTATTACATACATAATAATATACAAATAGCATAAAAATGCTGTACAAAGTAAGACATATGGTATAAACACAGCTGGAGTAGTATAAAAGAGTACATAATCCCCAGAACAGCCTCAAAGGAACCAACATAACAATTGACAACCCTAGGAGTATTTGAGTAAAGTCATAACATCCATAAACTGACGCGTTTCGTGGCCTAATGCCGCCACTTCTTCAGAGTAGATGTATGATCCATATCTAAAAGTAGAAAGTATACATGTAAAGTGTTGCAAAAAATGATGGTAAATGGAAGCTGAAAGGGGGAAGGGAAGGGAGGAATAGCCCCCATAATCCCAGCTTACATGATAGCCATGGCGACGACTGGTAATGGAGGCGGAGAGGACCCAGGTGTCTCCCCCGGGAGCTGAGGACGCTATAGGTCCGTGGCAAGAGCAGAAGTAGTCACACACAGGAAAATTTGTGAAGTAGAGGGGACTGGAAAATTCTTGATGGTATCATGTATCTGTATCGAGTAAATAGAGATGAGTAGTAAAAAAGTATATATTATATGTAGAATCGTAATATAATTTACATGATGAGAGTAGGAAATTGGAAAGAATGGAATATATGTAGAAAATGGCTATGGAAATATAAGAATAATGATGGGAATGATAATATATATAGTGTGTGAAAAATTACATAAAAACTGGAAAATTTAAAAAAAAATAAATAAATATATATATATATATATATATATGAAATATAATTTATAAAAAATATATAAAAAAGGGGGGGAGTATATGAAAAATATATGAAAAAAATATATGACTGTGAAGGATATAGTGGAGTCAAAATAAAAATTGAAGAAAATTGGATACTGAAATCAGTGAAAAAGATATGCTGTGCTAAGGGAGTGAAGTCATAGAGAGCTCAAAGAATGAGTGTCTAGATAAAAAAGAAAGACAGGAAATTAAATGAATAAGGGTGATAGGAAGTTGATAATGACATGGGGGTGGGTACCTCTGATTAAACCAATGTGCCAGAGGAATGAACAAACAATATAAGTGAAGATGCAAGAGTGGTATGTGAAACAATAGATGAGAGGATAAGGAGGATAAAAAGGGGAAGAGAACCATACCAAGGATTGGAGTAGAGAAAGGTGTGCCTCCCTTCCGCCAGAGCCGCTAAACCCCGAGCGCCCAGCGTCACGTCAGTGCATAAATCGAGGGAGCCGCAGGAACGGCAGGCTTACCAACCCGTCCGGCAAGCTCCCTCTTATGCACTGAGGATGTACAACAGCCGTCAGCGTAGTGGCGCCAAAATGACGTCACACGTCGGCGCAGGACGTGGCGCCGATGCGTGGTGGCTCCGCCCACCCGAGCCCACGAGAGACCAGGGGGGAGGGGGGGGGCATACAACACGCATCGCAGCTCCCGGGAAGATAACAGGAGTCAGCCCGTCAGCCACCCAGCAGCAGCCAGAGCGTCCATGCCAAGCAACAAAAAGGAGTAACCAAAGCCAATGATGTCAGACATGTATATGATTGTTGTTAAAAAGAAAGCAACTTTGTATGTAACAGCCTGTGTGCATGACTAGAATGCGCAGAGCCCTCCACTGGTCCAGACAACAAGTCTGTGTGACACAGTGTATTTGGGGGACATGGACCATCACATACAGTCAGTGCACAATGAGAATGGCTGTATAATCCTGTCAGTTGAGGTCATGTCTCTCCATCCCTAAATCATTTGGAACAAGGGGGGAGGAAGGCGGGACTTTAAATGAGACGCATGGTGGGACTGGCCATGCGACTCCATCCCTAAATTCATATAGAAAAATATGGAGGGGTTGGGACTTTAATTGAGAGACATGACCATGACAGGGTTGATGGAGTAAAATATACATTTATTACATACATAATAATATACAAATAGCATAAAAATGCTGTACAAAGTAAGACATATGGTATAAACACAGCTGGAGTAGTATAAAAGAGTACATAATCCCCAGAACAGCCTCAAAGGAACCAACATAACAATTGACAACCCTAGGAGTATTTGAGTAAAGTCATAACATCCATAAACTGACGCGTTTCGTGGCCTAATGCCGCCACTTCTTCAGAGTAGATTTATGATCCATATCTAAAAGTAGAAAGTATACATGTAAAGTGTTGCAAAAAATGATGGTAAATGGAAGCTGAAAGGGGGAAGGGAAGGGAGGAATAGCCCCCATAATCCCAGCTTACATGATAGCCATGGCGACGACTGGTAATGGAGGCGGAGAGGACCCAGGTGTCTCCCCCGGGAGCTGAGGACGCTATAGGTCCGCGGCAAGAGCAGAAGTAGTCACACACAGGAAAATTTGTGAAGTAGAGGGGACTGGAAAATTCTTGATGGTATCATGTATCTGTATCGAGTAAATAGAGATGAGTAGTAAAAAAGTATATATTATATGTAGAATCGTAATATAATTTACATGATGAGAGTAGGAAATTGGAAAGAATGGAATATATGTAGAAAATGGCTATGGAAATATAAGAATAATGATGGGAATGATAATATATATAGTGTGTGAAAAATTACATAAAAACTGGAAAATTTAAAAAGAAAAAAAAAATATATATATATATATATATATATATGAAATATAATTTATAAAAAATATATAAAAAAGGGGGCGAGTATATGAAAAATATATGAAAAAAATATATGACTGTGAAGGATATAGTGGAGTCAAAATAAAAATTGAAGAAAATTGGATACTGAAATCAGTGAAAAAGATATGCTGTGCTAAGGGAGTGAAGTCATAGAGAGCTCAAAGAATGAGTGTCTAGATAAAAAAGAAAGACAGGAAATTAAATGAATAAGGGTGATAGGAAGTTGATAATGACATGGGGGTGGGTACCTCTGATTAAACCAATGTGCCAGAGGAATGAACAAACAATATAAGTGAAGATGCAAGAGTGGTATGTGAAACAATAGATGAGAGGATAAGGAGGATAAAAAGGGGAAGAGAACCATACCAAGGATTGGAGTAGAGAAAGGTGTGCCTCCCTTCCGCCAGAGCCACTAAACCCGGAGCGCTCAGCGTCACGTCAGTGCATAAATAGAGGGAGCCGCAGGAACGGCAGGCTTACCAACCCGTCCGGCAAGCTCCCTCTTATGCACTGAGGATGTACAACAGCCGTCAGCGTAGTGGCGCCAAAATGACGTCACACGTCGGCGCAGGACGTGGCGCCGATGCGTGGTGGCTCCGCCCACCCGATCCCCCGAGCCCACGAGAGACCAGGGGGGAGGGGGGGGCATACAACACGCATCGCAGCTCCCGGGAAGATAACAGGAGTCAGCCCGTCAGCCACCCAGCAGCAGCCAGAGCGTCCATGCCAAGCAACAAAAAGGAGTAACCAAAGCCAATGATGTCAGACATGTATATGATTGTTGTTAAAAAGAAAGCAACTTTGTATGTAACAGCCTGTGTGCATGACTAGAATGCGCAGAGCCCTCCACTGGTCCAGACAACAAGTCTGTGTGACACAGTGTATTTGGGGGACATGGACCATCGCATACAGTCAGTGCACAATGAGAATGGCTGTATAATCCTGTCAGTTGAGGTCATGTCTCTCCATTCCTAAATCATTTGGAACAAGGGGGGGAGGAAGGCGGGACTTTAAATGAGACGCATGGTGGGACTGGCCATGCGACTCCATCCCTAAATTCATATAGAAAAATATGGAGGGGTTGGGACTTTAATTGAGAGACATGACCATGACAGGGTTGATGGAGTAAAATATACATTTATTACATACATAATAATATACAAATAGCATAAAAATGCTGTACAAAGTAAGACATATGGTATAAACACAGCTGGAGTAGTATAAAAGAGTACATAATCCCCAGAACAGCCTCAAAGGAACCAACATAACAATTGACAACCCTAGGAGTATTTGAGTAAAGTCATAACATCCATAAACTGACGCGTTTCGTGGCCTAATGCCGCCACTTCTTCAGAGTAGATGTATGATCCATATCTAAAAGTAGAAAGTATACATGTAAAGTGTTGCAAAAAATGATGGTAAATGGAAGCTGAAAGGGGGAAGAGAAGGGAGGAATAGCCCCTATAATCCCAGCTTACATGATAGCCATGGCGTCGACTGGTAATGGAGGCGGAGAGGACCCAGGTGTCTCCCCCGGGAGCTGAGGACGCTATAGGTCCGCGGCAAGAGCAGAAGTAGTCACACACAGGAAAATTTGTGAAGTAGAGGGGACTGGAAAATTCTTGATGGTATCATGTATCTGTATCGAGTAAATAGAGATGAGTAGTAAAAAAGTATATATTATATGTAGAATCGTAATATAATTTACATGATGAGAGTAGGAAATTGGAAAGAATGGAATATATGTAGATAATGGCTATGGAAATATAAGAATAATGATGGGAATGATAATATATATAGTGTGTGAAAAATTACATAAAAACTGGAAAATTTAAAAAAAAAAAAAATATATATATATATATATATGAAATATAATTTATAAAAAATATATAAAAAAGGGGGGGAGTATATGAAAAATATATGAAAAAAATATATGACTGTGAAGGATATAGTGGAGTCAAAATAAAAATTGAAGAAAATTGGATACTGAAATCAGTGAAAAAGATATGCTGTGCTAAGGGAGTGAAGTCATAGAGAGCTCAAAGAATGAGTGTCTAGATAAAAAAGAAAGACAGGAAATTAAATGAATAAGGGTGATAGGAAGTTGATAATGACATGGGGGTGGGTACCTCTGATTAAACCAATGTGCCAGAGGAATGAACAAACAATATAAGTGAAGATGCAAGAGTGGTATGTGAAACAATAGATGAGAGGATAAGGAGGATAAAAAGGGGAAGAGAACCATACCAAGGATTGGAGTAGAGAAAGGTGTGCCTCCCTTCCGCCAGAGCCACTAAACCTGGAGCACCCAGCGTCACGTCAGTGCATAAATAGAGGGAGCCGCAGGAACGGCAGGCTTACCAACCTGTCCGGCAAGCTCCCTCTTATGCACTGAGGATGTACAACAGCCGTCAGCGTAGTGGCGCCAAAATGACGTCACACGTCGGCGCAGGACGTGGCGCCGATGCGTGGTGGCTCCGCCCACCCGATCCCCCGAGCTCACGAGAGACCAGGGGGGAGGGGGGGGGCATACAACACGCATCGCAGCTCCCGGGAAGATAACAGGAGTCAGCCCGTCAGCCACCCAGCAGCAGCCAGAGCGTCCATGCCAAGCAACAAAAAGGAGTAACCAAAGCCAATGATGTCAGACATGTATATGATTGTTGTTAAAAAGAAAGCAACTTTGTATGTAACAGCCTGTGTGCATGACTAGAATGCGCAGAGCCCTCCACTGGTCCAGACAACAAGTCTGTGTGACACAGTGTATTTGGGGGACATGGACCATCGCATACAGTCAGTGCACAATGAGAATGGCTGTATAATCCTGTCAGTTGAGGTCATGTCTCTCCATCCCTAAATCATTTGGAACAAGGGGGGGAGGAAGGCGGGACTTTAAATGAGACGCATGGTGGGACTGGCCATGCGACTCCATCCCTAAATTCATATAGAAAAATATGGAGGGGTTGGGACTTTAATTGAGAGACATGACCATGACAGGGTTGATGGAGTAAAATATACATTTATTACATACATAATAATATACAAATAGCATAAAAATGCTGTACAAAGTAAGACATATGGTATAAACACAGCTGGAGTAGTATAAAAGAGTACATAATCCCCAGAACAGCCTCAAAGGAACCAACATAACAATTGACAACCCTAGGAGTATTTGAGTAAAGTCATAACATCCATAAACTGACGCGTTTCGTGGCCTAATGCCGCCACTTCTTCAGAGTAGATGTATGATCCATATCTAAAAGTAGAAAGTATACATGTAAAGTGTTGCAAAAAATGATGGTAAATGGAAGCTGAAAGGGGGAAGAGAAGGGAGGAATAGCCCCTATAATCCCAGCTTACATGATAGCCATGGCGTCGACTGGTAATGGAGGCGGAGAGGACCCAGGTGTCTCCCCCGGGAGCTGAGGACGCTATAGGTCCGCGGCAAGAGCAGAAGTAGTCACACACAGGAAAATTTGTGAAGTAGAGGGGACTGGAAAATTCTTGATGGTATCATGTATCTGTATCGAGTAAATAGAGATGAGTAGTAAAAAAGTATATATTATATGTAGAATCGTAATATAATTTACATGATGAGAGTAGGAAATTGGAAAGAATGGAATATATGTAGAAAATGGCTATGGAAATATAAGAATAATGATGGGAATGATAATATATATAGTGTGTGAAAAATTACATAAAAACTGGAAAATTAAAAAAAAAAAAAAATATATATATATATATATATATATGAAATATAATTTATAAAAAATATATAAAAAAGGGGGGAGTATATGAAAAATATATGAAAAAAATATATGACTGTGAAGGATATAGTGGAGTCAAAATAAAAATTGAAGAAAATTGGATACTGAAATCAGTGAAAAATATATGCTGTGCTAAGGGAGTGAAGTCATAGAGAGCTCAAAGAATGAGTGTCTAGATAAAAAAGAAAGACAGGAAATTAAATGAATAAGGGTGATAGGAAGTTGATAATGACATGGGGGTGGGTACCTCTGATTAAACCAATGTGCCAGAGGAATGAACAAACAATATAAGTGAAGATGCAAGAGTGGTATGTGAAACAATAGATGAGAGGATAAGGAGGATAAAAAGGGGAAGAGAACCATACCAAGGATTGGAGTAGAGAAAGGTGTGCCTCCCTTCCGCCAGAGCCGCTAAACCCCGAGCGCCCAGCGTCACGTCAGTGCATAAATCGAGGGAGCCGCAGGAACGGCAGGCTTACCAACCCGTCTGGCAAGCTCACTCTTATGCACTGAGGATGTACAACAGCCGTCAGCGTAGTGGCGCCAAAATGACGTCACACGTCGGCGCAGGACGTGGCGCCGATGCGTGGTGGCTCCGCCCACCCGATCCCCCGAGCCCACGAGAGACCAGGGGGGAGGGGGGGGCATACAACACGCATCGCAGCTCCCGGGAAGATAACAGGAGTCAGCCCGTCAGCCACCCAGCAGCAGCCAGAGCGTCCATGCCAAGCAACAAAAAGGAGTAACCAAAGCCAATGATGTCAGACATGTATATGATTGTTGTTAAAAAGAAAGCAACTTTGTATGTAACAGCCTGTGTGCATGACTAGAATGCGCAGAGCCCTCCACTGGTCCAGACAACAAGTCTGTGTGACACAGTGTATTTGGGGGACATGGACCATCGCATACAGTCAGTGCACAATGAGAATGGCTGTATAATCCTGTCAGTTGAGGTCATGTCTCTCCATCCCTAAATCATTTGGAACAAGGGGGGGAGGAAGGCGGGACTTTAAATGAGACGCATGGTGGGACTGGCCATGCGACTCCATCCCTAAATTCATATAGAAAAATATGGAGGGGTTGGGACTTTAATTGAGAGACATGACCATGACAGGGTTGATGGAGTAAAATATACATTTATTGCATACATAATAATATACAAATAGCATAAAAATGCTGTACAAAGTAAGACATATGGTATAAACACAGCTGGAGTAGTATAAAAGAGTACATAATCCCCAGAACAGCCTCAAAGGAACCAACATAACAATTGACAACCCTAGGAGTATTTGAGTAAAGTCATAACATCCATAAACTGACGCGTTTCGTGGCCTAATGCCGCCACTTCTTCAGAGTAGATGTATGATCCATATCTAAAAGTAGAAAGTATACATGTAAAGTGTTGCAAAAAATGATGGTAAATGGAAGCTGAAAGGGGGAAGGGAAGGGAGGAATAGCCCCCATAATCCCAGCTTACATGATAGCCATGGCGACGACTGGTAATGGAGGCGGAGAGGACCCAGGTGTCTCCCCCGGGAGCTGAGGACGCTATAGGTCCGCGGCAAGAGCAGAAGTAGTCACACACAGGAAAATTTGTGAAGTAGAGGGGACTGGAAAATTCTTGATGGTATCATGTATCTGTATCGAGTAAATAGAGATGAGTAGTAAAAAAGTATATATTATATGTAGAATCGTAATATAATTTACATGATGAGAGTCGGAAATTGGAAAGAATGGAATATATGTAGAAAATGGCTATGGAAATATAAGAATAATGATGGGAATGATAATATATATATAGTGTGTGAAAAATTACATAAAAACTGGAAAATTTAAAAAAAAAAAAAAATATATATATATATATATATATATATATGAAATATAATTTATAAAAAATATATAAAAAAGGGGGGGAGTATATGAAAAATATATGAAAAAAATATATGACTGTGAAGGATATAGTGGAGTCAAAATAAAAATTGAAGAAAATTGGATACTGAAATCAGTGAAAAAGATATGCTGTGCTAAGGGAGTGAAGTCATAGAGAGCTCAAAGAATGAGTGTCTAGATAAAAAAGAAAGACAGGAAATTAAATGAATAAGGGTGATAGGAAGTTGATAATGACATGGGGGTGGGTACCTCTGATTAAACCAATGTGCCAGAGGAATGAACAAACAATATAAGTGAAGATGCAAGAGTGGTATGTGAAATAATAGATGAGAGGATAAGGAGGATAAAAAGGGGAAGAGAACCATACCAAGGATTGGAGTAGAGAAAAGTGTGCCTCCCTTCCGCCAGAGCCGCTAAACCCCGAGCGCCCAGCGTCACGTCAGTGCATAAATCGAGGGAGCCGCAGGAACGGCAGGCTTACCAACCCGTCCGGCAAGCTCCCTCTTATGCACTGAGGATGTACAACAGCCGTCAGCGTAGTGGCGCCAAAATGACGTCACACGTCGGCGCAGGACGTGGCGCCGATGCGTGGTGGCTCCGCCCACCTGATCCCCCGAGCCCACGAGAGACCAGGGGGGAGGGGGGGGCATACAACACGCATCGCAGCTCCCGGGAAGATAACAGGAGTCAGCCCGTCAGCCACCCAGCAGCAGCCAGAGCGTCCATGCCAAGCAACAAAAAGGAGTAACCAAAGCCAATGATGTCAGACATGTATATGATTGTTGTTAAAAAGAAAGCAACTTGGTATGTAACAGCCTGTGTGCATGACTAGAATGCGCAGAGCCCTCCACTGGTCCAGACAACAAGTCTGTGTGACACAGTGTATTTGGGGGACATGGACCATCGCATACAGTCAGTGCACAATGAGAATGGCTGTATAATCCTGTCAGTTGAGGTCATGTCTCTCCATCCCTAAATCATTTGGAACAAGGGGGGGAGGAAGGCGGGACTTTAAATGAGACGCATGGTGGGACTGGCCATGCGACTCCATCCCTAAATTCATATAGAAAAATATGGAGGGGTTGGGACTTTGATTGAGAGACATGACCATGACAGGGTTGATGGAGTAAAATATACATTTATTTTTTTTAATTACCTTGTTTAGAAGAAAATATACTTACCTTACTTCCTCTTCCTCCCCTCGGCGGCCACGGCGATTCGTCACTTCCTGGCTTGCAATGATGCCTGGGAGCTGAACGTCATCGCTCCCAGGAATCAATGCGCCTGCACCGGCCCCGACGTCAGTTCCGGTGCAGGCGCCGTCATACCTTGCTAAACAGCTTCTTGGCATGCCCAGAAGCTGTGCAGGGATGACACTGCAGCACCGGAAGTGACGGCGGGGCTGGTGCAGTGCATCGTGGGACCGAAGAAGACAGAAGAGGACACAGAAGAGGATCGTGCTGGCTTCAAGCTGCCCACACCTGAGATGGCAGCTCTGGACAATACATTTTCAAGGTAAGTATTTATTCTAAAAGGTAAGTGCAACCCGGGACAGATCAGAGGCTAGCCATTGTGGAATGCACTAGCCCTGACTGTCCCGGGGGTATTTTTATTAAAAAAAAACTTTCCCAGGGTGGAACTCTGCTTTAAATAAGGATATTAGTCTCTGCTTATTTGCATTTTCACCATCATCACCATTTAGTAACACTTTATTTATTTCTTATATTTATTTATCAACAGCCTCCCCAATGTAAATTCCCTTATAGCAGCACCTATATTCATTCCTAAGTCTTTAAATAATATCATATAAAAAGAGAGGGGGCGTGTCCTAACATTGGACGAAGACGGAAGCTGAAAACCAGAGCTCCAGCCACTGGATGGATAAAAATTGCCTAGCCGAGACCTACAGCTCCACAGCCATGGGGAATTCGAACCACAGTCGATCCCCATCCCACTCCCATTCTCCACAGAACTCAGACACCCAGCTGAGCAGCCAGATACCTGAGATCTTCAGGACAAAGTACACCAGCATGGTGGCGCCCACCCCGCAGGCCGTACAAGTCTCCCCACTGGACATAAACGTCTCTACAAAACTGAACCAACAGACTTCCAGCCCAGTAAGAGACTCTACCCTCCCACAATCCCAGCCTCACACTCCCCACTGAGCCTACAGGACTTACATGCAGTAGCAGCTGATATAAAAGAATCTCTATCTGCAGCCTGCTCCACAGGTATAGCAGACCTCTGTCATGACTTACATGACATGATAGAGTGCATACAGGAGTAGCAAACTACTACAACACAGCACAAGGCTCAGATAGAGCATTTACACCTCCCCCAAGATGCTTAGACAACTGTGGACGCAGAAATAATCTGTCCGATTGAAAATGCCCAAATTAAACAAGCAGTAACTGCCATCTTCAATGACTTATTAGATAGACTTGTCGCAAATGCCATAGAGATAGAGAGAATCCACCGGGCGCTACGCCCTACTGACTGAGAGATATCATCTGCTGTGCTGTCACACAAGCTTCTGTACAAAGAATTTGACTCTTAGAAAAGTCTGTAACCGTATCCATATCACCTTTGGGTCTGTTGACATTAAGATCTACCAAGACCTTTTTAAAATAACCTTGCAGCACCACAAGGACCTCAAATCATTATTGGATGTCCTACGATCGAAGGGTATCAATCAATTATAGATTCTGCCTTTCTGCCTCTACAGCAGGCAGAACAGGCCAACTCTCTTAATGTGTAAAGCCTAATTCTATAATAGTACATACAATACAGACTGAGAAGGAAGTCAACCTATTTCCTTCATATGAGTGAGATACAGCACTTCCTCACTCCCATTAAGGTCATACCTATACAAAGAAAATGTAATCCACAATAGCTTAATGCCTAAGAAAGATCTACTAGCAACCCTTTTCTGGGACGTACTCGCTTACTCTTACAGATCAAGATTACAACTGTATAAACAGGGGCTCTGCTAACCCTTCATCACTGGGCACATCTGCTCCTCCATACAAGGCCCCTAGTCAGCATACAACAGACAATCCTCTAATGATGCAGAAGACCTATAATTTTTGGATTACCTCAACCTTTTGGAAACATAAAGGGACTTATAACAGCCTACATTATATGCTCGGAACTCTTCGACAATCCATTGATTCTATCTCTATCTCTAATATTTCTGGATGAGCCCACAACATAACCATACAGCATGTTCTTCTTAACCTCCCAGGGGAAATCCAACCCCACCCGACGCTCCTGGGCATGAAGTTCACCAGAGCTTCACAGGTTGCCACTGGAGTCCTCTTCCACTCCTCCATGATGAGCTGGTGGATGTTAGAGACCTTGCGCTCCTCCACCTTCCATTTGAGAATGCCCCATAGATACTCAATAGGGTTTAGGTCTGGAGACATGCTTGGGCAGTCCATTACCTTTACCCACAGCTTCTTTAGCAAGGCAGTGGTCATCTTTGAGGTGTGTTTGGGGTCTTTATCATGTTGGAATACTTCCCAGAGAGGGGATCAAGCTCTGCTTCAGTATGTCACAGTACATGTTGGCATTCATGGTTCCCTCAATGAACTGTAGCTCCCCAGTGCAAGCAGCACTCATGCAGCCCCAGACCATGACAATTCCACCACCATGCTTGACTGTAGGCAAGACACACTTGTCTTTGTACTCCTCACCTGGTTGCCACCACACACGCTTGACACATCTGAACCAAATAAGTTTATCTTGGTCTCATCAGACCACAGGACATGGTTCCAGTAATCCATGTCCTTAGTCTGCTTGTCCTCAGAAAACTGTTTGCGGGCTTTCTTGTAAATCATCTTTAGAAGAGGCTTCCTTCTGGGACAACAGCCATGCAGACCAATTTGATGCAGTGTGCGGCGTATGGTCTGAGCACCGATAGGCTGACCCCACCCCTTCAACCTCTGCAGCAATGCTGGCAGCACTTATACGTTTATTTCCGAAAGACAATCTCTGGATATAAAGCTGAGCACGTGCACTCATCTTCTTTAGTCGACCACGGCAAGGCCTGTTCTGAGTGGAACCTGTCCTGTTAAACCACTGGATGGTCTTGGCTACCGTGCTGCAGCTCAGTTTCAGGGTCTTAGCAATGTTCTTATAGCCTAGGCCAGTGATGGTGAACCTTGGCACCCCAGATGTTTGGAGACTACATTTTCCATGATGCTCATGTACTCTCCAGTATAGTTGAGCATCATGGGGAATGTAGTTTCAAAACATCTGGGGTGCCAAGGTTCGCCATCACTGGCCTAGGCCATCTTTATGTAGAGCAACAATTCTTTTTTCAGATCCTCAGAGAGTTCTTTGCCATGAGGTGCCATGTTGAACTTCTAGTGACCAGTATTAGAGAGAGAGCGATAACACCAAATTTAACACACCTGCTCCCCATTCAACAGCTGAGACCTTGTATCACTAATGAGTCACATGACACCAGGGAGGGCGAATGGCTAATTGGGCCCAATTTGGACATTTTCAATTAGGGGTGTACATACTTTTGTTGCCAGCGGTTTAGACAGTAATGGCTGTGTGTTGCGTTATTTTGAGTGGACAGCAAATTTACACTGTTACATAAGCTGTACACTCACTACTTTACATTGTAGCAAAGTGTCATTTCTTCAGTGTTGTCATATGAAAAGATATAATCACATATTTACAAAAAAGTGTGTGGGGGGGGGGGGTGTACTCACTTTTTTAGATACTGTAGATGATGCTCTATCTGGCTATTTGTTATAAATTTTCAAAAAGAAATGTAGAAAAAATATATATATATACCATATGTAAGTATGTGAAAGTAGTAGACAACTCAGGGGTCTTGAACAGGAATGTGCCCAAACAAAGGAGTTTTTTTTGTGCAACGTTTCAATAATGAATCACAGTCCATCTTTGCTGCAGGGCACCCGGTAAGATATATCCTGGACAGTTTGCAGTGACCTCCAGTTAATTTTACACACATGAACTGTATATATATATATATATATATATATACTACAGGTGCATCTCATAAAATTTGAATATCACCAAAAAGTTAATTTATTTCAGTAAATCAATTCAAAAAGTAAAACTGGACCAACACCAGCAGATGACAGGGCTCCCCAATTCATCACAGATTATGGAACATCTTGCATTTCATTTGGAAATCAATGTCCCAGAGTCTGGAGGAAGAGTGGAGAGGCAATTTGCATGAGGTCCAGTGTGAAGTTTTCAAGATGCATTCCAAGAGCCATTCCAAGAGTCTTCTGCTGGTGTTAGTCCACTGTATTTTATCAAGTCCAAAGTCAGTGCGGCCCTCTACCAGGAAATTCTTGAGCACTTCATGCTTCCCTCTGCTGGCCAGCTTTATGGAGATGCTTATTTCATTTTCCAGCAGGACTTGGCACCTGCCCACACTGCCAAAGATACCAATACCTGGTTTAATGATCATGGTATCACTGTGCTTGACTGACCTGCAAACTCGCCTGACCTAAACCCCATAGAGAATCTGTGGGGTATTGTCAAGAGGAAAATGAGAGACACCAGGCCCAACAATGCAGATGATCTAAAAGCCACTATCAAAGAAACCTGGGCTTTCATAACACTTCAGCAGTGCCATGGGCTGATCGCCTCAATGCTACGCCACATGGATGCAGTAATTCATGCAAAAGGAGCCCCAGCCAAGTGTTGACTGCATACTATACTGTACGCTGACATATTTTTCAGTAAGCCAACATTTCTGTATTAAAAATCCTTTTTGTTATTGGTCTTATGTAATTTTCTGAGACACTGACTTTTGGGGTTTCACTAGCTGTAAGCCATAATCATTAAAATTAAAAGAAAGAAATGCTTGAAATATATCACTCTGTGTATAATAGATATATAAAAAATATTTTAGTTTCACTTTTTGAATTGAATTACTGAAATAAATTAACTTTTTGATAATATTCTAATTTTATGAGATGCACCTGTATATTAATACAGCATCACAACTGATGACATCTGATAACAAATGGAAATTTGTACAAGCCAGGCTCCCAAGAGTCTTAGTAAAATACTAGATGTATAGTATTTCCTGATTCCTAGGCCAATGACATCAAATTAGGTGAAGATTCTTGCCTTTATAAAATTTCTGATGTTAAACGGAGAACCCTCCAGTTCACTAATTTGTTGGTAAATTGGATTTTCCTTAACTTGCTTATTAAAAAATGGCTCCTAGATAAAAAAAATGTTACATGTATTTGAATTACTTTTATTATACCTAAAAGAAAAAAAAAAAATATTATTATGAGGAATTTGAACCAAAGATATTGTATTCTTTACTATCACTGTTAAGCATTCTTAAAAAAAATGAAAATTGTGTTTTTATTTATTTATTTATTTATTTATTTGGTTTATGAAAGCTTCAAAAGACTTACTGGTGACTGAAGTATAGAAGAAACTGGCACTTCAATCAGGTAGAAGCAGACTAGAAATTCACTTGCATCACTTTCAAACCCATTACAAGCAGACATTTCTTCTTAATAGACGAGCTTTCATCATGTCAGTACTTGCATCCTTCTACACATCTGCCTTTCTTCATCTCGGATCTGTTCAGTCTTGGTGCTTGACTAATGAGAAGTAATTATTGTTCTGCCACTCACACTATACAAAATTTATACCAAGAAAATGTAAAATATACTGTATTTGCATAATTTACTGTCTCCAGACCACCATTTGATTACAAGGTCATTTATCTTTTGTGAATTGCAGAGATGTTTTATTTTGAACAAACTGTGGCCCAGAAGATTACTAGCCAACACTTGTCAAATATATTCATTTTAGAATTCAAGACATTGCTTTTTGCTATATTAAAACAGTCAACTTTTCTTGAAACCATCTTATGCATCAATTGGCATTTTTGCTGTAGCATGTGCCAGTTGAATGTATTTTAGACACAATTGAAACAGTTTTTACTTAATGGATTTTATAAATTGTATTTTTGCTGGTATGAAACCTTGTTCAAGAGATCGCAAACCTGAGCTGCAGGATCCAGATTTATGAACACCGGTGTTGATTACCGACTCTTTTCGGTCTATTTACTAAAGGAAATATAGAATGTTCACTTTGTTTAATCTGCAAAATAAATGTTCTATTGACTTAGTGAATAAGATGAATCTAATGTTTACATGTCATTTTAGCAGAGTGTCCATTTACTCACCATGTTCAGATACAGTTGCATGCTCCTTGGCTCCCATTGGCTGAGAGCGCTGATCAGGAGCTGATTGGCAGACCTTTTATGGTAATGCCCCTTCGAAAGAAGCTGGCTCAATGGCTGGATTCTGTTAGACTGGCTCCAGGAGAGCTATTGATGGGCATATGATGGATGCTCCTAAAATTTCTTTCCCTGGCTGCACTACAAACAGGCCGAAAGTTAGATGGTTTCTATTGAACCGGCCAATGCCGCCGGCATTCTGCCCATGTGTACTAGGCTTTACACCTTGTCTGTCCCTTAAGTCGGTTATCGATTCTGTTATATGTTTCAAGATAAACCCTATCAGACAATGGTGATGGGAGTGAAGCAACTGTGAAACCTGGTAGTACTGCTCCAGAGAGAAGCAGAATCATATTAACCCTACAGTAATGACTGCCACCCCCCCAGCTTGGGGTTTTAGTCACATGAGGTGTGTGTGGAAAGTGTTATCTACGGTTGTATGATGCTTTTCATACAACCTCTGGGGCAACACAGTGGCTAAGTGGTTAGCACTTTCGCCTAGCAGCACTAGGGTCTGAAGTTTGCATGTTCTTTCTGTGTCCGCATGGGTTTCCTCTGGGTAATCCAGCTTCCTTCCACACTCTAAAGACATGCTGGTAGGGTAATTGGTTCCTATTTGAATTGACCCTTGTATATGTGAGTTAGGGACCTTAGATTGTAAGCGCCTTGAGATAAAAATTGATCAAAGATTGCAAAGAAGGATTGTTTAAATGGTGGATAAAGAAACTCCATCAACTTCCAGACAAGTTCAAGCTGACCTTCAGGCACAGAGTCCAACTGTATCAGCTCTCACTATACATCACCATCTGTAGGGCCCAGTATCAGAAAGTTGGGTCTCCATCAGAGGTCATGGGTTTTACAGCAGGACAATGACCCAAAGCACACATCAAAAAGCAACCAGAAATGGTTTAACACAAAGTGCTCGAGAGCACTGAACTGGCCAGCAATGATTTCCAGATCTAAATCCCATAGAGCAGTGGGAAAAGAAACCCTTTTAATCTAAAGGGGGCTGGAGCAGTTGGCAAAAGAAGAGTGGTCCAAAATTCCAGTAGAGAGGTGTAAGAAACTCATTGATGGGTAGAGGAAGCCATTTATTTCAGTTATTTTTTCCAAGGGGTGTGCTACCAAATTTTAAATTGAGGGTGCCAAAAACGTTGTCAATGAATTACAAGTTACAGGAGTATCACAGACTTGGAATGCAATTATTTCTTACAAGATTGTGCCAATAGTTTTTTCCAGTCCATTTTTTTCTCCACTTTTTTGTTTCTCCACTTTTTTGTGTCATACTAATACTAACAAAAGAAAATAAACACGAGGATGCCTAAAGGTTTGTAATTACAAGAATTTTCTAGGCGAATTGGTGCATTATCTGACAGAAATGCAGGGGTGCCAACATTTTTGGCGATGACTGTACAGGGAAATATACAAACAGAGTAAAGTACCAATAGTGAGGCTTAGCATTTTAACATAGAATATATCCATAAAAGGGCAAAGGGTGATATTCATAAATTTAGTTACTTGCTCAGATGACTAGTTCTATACCCCTGAACCCAAGGTTGCTAGTCTGAACCCAAGGTAGCAGCTTTTATTTAAAATCCTCTTCCCAATGCAAACATAAGCTCATACAAGCAATGTGCTTGTATAATGTCAAGGGATTCCCTGAAGTATGGAGTAAGATTAGATCTCCATTGCTTTACGATCATTAAAGAGGAGTCCCCCCCCCCCCCTAGGAAAAAAATTAAAAGTCAGCAGCTATAAATACTGTAGCACCCAAAGCCAATTTTTGTTTTAGCTCTCGGGTGCTGCCATTCAGGGTAAGGGAACCCGGTAGTGAAGCCTTTTGGCTTCACAGCTGGCTCTCTACTGCGCATGCACAAATTGTGCTGTGCTCTCTAATTTGCCCAGGGGCGGAGGAAGAAGGAGGTGGGCTGAACTTCCGAGGGACAGCTACCCATTCTCCCCCTCCATGCCCTTCACTCACAGGGATCCTTTTCTCTCAAAACCCAGGTCTAGCACTTCTCAACATTGGTATAGACACCTACCCACGCTCCTGCAGTTCTGTTGTCACTCATGTACTCTTGGCAACCCAATCGATTGTGCTCAGAAAATGTAAATCTAATGATTCATTATAACATTTCACGGTCTAGCAAAACTATACTAATGAGCTCTTATTGACTATCAACTCTCTTACTTGTATAATGTGATAGCAGGTTTGGGTGATATGAACTGATAGATACACTAGGCCTAGATAGAAAAATGATATTATGTTCATATGCTCATCACAATCGTTGTCATTATATCACTGCTTTTATTGTTTATATGCTTACTATCTTCCTTGCACTTTTGAAATGCTGAATTTCATTATTGTTGTTTTGGCATGTGTACCTACCCTGTTTGTATACCCTTGAAATGATTGATTTTTAAAAAAAGAAGATGTCCAGCAATGTCATTAGCACAGAACTGGCAGAAACCAGTAGGACCTAGGTACACCAGTCTACTGTCCCCAGAAGTTCGGCCAGAAATGGTCTTCATGGAAGAACTGAGGCCAAAAAGCCATACCTCTGATGTGCAAACAAGGCTAAGTGACTCAACTATGCATGACAACATAGGGGTGCAGAAAAATGGGAGCAGGTGCTCTGGACTGATGAGTCAAACTTGAAATATTCAGCTGTTGCAGGAGGATGTTTGTTCATGAAGGGCTGGAGAGTGGTACAATAATGAGTGTCTGCAGGCAACTGTGTAAGTATGGTGGAAGTCTCAGGGCTGCATTTTTGCAAATGGAGTTGGAGATTTGGTCAGGATCAGCTGTGGCAGATAATTATCCATTATGCCATACAATCAGGGAGGCGTTTGATTGGCCCTAAATGTATTCTGCAGCAGGACAATGACCTCAAACATACAGCCAATGTCATTAAGACCTATCTTCAGAGTAAAGTAGAACAAGGAATCCTTGAGCTAATGGTTTGGCCCCTGCAGAGCCCTGATCTCAACATCATGGAGTCTGTCTGAGATTTCATGAACAGACAGAAGTATTTGAGGCAGTCTACATCCACCAAGGATCTGTGGTTAGTTCTCCAAGATGTTTGGGCTAACCTAGCTACTAAGTTCCTTCAAAAACTGTGTGAAAGTGTACCTAGAAGAATTGATGCCGTTTTGAAGGCAAAGGGTGGTCACACCAAATGTTATTTTGATTTGTATTTCTCTTCTGTTCGTTTACTTTTTTTTAACTAATTTTGTTAATCGATAAAAATAAACTATTACACTTCTTATTTTTAATTTACAGAATGTTTTATCCCTGCCTAAAACTTTTGCACAGTACTGTATGTGCAGTTGGAACCATGTAAAGTATGAGCAGTTGCTGTCAAAATAATTGGATTAGTAGCTTTATATATTTATGGTCTTAATGTTAGATGGATTTTATTCAGTACAAAGGCATATGAAGAAAGCGGGTTGATTTTTGTTTAGAAACTTTAGTCATCTATCTATATTGTGAGTGCCTTTGGTGTACTTTTAGGAAGCCTATTTATCCTAATTGCTCTCTGAATTTAAGTAACCCTCCTTCTGAGTGTCCCCTTTTCTATGACTAAGCCTGTGAGGGTGAAACATGCAATCTGGGGACGGCCTTTAGGTAGGGATTTGTTGAGTAGATTGTATATAAATTAATAAACCTATTGAATCTGGTGATATCATGGGTGTACAGCTTTCTTTTCCTGGTGGTGTATTCAAATGAAGTATTGTCAGACTCCTGAAACTGGCACTGAGAGTGCCCAGAGTGAAGAAAGATTATTGCAGAATGGAGCGATGTGTTTTCTGAGAAATCTTATGGCTTTAAATAGTATGGTTGAGCTGCACATAAAGTTAGGGAACAGTATAGGCTAACCCTTTAAAGTGATGTAGCGCTTAACCCTGAATGCGTTAAAGATGTATGGGTTCCCTGATTGCAGATTGCCACAAACATTCTGTCAGTGCCACACCCTATGACACACCAAGGCTGAAGAAGGAGGATTTATTCAGGCTATACACCCAAGAGGCAACAGGGGCTACAGTGAAATTTTAAACATTTTTTATGTCATGGGGTTCCATAATTCATACCAGAACCTTATCCATAAATAAAGCCTGGGTGGTCACTTAACTTTCAACATTGGGAGGGTTACCTGTGTTGAACCAAGGAATACATTTCTGGGATTACTTTAAAAGCACACTATATAAGTGCTTTTTGACCTGCTATATCAATAAAATGTCAGAGAGGATTTGGTGAGTTCATTGCACAGAGGGGAGGTATTGAAAAGGCACAGGAGGTAGAAAGCACACAACATTTGGCATTTCACATTTTACTTTTGGACTGCATTTTGATGAATTACACAAGTGGACTTTTAAATGGGAAAAATCGATGCACTGTCATGTTTTATTGGAGCACCTTATAAATTATAATACAGAAAGTTGCAAATTTTCGAAGATGCTAACAAACCTTCAAATTGCGAACTTTCAAAGATGGAAAAATAGGGGAGTATTTCTGCGCTAAAAATTGATAACAAACGTGAAGAGATTGAGTGAAAATAAATAAAAAGCAGCAAGCACAAGATCCACAGACAGTGATCAAAAGTACAATAATAATAAAAAAATGCAGCGCTAAGTATAGGAATGATAATAAGAGCAATGACAAATAAATTTCATCCAACAGAATGAAAAAAACGTAAAAGGTATATGTGTAAAAGTGACTAAAGTCCCAAAGAATAGTAAAAGTCCAAAAAAGGCTAAATCCAAGGGAATGGTTGTGATATCAATCCTTCCTTCCTGTGACACCCAGGGAATGTGTAGAGTGGGGACACCACAGTGCACTAGTGTAGGAAGCAGCTTACCAGAGCGCCGTGGCTACTCAAATAAATGAGAAAGCCTTGCCAATTAAAACATATCACATAGATCTCAGGAACTCCAAGAAACAATGGGTATCGCCGTGGAATGGTTAATTCCTCAAGGTAGCTCCGTGATGGTCAGATGGATGTATGAAAAATAATGTACAGAAGACCATAGTGTAATCCCATAAATAACATAAATGAAGTTTATTAAAAGAACTACTCACAATGGTGTAGTACAAGCAAGCACATAGAAAATGGTGGCTGGGGATCCAATCGCGGCGTCCCGCAAGTATCCAGTCAGCATAACAACGATAGCCGGCTCAGAGAGGGGGCGTGTGGACGCAACATCCACACGCCCTCTCTCTAAGCCGGCTATACTTCATACTTAGCGCTGCATTTTTTTATTATTATTGAACTTTCAAAGATGCAAACATTCGTTCACATGAAAACTCACAGAAGTAGCTTACGTGTCTGTTGGACATTGTCACAATTGTCACATGCGTGCACCCTCTGCCGCAAGTGGTCATGCTTCCGTGTACCTTACTGTACAGTGCTATAGTGTATAGTTGTACAGTGTGGATTTCAAGCCCAGGATGTCCAGAAGCAAGCCAAAAGCAGCAGTAGCAATGGAAACAAAAGTGAAAATAACTGAGAGATTGGAGAGGGGAGAAATGATAATAGATGTTGCGCATTCTTATAACATGAACCGTTCAACCATCGGCACAATTCTAAAGTAGAAGGACAAGATCATGAAACATGTGAAGTCTGCTGTGCCAACAATGTCAACAATAATATCAAAAAAGGGCAGAAAAGTGATAGAGGATACGGAGAAACTTCTCAGAGTGTCGATGCAGGATCAACACCAGCGTCGAGTCTAGCTCAGCCTAATGCTGAAAAAGCTAAATTGAAGAAAAAATTCAGTGAAAGAAGCAAAAGATACATCTTTAAATGCCAGCTATAGCTGTTTCATAGGTTCAAGGCTAGAGCCAACCTTCACAGTGTAAAAGTAAGAGAAATTATTGATATAGGTGCCCATTTACCTGAGCAGGTTTTTAATGTATATGAGACAGAACTGTACTGGAAAAGGATGCCAGGGGGAAGTTACATCAGTAAGGAGGAAAAAGTAATCTCAGGCTATAAAGCAACAAAGGACAGGCTAACTCTGATTTGTAATGGAAATGCTTCTGGCAAAATGAAACTGAAGCCTCTCATGGGTTACCATGCAGACAACCCAAGAGTCCTTTAAAATATAGTCAATCTCTTCCTGTTGTGTGGAAGAGTAACTCCAAAGCTTGGGTTACACAGGCCATTTTCCAGGACCGTTTTTTCCACCACTTTTTTCTGCAGATAGAGAAATATTGCTTGAAGAAAGATGTCCCATTCAACATTCTTTTGCTGATTGAAAGTGCTCCAGGCCACCTTCCTTTCATGGATGACTTTCATCCCAATGTCAAAGTAGTGCATTTGCCACCAAATACTACAGCACTTATCCAACCTATGGACCAGGGAGTTATTGCAACTTTCAAGAAATATTATTTACATTACACTTTTCATCAGGCAGTAAAGACAATTGGCGAATCAGGAACAACATAGAAACATAGAAAAGTGACGGTAGAAAAAAAGAGTAGTCAATCGAGTCTGCCTATTTTTTCTTTTTTTTTTTGTTTAATTAACTTATTTGTTTTTTTTTTTTTAATTTTTCATTACCTTTTTTGTCTGAGTATATATCTACTGTATGTTTGTCCCAAGCATGTTTGAAACCATTTACTGTTGACTGGCTCACTACCTCTGCTGGAAGTTTATTCCAAGCATCAACTACCCTTACAGTAAAATAATACTTTCTAAAACTAGTTTTGAACTTTCCTCCTGTTAGTTTGAGGTCGTGTCCCCGTGTTCTTGATTTTGGTTTCATATTGAAAAAACTGCCCTCCTGATCCTTATTCACCCCCTTGATATGTTTCAAAAATAGGGAGTGTTTTGGCGCCCTCAGGTGGTGCTGTCAATGGGGTGGCTGCAATACGTGGACAGGTTTCAGGGTAAAAAAGCCCGGTTTGCCCTCACTGCCCTTCTCTGCACATGTGACGTCAGACGCTGCCGGCCGCTGTTTGAGATCCTCCAAGTTCCTCCACCGAGTCTACCCGGAATTCAGCAGAGCAGGCCTCCAGAGCCCACCCGGACGTTTAGACCGACTTGAACTGAGCAGACATCCAGCCTCCGGAGCACAACGCCACACACGATAATGAGTACCTTAATGTGAGTCACTACTATCATTTTTGTCATTAAATCATTTACAACACTCAAGAGGCGCTTTCCTCTCTTCTATATTTTTGATATGTTTCAAGGTTTCCTTTCTTTCCTTCAGACTGTACATATTAAGCTCCTGAAATCACTCAAACAATATGTTTTATCCTCCAGACCGTTCACCATTTTTGTTACCCGTCTCTGGTTCTATTTTAATAAAATATTTTTGTAAATGAGGTCTCCAGAACTGAACAAAGTAGGGGAATCAGACCCTTCTTCCCCCTATTGGTGATCCCTCTAGTGATCAACCTAGAATTTTTTTTTCTTTTCCCACTGCATGTCACACTGTTTGCTAATTTTGCAATCATTTGAAATAAGTACGCCCAAATCTTTTTCTTATGTAGTGCTGGCTAACACTGTACCCCCAATGTTGTACTCTCTGAAGGGATATATTTTCCCCTAGATATATTATTTTACACTGAACTACAATTTCCACCGCTTTGACCAATCTTCCAGCAATGCCAAATCATGTGCCATGTTACAGACACCTCCAGGGATATCAACCCTTTAACACACTCTTGTATCATCAGCGAAAATACATACTGTACCTTTCACAACAAACCTTTAGTTATATCACTAACATATAGTTAAAATATAACAGGACCTAGAACAGAGCCTTGTGATACACCACTAATGACTGGTCTCTGTTCCGAGTGAACCCCATTTACAACCACACTCTGGTATCTATCCTTTAGCCAACAACCTTGCGTTCATAATGTTCATGGATTTAAAAAGGTGGGTGAGGAGTCCAAATTGGTCTTCAGCAACTCAGTGACCCTCAGCAAGAAATCGGAGCTAGATCTGCAAGAGGAAGACATTGAACTCCTTGCTGTGAAACACAAGGAGCTTACTGATGAAGACCAGATGGAATTGGAGGCCCAGCAAAAGGATGAGGAGAGCCAAGAGGAAGAAGTAACTGAAGAAACCAAGAGATTCATGACACAGTAAAAGGCAAGGGGAAGTTCTTTATTTGTGGAGGCACTATTAGTTTTTGAGGCACAGGACTCAAACTTAGAATGGTACACAAAGGTTACTGCAGCCCTTCAGAATCCTGGCAAGGAACCAGAACCTGTGCCATTAACATCAAGCGTGAGTAAAAACTACAGCTTGCCCTCCGTCTCCCATTTGCCAAAAATCCCTCAGCTCCATCAACATCAGGCATTAGTGAAATTGCAACTTGCCCTTTATCTACTATTGCTTAAGATCCTTGAGTTCCATCAACATCAAGCATGAGTGAAATTACATCTTACCCTTTATAACCTACGGCTGACAATCCACCATCTCCCACCTCTCCTCTCTCCTCCCTCCACCAGTCAGTAACTCTTCTTCCCTGTGCACTCCATGCCAAAGTGAACTTATGAGCGCCCTCCTGGAACAAACCATTTTCGTAAGTAGGGAACTTATTTTATTATGGTATGTGCATTGTTTTATGTTTTTGATTGATTTGAATTATGATTTTGAATTCACTATATTTAACAGCGTGATTACATATTTTTTTCAAAGAGCAGTACTGGACACCTAGCACTGTGTGAGGATGAAACAGTTTGTGCATACCTTTCAAAACAGATACAGCAGCAAGCAGGGCTGGCCCAAGAAATTGTGCTGCTGGGTCCAATAATGAAACGCTGCCCCCCCCACCCCCTCAAAAAAAAAAAAACACGCCCAACAAAAGGCCCACACATCCATTAGAAAATATTATATATTTAATGTTATCTTCTTCCATAACTCCCCACTGGACCGGTCCACCAAACACCCACTGTTTGTCCTCAGTCCTCCTGTTACTCCTGTGTCTACTGTGGCCACTGCCCTAGAAGATCTAGCCTGCCCTGCGTGAGATAGAGTGTGCTGATGTCTGACGTCATTGCGCACACCACGATCAGGTGAGGGACATTCCCCGGAGAAGACACTCTGCCTCCTCATACTCATCAGTTTGCACCACGGGCAGCAGTATGTGATGGAGAAATGCTACCTGTAACATGCTGCAACTGATGACACACAATTTGCCGTCCCTCTCAAAATACAGCCTTGGTCCAATAGACCCAACAGGACCCATGGTAGGGCCAGCCCTGGCAGCAAGTGGTAATACTAAAAAGAGACCTGCAGATTTTGCACACAAAATTGAACATTCTGAAGGTAACTTGCAAGGTGAGAGTGTCAAACCATCCCCCTTTTCAAGGCATCTTCTCCCTTGGTTAAGGTAATAAGGGCTTCTTCCTAGCTTCCTGCCCTCAAAAAAAGGATGGGGTTTAATAAGGACTTATTGGAATCTGGAAACCCCGTTTATAATAAGGGGGCCAAAGATATGTGCCCTCCCAGGGTAATAGATATGGGGTACATTAGTAAGTGTTGAAGTAAAAAAAAAACACAACAACACTTTTGACAAAGTCCTTCAATTACATTACAAAAAAAACAAGGTAATAATTTCCCCCTGATGTAAACCCATCATCCTGCAGCAATGTAGATCAAGCTTTAATCATGATAATCTTCCACCCAATGATTTCACCCCACCACAAAATGATAGACACCTAGCTGGCTTCTGCTTGTAAACAAACCAGCCAGGGATCCTGGGTGACATTTTTGACTGAATATGATCATGACCATATTTGATCATTGACATTCATGACTGTTTTTTTGCAGAATCTGGCCAGAGATCTGCTATTTTGTGACAATGGCACTACATTTACAGCTATATGTATAGAATATTCTTGGAACACACTGTACAGATGTGCATGTTTACACATAAATAATTTAAAATGATCATCATTTATACCTCATATATGAGTATGGATCAAATGCATCCTCCTCCTGACCAATAGGACCTTGAAAGACAGATACAACGTGGGCATCTCAGTTAACATAGTGCTTTACTGTTAGCCTAATTTTGGAAACAAAGATTACACAGTAAGAATTATTCTGTAAAAATCTATCATATAATTCTGCAGCACTGCAGATAACAGTAGCAGAGATGCTAATTTGAACATGTCAGACTGATAAATCTATTGAGTGACTCTTTTAGTCTTTACCCTGATAGAAGTTACTCTTCTTTTGCCAATTACTTATAAAAGTCAATTGAAGGCAATTTATTGTAGAATACTCTTATAACAGAATCAATGAATGAGTGGGAATGTGTAGGCAGCAAGCAAATGGACAACAATGAAACATTTCTGTATACCTTACATATTCTCACACTCAGCAATGCAATTTTCTTCCGCTTGTTACCTTGACTACTTGAATATTTGCGTGTGAACTAATCATATGCAGTATGAACACAAAGGCTTAATTTCTACTTCTTTAAAAATAAAGATCTGTAGGAAATCTCTGAAGTAATATTTTGTTGTCTCTTCAGCAACCTAAGAATATACCATATGCTGAATAGATGAAAACATGCAACTTTTTGCAAATGCATTTAGTAATGGTCTAAATTTTTTAACACATTTACCCTCTTCAGTTCTGGGGTCCTATTTTTCCCTTAAACCCCTTGAGCTGAACATTTAAGAAATATCTTTTTTCTACACCTTATACCTTTTAACATTTGTAGTCTACCCTAACTTATATAAGGGGGGGGGGGGCAGATAGAGCTTTAATTTGTTAATTTGCTTGAGGAGAGTACCTCACAAAAGTGAGTACACTCCTAACATTTTTGTAAATATTTTATTATACCTTTTCATGTGACAACACTTAAGAAATGACACTTTGCTACAATGTAAAGTAGTGAGTTTACAGCTTGTATAACATTGTAAATTTGCTGTCCCCTCAAAGTAACTCAATACACAGCCATTAATGTCTAAACCGCTGGCAACAGAAGTAAGTACACCCCCAAGTGACAATGTCCAAATTGGTCCCAAATAGCCATTTTCCCTCTCCGGTGTCATGTGACGTGTTAGTGTTACAAGGTCTCAGGTGTGGATGTGGTGCAGGTGTTAAATTTGGTGTTATCGCTCTTACTTTCTCATACTGATCACTGGATGTTCTCCATGGCACCTCATGGCAAAGAACTCTCTGAGGATCTAAAAAAAAGAATTGTTGCCCTACATAAAGATTGCCTAGGCTATGAAAAAGATTGCCAAGACCCTGAAACTGAGCTGCAGTACGGTGGGCAAGACCATACAGCGGTTAAACAGGACTGGTTCCACTCAGAACTTCTCTTGCCATGGTCGACCAAAGAAGTTGAGTGCACCTGCTCAGCATCATATCCAGAAGTTGTCTTTGGGAAATAGATGTATGAGTGCTGCCAGCATTGCTGTAGAGGTTGAAGGGGTGGGGGGTCAGCCTGTCAGTGCTCAGACCATACGCCGCACACTGCATCAAATTGGTCTGCATGGCTGTCATCCCAGAAGGAAGCCATTTCGAAAGATGATGCACAAGAAAGCCCGCAAACAGTTTGCTGAAGACAAGCAGACTAAGGACATGGATTACTAGAGCCATGTCCTCTGGTCTGATTAGACCAAGATAAATTTATTTGGTTCAGATGGTGTCAAGCGTGTGTGGCAGCAACCAGGTGAGGAGTACAAAGACGAGTGTGTCTTGCCTACAGTCAAGCATGGTGGTGGGAGTGTCATGGTCTGGGGCTGCATAAGTGCTGCCGGCACTGGGGAGCTACAGTTCATTGAGGGAACTATGAATGCCAACATGTACTGTGACATACTGAAGCACAGCATGATCCCCTCCCTTCAGAGACTGGGCTGTAGGGCAGTATTCCAACATGATAACAACCCCCAAACACACCTCAAAGACAACCACTGCCTTGCTAAAGAATCTGAGGGTAAAGGTGATGGACTGGCCAAGCATGTCTGCAGACTTAAACCCTATTGAGCATCTGTGGGACATCCTTAAAGGTGGAGGAGCACAAAGTCTCTACAGTGGCAACCTGTAAAGCTCTGGTGAACTACATGCCAAAGAGGGTTAAGATAATGCTGGAAAATAATGGTGGCCACAGAAAATATTGACACTTTGGGCCCAATTTGGACAAGTTCACTTAGGGGTGTACTTACTTTTGTTGCAAGTGGTTTAGACATTAATGGCTGTGTGTTGAGTTATTTTGAGGGGACAGCAAATTTACAGTGTTATACAAGCTGTACACTCACTACTTTATATTGTAGCAAAGTGTCATTTCTTCAGTGATGTCACATGGAAAGATATAATAAATAAAATATTTACAAAAATATTAGGGGTATGTTCACTTTGTGAGATACTGTATATATAGATATTGTAAAAAAGTTGAAAAATCTGCATGTATTGCTCTTCAACGACGTATACCCACTATGCTTTTATCCCTAGACGTAACCAAGGCTTTTGATACCCTGTCTTGGCCTTATCTTATGACTGTTCTCCGCCGCTTCGGCTTTGGCCCCTCTTTTCTGTCCTGGCTCGCTGCCCTCTACGATTCCCCTCAGGCCCGTATCAAATATTATGGGTTCGAGTCGCTCTCTTTTTCCATTGGCCGGGGTACGCGGCAGAGGTGCCCGTTGTCCCCCCTGCTGTTTGTCCTGGTCTTGGAACCCTTAGCTGAAGCTATACGCACCCATCATGACATCTCGGGCATTGAAGTGGTAGGCTCCCCGCATAAAATATCGTTATCGTTATTGCGGACGATATCTTGCTGTCCCTTACTTCACCTAGAATTTTGTTACCTAACCTTCTGGCTTTGTTGGATGAGTTTGCTGTTTTCTCTGGCCTGCATATCAACTCTGCCAAATCGAACGCGATGTCAGTTTCTTTGCCTCCTGATGAGGTGGTGGCCCTTCAGGCAGCCTTTCCCTTTAAATGGCACCCTGCTTTACCCTATTTGGGTGTTAAATTATCTCCCACATATGACGGTCTTTATGCGGTTAATTATCCGTCTCTTTTTCGCCATTTGACGTCCTTACTTTCCTCTTGGTCTCACCTTTCCTTGTCCTGGTTTGGCAGGATCACGGCCGTTCGTATGACCTATCTCCCTAAACTATTGTACTATTTCCGTGTGTTGCCGGTTCCGATCCCCTCTCACATCTTACGTATTCATCAACGCAAGATTCTGAAATTTATTTGGGGCTCTTCCAGACCCCGCATTAATAAACGCGTTCTGTATGCTCGGAAGATTTCTGGGGGGTTCTCGGTACCGAACTTGAAGGCATACTACACTGCGGCGTCGATAGCCCCTCTCTCTCACTTACATGACACGTTCCAGTTGCCACTATGGGCCACGATTGACCTGGTGGATGCCAGTCCAGTCCCCCTTTCTTCTATTCCTTGGCTCCCTCCTAAATTTCGGCCGCCGGACTTGCGCCCTTGCCTCCTCCATTCTCTCCGCCTCTGGGACTCCGTCAAGTACTCCGCTAACTTGATTTCACCCCACTTACCTTTAATGCGTCTCTTCCCTTGCCCTATGTTCCCACCTGGTCTCACTAACCCGCGTGTGTTTTCTTGGTGGACTGACCATGGCTTTGTGGATGTCCACTCGTTGTTTACCCCCACGAAGATACTTCCCTTTGGGGCCCTTCGCTCCTCGCATGAGCACTTGAGTAATGCACTTGGGGGCCAGAAACCAGAAAGCAAGCTACTCACTAGGGGGGGAACCTCTGGGTGAGTCTAGGATGGAAAAGGACTTGGGGGTACTGGTAGACAACAGGCTTGGCAGTGGCATGCAATGCCAAGCCGCCGCAAGCAAAGCCAACAGAATACTGGGTTGTATAAAAAAGGGGATTCACTCCAGAAATAAAGAGATTATTCTCCCACTCTACAAGACTCTGGTCCGGCCACATCTGGAGTATGCTGTCCAGTTCTGGGCACCGGTCCTCAGGAAGGATGTGCTGGAACTGGAGAAAGTCCAGAGAAGGGCAACAAAAATAATTAGGGGAATGGAGGACAGCAGCTATGAGGAAAGACTACAAGCACTGAACCTATTCTCTCTGGAGAAGAGAAGATTGAGGGGGGATATGATATCAATGTACAAATACTGTACTGGCGACCCAAGCATAAGGAACAAACTATTCAGAGAGAGGAGATACAATAAGACACGTGGCCACTCACTAAAACTTGAGGAAACGCGGTTTAACCTTAAAGTGCGTAAGGGGTTCTTCACTGTAAGAGCGGTAAGGATGTGGAATTCTCTTCCACAAGCAGTCGTATCAGCAGGGAGCATTGATAGTTTCAAAAAACTATTAGATGGACACCTTAAAGACCACAACATACAGGGGTATACAATGTACGGTTAATAGCAAACACACACACACATCATAGGTTGAACTGGATGGACTGATGTCTTTTTTCAACCTCACTAAGTATGTAACTATGTAACTATGATATACCTCTGCGGGAGCATTTTCGTTATATGCAACTCCATCATTTTCTTCAGCAACTTGTTAAGCATAGACTCTTACCCTATACGCTTACGCCATTTGAGAGCATCTGTAGGGCACGACCCCACTCGACGGGACTCATATCCCTTCTATATGCTTCTATTATCGCCTGCGATACACCCCCTTTCTCGGCATATCATTCTAACTGGGAACTAGAACTGGGGGGCAGCCTGGACAAGGAAGATTGGCAGCACATGACGGCGGCTCTCTCTAAGTGTTCCCGCAATGTCTTGATTCTGGAAAATGCTTACAAGGTATTTTACCGATGGTACTATACTCCGGCCAGACTGGCTAAATTTATACCCGCCTACTCCCCCCTGTGTTTCCGGGGATGCGCTCAGGAGGGGACTATGGCGCATATTTGGTGGACATGTCCCAGGGTGCGCAGACTGTGAATTAGGATTTATGCCTTACTCCGTAATATTTTTCAAGTCACCCTGAAGAAGGATCCATATGAGGCTCTCTTGTGCAAGCCTATACCTGATTTGACTCGTGCACAGCGGCAGTTGGCTCAGCACTTGTTTACGGCCACGAAATTGACCATTGCTCGATCTTGGAAGACCCCTTTGCTTAGTTTTGAGGCGGCCAAAAACCGTATGAATGATATTCTCGTTAATGAAAAGTTGACTGCGATAGTTTCTGATTCTCACGCTAAGTTTCTTAAGGTGTGGGACCCTTGGATCTCTACCGTTGCCCCTTCTAGATTCCAGACCACCCTTCTCTCTCTTTAAATGCCTCCTGGGCGCACACCCTGCAGGGCCTGTCCCCCCCCCCTTTTTTCCTCTCCCCCTTCCTCCTCCCCGCCCCTTCTTTTGCCTTTCTCTATTGTCGTCTCTCTTCTTGTTTGTCCTACTTTCTCACTTTTCCTTCCTTTTTTGTCTTTGTCTTGTACTGTTGTTTTCCTTCCCGGCTTGGTACTCTCTGGTCCAGCCTTTGTTTGCTCATTGGAACGTAATGAACCTTTTCCTTACGATGACCTTCCTACATTGTGATATAATAAGGGACTTTAGGTCCCCTCCTGTGCTCTTCTGCTTGTTGATGTTCATTATTTGGTCCGTGTTGTTTCCCGGTTGGCGCACGTACTATGTTTGTAACATGTTCTGCCAATATCTATTTCTCTGCGTTCCAGTTTTTTCTTTACTCATTGTACACATGTATCGTGTATTTGATGTATGTCAATGCCTTTATTTTCAAAATAAAAACTTTTGTACAAGAAAAATCTGCATTTACCTGTATCCTTTCTAAACTTATAATGTGAGCACCTCCAGATATTTACACCAAAATAAAGTCACTCACAGACTATTAATTAAATGGATATTATATACATTTGTGTTTTATGCAACATAGTAAAATGGTAAAGCTTGAATTAAAATGTTTGCATTTTACTTAAGCTGAGCTTTATTCACCTTTCAATGTGACATGTGGGGAAAAAATTGTTTGTGTAAATTGGTAGCATAACGGTAATATAAAATTAAATTGGGCTGAGAAGGGCTCAAATTAACACTACAATGCCTTTTCGCAGCTTTGTGATCACTAAAAATCTACTGTAAATGACATTGCATTCACTTATGTCATCATTTGAAGCACAGTAATGCAAGTGTCATCATTGACAACATCATTGTTGGGACCTAGGGTTTAATATGGGGACGGAATAATTGTATTTGCTTTATGTTTAAGGATTAATATGGGGAGGGGATAATTGTATTTGCTTTATGTTTAAGAAAAAACATTTATATATAGTAGACCCCCATGCAGCTGTGCATCAAATACAGAAAACATAATTTATTAATTTACATATTTATTTTCATTTACTTTCAATTCAACTAGTGTAATCATCTTTATACCACCTTCATACACTATGCTGCTACATAGAAGATGAATGTTTGAAAACAGAGGGAGGATGAGTTTTCGCTGACAGTTGAGACACTTTATATAGGATAAAGAAAAATAGGCAGTGACTCTGAAGAGGTGTCTTTTTAAGGGACATGTTCACTGCCAGTGCAATTTTTGTACTTTTTGCAAACATGTTTAAATGTACATTTTAGGCCTGAAGATTAGCTAAAACATCAAAAATTATATATTTTCTGAAAACAGAGACCCTGGAGAATAAAATTGTGGTAGTTGCAATTTTTTGTTATATCACACAATATTAAATATTAGTGAAGCAGTTTTAGGAAACATTTTAAAAGTCGTTGCAGGTATGTGTTAACCTTGAATGATGGCCTTGGATTTAATTGCTCTCTATCATGAATACTGTAGTGGTGATAACTAATACTAAATATGAAGCATATTTTGTTTATGTTCTTCATTCAGTGCCCAGATAATCAGTGAATGGATGTTCACTGATCATCCTCCACTCTCCATACCAACACCCACCATGGCTGTCCTGGGCTCCCAGGAGGGGTAGATGATAGGCAGTTAGTGTTGGAGATACAACAACTTTAAAGCTTAGCCTATTAACTGCAGTTCACAAATAGGACACTAGATGTCGTAATGCTCAGTGATATGCTATGTATTTTCTATGATGTGTTGTAACTTCCTGTACATTGTACTGTACTTGTTGGTTACCTTTTCCTGTCTGTGTTTTCTCACCATCAGAAGGTGACATCTTTGCTATCTATGGTTATGTTCCAATAAAGAAGCCAGTTCCTGTTACTCCACAATGTCTGATCTGAATAGACTCCGCTGCACCCTGTGATCGCACTCTGCAACAGGTTATGGGCCCAGGATCTGGATAAAGTCTTTTGACCAGGTGCGGCCCAGGCAGAACAAAGCCTTGAACGGGAGACTGATGCGGAGATCGACATAAGGAAGGTTTCCAGTGACATCTCCTATAGACAAGTAAGACTGTTCATATATAAAGGAGGGAAAAATGGCTGGAAACTCAGAACTTAAACTCTCAGTGGCCAATCTGAACAATGACAATTATCAGCTATGGATGTTTAAAGTGGAAATGCTATTATCCAGAGACGACTTGTGGGAGGTTACCACCACAGAGAGGCCACAGGACAGTAATCAGGACTGGGACAAGAAAAACAGACAGGCACGGGCCACCATAAGCTTACTAGTGGAGGATGATCAGCTCATTCATATACGCCATGAGGACACAGCAAAAGGCATGTGGGACATACTAAAAAGACTGCATGAAAGATCCAGTTTAAACAGCAAGCTGTTTCTACTGCGGAAACTTTACAAAATGAGACTTAGCAGAGAACAGGACATGCAGGAGCATATAAACGCAATGCTGGAAGTGATTGCGCAACTCAGATAAATCGGGGAGAATATAACAGACAGCCACACAGCAGCCATGTTGTTATGCAATTTGCCCGATACATATACTGCACTGATCAATGCACTGGAGACACGACCTGAGACAGATCTGACGCTAGCATCTGTAAAAACCAGGCTCATAGATGAGTATCAGAGAAGAAAGGAATTAGTGCATGACTCCACAGAAACCGACACCAGAACCGCTCTTAAAGCTACAGATGCAAGGTTACACAGGAAAGAGACCAGAGTGTGTTTCAGATGTCACAAACAGGGACACATAATGAAAGACTGTACTATAGGGAAAGCGGAGCAAACAAGACAGCGTCCATCTTATGCTAACTAAAAGGTCAAAGCCACAATCAATGATCCATGGGAAGGAAACTGGAATGCCACATTTAAAGCGACAGGCAATAATAAATGTCAAGGCTGGTGCATCGATTCGGGGGCAACCAGTCACATGACGAGTGATAGAACTTTTTTCACAGAACTTGATCTGAACAACAAAGAAACTATTTATCTTGCAGATGGAAGCAAAATACACACAGAAGGATATGGGCATGGAACCCTTGTATGCCCTGATGATGCGGGACACAATCAAACCATACCAGTGAAAGATGTGCTTTATGTTCCTAATCTAGAAGGAGGACTCTTATCTGTGAAGCATCTAACAGCCAGAGGACTCACTATAAAATTCCAAGGTGACAAGTGTTCTATTCTAAACGGCAAGCAGACAATAGCAAGTGCCAAGCAGGATGATCATCTATATCACCTCGACACAGCACAATGACTGTGTACATATATGGCACAGACGTCTAGGTCACAGACACCAAGAATGCATACAGGAACTACAGAGGAGGAATCTGACAAGGGATCTAGCAATATCCCCTTGTCCAGTTACTGTTAAGTGTGAATGTTGCATTAAATCCAAAGCTACAAGAGCAACACTTCCCAAAGTCAGTCAGAAGAGAGCTTCAAAGCCACTTGACTTAGTTCACAGTGACATGTGTGGTCCCCTAAACCCACCTACACCTGGAGGCAAAAGGTACATAGTGACTTTCATAGACGACTATTCAAGATGCACAGTCACCTACCTAATGCAACACAAGAGTGAAGTTTTTGACAAATTACAAGACTATATAATAAAGACCAGTAACAGGTTTCAGAGGAAGCCTCTCATGCTTCGGAGCGATAATGGAAGTAAATTCACAGGATATAAGATACAAGAGTACTTAAAACAGAATGGAATAGAACATCAAAAGACAGTCCCATATACACCAGAACAAAATGGAGTAGCTGAAAGAAAGAACAGAACTCTGAGTGAAATGATCAGATGTATGCCGACAGACTCTGGACTACCACAAAAATACTGGGGTGAAGCAGCTATGACAGCTACATATTTGCAGAACAGACTTCTTTCCAGAACAATAGAGAAAACTCCATATGAACTTTGGCACATTGAGAAGCCAAATGTAAAACACCTAAGAGTATTTGGATGCAAAGCATTCAGCTACATACCTGAAGAAAAACGCACCAAACTCCAAAACAGAGCATTTGGAGGTATCTTTGTTGGATACAGTGACAATGTCAAAGGTTACAGAATCCTTAATCCCAAAACAGACAAGGTTACCATTAGCAACAACATAACTTTTGTTGAAGATTTAAGAGACAATGTAATGACAACAGTAGAAGCAAGAATAGAAGGGAAAACTGACATTGACCAGCCCATCTCTGTAACTTCTGAACAAACAGTTGAGGTGAGTGCAGACTCTACCAGTACTGAAGAGCAGACACAAGAAGGCTCAGACACAAAACCGAGATGTTCAACAATAGAAAACAAGGGTAAACCACCTGCACGTCTCTCATACAAAGCAAGTACTGCCAGTATCAACGAACCTACAACCTGGGAAGAAATATCTCAGCTTTCAGAACAAGAAGCAAGTAAATGGATAAAGGCTGCTGATGAAGAGATAAAATCCATGCATGACACTAAAACATGGACACTTACAGAACTACCACCTGGAAGGAAAGCCATAGGCTGTAAATGGACTTTTAAAGTGAAATACAATGCAGATGGCACAGTTGAGCGATACAAAGCAAGGCTAGTAGCCAAGGGCTATTCTCAAAAATACAGAGAGGACTATGACGAGACATTTGCACCAGTAGTCAAGCACACTACAATACGGACTTTTCTGACAGTAGCCGTCACAAGGAAAATGCAAGTGAAACATTTTGATGTGAAAACCGTCTTTCTACATGGCGAGCTAACAGAAGAAATTTACATGGAACAGCCGCCAGGGTTCAAAGATGAACAAAGGCCAGACCTAGTGTGCAAACTTCGCAGGAGTATATATGGTCTAAAGCAAGCAGCCAGAGCGTGGAATATAAAAATAAATGAGTAAAACGGACCCCTGCTTATACACAAAGAAATTGGCAGACAGATGGGTCTATATGCTCATTTATGTGGATGATGTCCTGATTTGCTTTGAGCAAGAAGGGGATGAAGCAGAAATACTAGAAAAACGAAATGAGAACTTCAACACCAAAGACCTTGGCAACATAAAGAATTACCTCGGCATCCAGATCGAGAGAGAGGAAGATGGCAGCTTTCTTCTGAACCAAAGACACAAAATACAAGAAATAATTGAAACATTTTGAATGGAAGACGCCAAACCAGTAAAGTCTCCTATGGAAACCAACTACCTAAAGGAGATGAATTGCAAAGATAACCCATTACCTACTAATACTCAATACAGGAAGGCAATAGGGAAATTGCTGTATCTTACCACTGCTACAAGGCCGGGCATTGCAGCAACTGTTGGAATCCTATGCAAAAAGGTTTCAATGCCAAGTCAAAAGGACTGGAATGCTGTAAAGCGAATCATTCGCTTTCTTAAAGGGACTTCGCACTACAAGTTAAAGTTACCAGCAAATAATGAAAGCACCTTAACAGAATATGTGGATGCTGACTGGGCAGGAGACAGGAAATCCACCAGTGGCTACTTATTTTTTCTGTCAGGAGGTGCCATCAGTTGGACTAGTAAAAAGCAACTCTCTGTTTCACTGTCGTCTACTGAAGCAGAATACGTTGCTGCACCGCAGGCAAGCCAAGAAGTTATATGGCTGAGACAGCTATTAACAGACTTGGTTCAACCACAGTTGGGACCAACAGAAATCTATGAGGACAATCAAGGATGCCTTGCACTTGCGGGCATGGAAGGAGTTAATTCAAGAACCAAGCACATTGACGTGAAGTTCCACTTTCTTAGGGATCTTTAAGAGCAAGGTCTTCTTGAGTTACTTTATTGCCCAAACTAAGATATGACAGCAGATATCCTTACAAAGCCTCTGACCGCTGAAAGACAATCAAGGCTTACAAAGAAGATGGGTTTAATAGACTAAGCCTTAGCTGTTGAGAAGGGTTGTTGGAGATACAACAACTTTAAAGCTTAGCCTATTAACTGCAGTTCACAAATAGGACACTAGATGTCGTAATGCTCAGTGATATGCTATGCATTTTCTATGATGTGTTGTAATTTCCTGTACATTGTACTGTACTTGTTGGTTACCTTTTCCTGTCTGTGTTTTCTCACCATGAGAAGGTGTCATCTTTGCTATCTATGGTTATGTTCCAATAAAGAAGCCAGTTCCTGTTACTCCACAATGTCTGATCTGAATAGATTCTGCTGCACCCAGTGATCGCACTCTGCAACAGTAAGAAGCCAGAAGTCAGTGTACAGGGCTGTGAAGCCACATACATAATACTGACATCGGTTGAAGCAAGCTAATGGTTAAAGCTTGAAATGTGTCCCCCTTGAGCAGCGTATGTAAACATACTGTTCCCTTTGCTGGTTGATGAGCTCTGCTCCAATCGGGAGAGAGATAGCTCACAGGAGTGAATTTATTAGTTGGAGCTGTGTGTTAGCTGGGAGAGGAGCAAACATTTTATTCACTTAGTACAGGACTGGTAGGGATTTTCATATAATCACTAATTTGTGTGATGGGGGGGGGGGGGAGGAGGGCATGGTATTTTAAGCTATATTCCCCAGGGTAATATTCTGCTCATTGATGGAGAAAGGTGGATGCAAGAATGTTCATCCATTGTACAGAGAAGGGTCAAAATAACTTAGAGAGTGTACCTGTCACTGGCTTTAAAGTAAGCCAGCAGTTACTACAAAGCTACCAGAACTGTTACATTTTGTTTTAACCCACTATAGGACTGCCCATTGTAAGTAAATAGTCGGAAGGCACACTTCCCATTCTGAGTAGCCCTTTAAAATTATCTTTTTTTTTACTGTGCTCACTCGCTCCCACTAGTGAACAGGAAGGGTGTGCAATATGTTGGTATTGAGGTGGTTACATTGTTTTAGTTAACCCTATATATTCTCTTATAGCCAACGTGAAAATGGTTGCACTGTTAATGGAAAGAACAGATGACAAAAAAAGGTACAGAGCCAATGAAAAAGGCTCTGTAGAGAATGGTCGCTGTGACAAATGACAGAGAGCAAAACTGTAAACATGTGTAGGATATTGGTTTTCTTATTGCACAAACCCTTTGTGCTGCAGGTGAGCAAGCACTGCACACAGAGGTGTTTTAGCAGGTGGAAGGACAAAGCACTAAGCACTTTATATTTTTTTGGTTTGAAGAAGCTTTTAAATCACAACATCATTATATTTGTGCCTGTATCGAAAAGCACTGCATGCATCGATAAATGCATGGACTGTACTATAGATCATCACTTTTTTTTATCATGGATTGTCAAAAAGATTATCACTTTTTCATTTGTTTTTATGTCATCGACTTTACATGTATATCACGAATAGGTACTTTCTATTATCTTTATTACACAGCACTTATGTATGAACAGAGCACCACCATTATCCATATACAGAACTGTAAACATGCTTCTGTTTGCTTTTGTCTATGGAAAAGTGCTAATCAGAGGCAGCAAGCACAGAGCCAAGGAGAGAGGATCTGTACCCTGTGATTGCTGTGACCAAATACAGTTATCACAAACGTAAACACTGGCTTCATTAAGCAGTCACCTCTCTCCTTCCTGTCACACACAGAACAGAGCTGTAGTGGTAGAAAGAGGAGGACTAGGTGCCAATTGCAGCCAGTGTGATAGTGTACAGTGTACCGATCACAGTGCCCCCACCTGACCACAGTGTTCTTGACTGATAAAGTGACATACCTGATCACAGTGCGCCTACCTAATTACAACCACTGCCAGACTGTAGCCATCACCTGAATAAAAACAGCATCTGATTACAGCAAGCTACAGTTTACCCCCTTCCTGCTTTGTGTACACATATATGCATGCAGCCTCACAGAAGCGGGTGTACACATGTTTGTGCTGGGAGTCTACACTATGAGATTGTTTCTTTTTAAAATCAAGCTTAATTAGTGTCATGCTGATTAAATCCATTAGAGCATTTGTATACAACCATTGATCTGACTTCATAAAAATATAAAGATACTGTAACCCCATTATAAGAGTCCATCTGTAAGGTGAGCTTACACCCTTGGGTGTTTCTGAGTGTTGACACCACATGGAAGATTCTGATATGACTTTGTGTTGGATCATTTATGCCTTTTTTCACAATAGGACTGTTATCCACAGGACTGCAATGTTTTCATGTTTATTTTATCTTCATTCTATATTTATCTTTTATGTTTACTCACTTTTTTGCATGCATGGTTGTGGATTTACCAATTGTCCTCCGGAAGGTTTATCACGATCAGGCCATTTTTTGCGATATGGCACTGCGTTACTTTAATTGACAATTGTGTGGTCGTGCAATGGTGTGCCCAAATAAAGTTTATGTCCTTTTTACCTACAAATAGAGCTTTCTTTTGGTGGCATTTGATCACCTCTGTGGTTTTTATTTTTTGTGCTATAAACAAAAAAGACCGACAATTTAAAAAAAAAAAAAAAAAAACATATTTTTAACTTTCTGCTATAAAATCAATAAAGTCATATTTCTTCATCAATTTAGGCCAATACATATTCTGCTACATGTTTTTGGTAAAAAAATAATCCCAATAAATGTATATTGATTGGTTTGCGCTAAAGTTATAGCATCTACAAAGTATGAGATTTTTTTATGGATGTTTTTTTTTACTAGTATGGTTGTGATCAGTGACTTATAGGGGGACTGCGACATTGCGGCGGACAAATTGTACACTAAGTGACACTTTTTGGGACCAGTGACACCAATACAGTGATTAGTGCTAAAAATATGCACTGTCACTGTACAAATTACACTGGCAGGAAAGGGGTTAACATCAGGGGCAATCAAATTGTTAATTGTGTTTCTAGGGAGTGCTCTCTAACTGTGTGGGGTGCTTTAACTGTGGGAAGACAGAGATCTGTGTTCCTGCTTAGCAGAAACACAGGATCTCTGTCTTCCCTACTAACAGAATGGCAATCTGCCTTGTTTATATAGGCAGACCACCATTCTGCCTCTGTCGGGAACGTTTGGTGTGTCCCAGCAGACATCAGGTCTGCCGGACCCACTGATTGGCTCCCACTTTGTCCAATCACAGCCAGAGTGGGTCGCTGTCGGTGCGCGTGCGCGCTGCAGACCCGAAAGTGCAAAATTATGTACCTGTACATGATTTTGTGCAGAGAAGCCGCTGCCCCACAGTAAACGTACGTGGGGCAGATGACAAGGAATTTAATATAATATCATATTTGTATACTGATATTGGATTTATTTGATTTTAATTGCACGGTGACCATATCATTTTTTTTTACTTTTTTGTGCATTGTGGAATTATTTTAAGTTTATTTATATTTTCTGGGATGTGTATGTTTTTTTTTTAATATTTCACATATATGTTGAGATTACTGCTGGTGTAGGACGAATTGGTAAACAAGAGAACGGGGTCACCCGGTGACTTCACTGGGTGACTTCACTTCTTTTATTTAGTGTAGGGTGGCAAGCGGAGCATTCAGTCGGCAGGAGTCTAGCATTGGGTTTTTGTGAGGGTCTAGCATTTTTTTTGTGAGGGTAGGCGGGTGGACTTTTTGTGATTGATGCTGGATTTATTTCAGGAGAAATTTATTTTGTTTTTCCTTTTTTAATAAAGGACTTGTCAAAAACTGCATGAGCATGTAAACCGGAAGTGACGCGGCCAGATGGTCGTAAAATTGCTGCATATAGTTTTGAGTTCCACAGATCGGATATGCACACTGGAAGTGACGTGATCAGAAGCCACGTCATCCCCAGACATATTGCATGCATTTCACATAGTGGGACGCATTGGTTTTGGAGGGTGGGTGGGGAGTGATTTGCTATCCACAAGGGACAACACCATAGGAGTGTCCCATACCCCTCATAAGACTGAGAACACACAGATCAGGCACGAATCACACAACTGTATAAAAAAAAGTTAAAAAACCAAGGAGAGGAGAAATAATAAAACATAAAAAAAAAAACATAATTTATGATAATAAGTATATACAGTATCTCACCTCACAAAAGTGAGTACACCCCTCGCATTTTTGTAAATATTTTATTATATCTTTTAATGTGACAACACTGAAGAAATGACACTTTGCTACAATGTAAAGTAGTGAGTGTACAGCTTGTATAACAGTGTAAATGTGCTGTCCCCTCAAAATATCTCAACACAAAGCCATGTCTAAACTGATGGCAACAAAAGTGAATACACCCCTAGGTGAAAATGTCCAAATTTGGCCCAATTAGCCATTTTCTCTCCCCGGTGTCACGTGACTCTTGAGTGTTACAAGGTCTCAGGTGTGAATGGGTAGCAGGTGTTAGGAATTGTATGGAGAGAGATGGACTGTCTGACAAAAAATGACACCATCTCCTAAAATATAGTAAACCAAAAATGTAGAAATAAGGTGTGGTAGTGGACTAATAGGGGTGATGGGGAGAGGGGAGCAAGGGGAAATATATCTACCAAACCTGGAAAAGGGTATTTAAATGTGCCTCTGACTTACTGAAAAAGTACTGTATATCTACATGTAATATAAAAAAAAAAAAAATGCATATTTACATACAATCTGCTAAAATAGATACAATCATAATCAAGTGTGAAAATGCATGTACATAACAGGTCACATGACCTGAGTGTAAAACATGTAATCTGCTGATGGATCTACGCGATCTAGCAAAAACTGCACTACACTATACTCACACTACACAATAATCACACTAAACTATAATCACATTACACTGACACTACACTATACTCACACTATAATCACACTACACTGAAAACTCTACACTCGTGACAATAACACTAACTAGCTATCACTGAGCCCTGCTCAATCTATCTTCAATAACACACTGCAAAAGGTTCCTGTGTAAAGAAACCTTTTTATAGTGTGGGGTGGGACTATGATGTGAGCACTGAGCCATGATTGGACAAAGTCATCATGACTTTGTCCAATTAGGGGTCTGACAGTTCTCTTGTGCCCTGATTTGGCTTTAGCCAATCAGGGCCCTAGAACATGCTGTGCAGTGTGAACATCCCACCAAGCAGCCTACTAATTCGAGTGTTGGGCAAATAGGCGATGTTTTGGCCGAACTTTAGCTTGGCTAGAATTTTTCACCCAACTCTTTTTGACAAGGAGCTACTCAGTGAGTCAACAAACTCATTTTGGGTTGCTGGCACATATGTACACTAGTGATGTCTCGAACCTAAAATTTGCCGTTTGCGAACGACGAACGCGAGCCTCGGCAAATGTTCGCGAACCTGCGAACCGGGCGAACCGCCATAGACTTCAATAGGCAGGCGAATTTTAAAAGCCACAGGGACTCTTTCTGGCCAAAATAGTGATGGAAAAGTTGTTTCAAGGGGACTAACACCTGGACTGTGGCATGCCAGAGGGGGATCCATGGCAAAACTCCCATGGAAAATTACGTAGTTGACGCAGAGTCGGGTTTTAATCCATTTAGGGCATAAATCACCTAACATTCCTAAATTTTTTGGAATAACGTGTTTTAAAACATCCAGTGTGTGTATACGATCAGGTATGATGTTGTATTGATCAGGTAGTGTAAGGGTTACGCCCGCTTCACAGTGACAGATCAAACTCTGACAGACAAAACTCCCCATTGTCATGGACATGGAAAAATAATGTCTGGTAGTTTACCTGTTCCTCATCCTCATGTCTGCATTAAGGGCCAAACTCTTCCTTCTGGCTGCTTTTATCATCTCTCTTCCCTGTTTGGCTCCACCCCAGGCCATTCCAGGAAGTCTATATTAACCAGTGCACTGCAGGTCAGCTTTGCTGTTCCCTGTTGCTAGTTTCCTGTTTCCTGTGTGCTTGATCTACTGTTCTGTGTACCGACTTTGGCTTGTCTCTGACTATTCCTGTTTGGCTGTTACCCTGACCTTTGGCCTGTCCCGTGATTACACTTGTCTGCCTGTTACCCCGACCTCGCTTCATTGTGATACGCAAGCCCCTTCACCACAATAAGGTAACGATCACGAAGGGGAATTGACACATGTATGTGGCTTTTTTTTGTTTTTTGTTTTTTTGCAGCCACGGTGTAGCAGCAGCAGCCAGAAAAATTGAGGTTTTCAAGGCAGAAAGTGCACTACAACATTGCGGCTTGAACCGTAGTTGGTGGCGGAGACGTCACGTAAGTCATCCGGCATGCAGAGATTAAATACAGCAGCGTGTGGACCATTTTTAGCCCAAGGCATCTCATCAGGCCTTTTTTAGTCAAATGCATCCCCCACTGTCAGTCCCTTTGGGATCCATGCCTCATTCATCTTAATAAAGGTGAGGTAATCTAGACTTTTTTGACCTAGGCGACTTCTCTTCTCAGTGACAATACCTCCTGCTGCGCTGAAGGTCCTTTCTGACAGGACACTTGAAGCGGGGCAGGCCAGAAGTTCTATCGCAAATTGGGATAGCTCAGGCCACAGGTCAAGCCTGCACACCCAGTAGTCAAGGGGTTCATCGTTCCTCAGAGTCTCGATATCTGCAGTTAAGGCAAGGTAGTCTGCTACCTGTCGGTCGAGTCGTTCTCTGAGGGTGGACCCCGAAGGGCTGTGGCGATGCGTAGGACTAAAAAAGCTCTGCATTTCCTCCATCAACAAGACGTCTGTAAAGCATCCTGTCCTTGCCGGCATGGTTGTGGTAGGAGGAGTATTACTTTCACCTCTTCCCCTGTTAGATTCCCGTTGTGCTGTGACATCACCCTTATACGCTGTGTAAAGCATACTTTTTAACTTGTTTTGTAACTGCTGCATCCTTTGCGACTGCCGGTAATTCGGTAACATATCAGACACTTTCTGCTTATACCGGGGGTCTAGTAGCGTGGCCACCCAGTACAGGTCGTTCTCCTTCGGCCTTTTTATACGAGGGTCCCTCAACAGGCATGACAGCATGAAAGACCCAATTTGCACAAGGTTGGATGCCGAGCTACTCATGTCCAATTCCTCGTCCTCACTGATGTCATTGAAGGTGTGTTCTTCCCCCCAGCCACGTACAACACCACGGGTACCAGATAGGTGACAACGAGCACCCTGGGATGCCTTCTGTGGTTGGTGTTCCTCCTCCTCAAAGCCACATTCCTCCTCTGACTCCTCTTCCTCAGACTCCTTTTCCAGCATTGCCGCAGGTCCAGCAAGCGATGGTAAGGCTGTTTCTGGTGGTGATGGTGACCACAACTCTTCCTCTTCACGCTCATCTACGGCCTGATCCAGCACTCTTTGCAGGGAACGCTCCAGGAAGAAAACATATGGGATGATGTCGCTGATGGTGCCTTCGGTGCGACTGACTAGGTTTGTCACCTCCTCAAAAGGACGCATGAGCCTACAGGCATTGCGCATGAGCGTCCAGTAACGTGGCAAAAAAATACCCAGCTCCGCAGAGGCTGTCCTAGCACCCCGGTCATACAAATACTCATTGACGGCTTTTTCTTATTGGAGCAGGCGGTCGAACATTAGGAGTGTTGAATTCCAACGTGTCGGGCTGTCGCAAATCAAGCACCTCACTGGCATGTTGTTTTGCCGCTGAATATCTGAAAAGTGTGCCATGGCCGTGTAGGAACGCCTGAAATGGCCACACACCTTCCTGGCCTGCTTGAGGACGTCCTGTAAGCCTGGGTACTTCTGCACAAAGCGTTGTACAATCAGATTCAACACATGTGCCATGCACGGCACATGTGTCAACTTGCCCAAATTCAATGCCGCCAACAAATTGCTTCCGTTGTCACACACCACTTTGCCGATCTCCAGTTGGTGCGGGGTCAGCCACTGATCCACCTGTGCGTTCAGGGCGGACAGTAGTGCTGGTCCGGTGTGACTCTCTGCTTTCAGGCAAGTCAACCCCAAGACAGCGTGACACTGTTGTATCCGGCATGTGGAATAGCCCCTGGGGAGCTGGGGGGGTGCAGTTGGTGTGGAGCAAGACGCAACAGCAGAAGAGGACTCAGCCGAGGAGGTTAGCAAAGAGGATGGAGTAGGAGGAGTAGAGGAGGTGGCAGCAGGCCTGCCTGCAAGTCGTGGCGGTGTCACCAACTCCTCTGCAGCAGAGCCACGCATTCCATGCTTGGCAGCCGCCAGCAGGTTTACCCAAAGCGCAGTGTAAGTGATATATCTGCCCTGACCGTGCTTTGCAGACCAGCTATCAGTGGTCAGATGGACCCTTGCCCCAACACTGTGTGCCAGACATGACATGACTTCCTTTTCCACAATAGAGTACAGGTTGGGGATTGCCTTTGTGAAAAAAAATTTCGGCCGGGTACCTTCCACTGCGGTGTCCCAATAGCGACAAATTTTTTTAAGGCCTCAGACTCCACCAGCTTGTATAGTAAAAGCTGGTGAGCTAAGAGTTCCGACAAGCCAGCTGTCAGACTCCGGGCAAGGGGGTGACTCTGTGACATTGGCTTCTTACGCTCAAACATTTCCTTAACAGACACCTGACTGTGGGCAGATGAGCAGGAACTGCTGAAGGTGAGAGGCGGAGGGGCGGGTTGTTGATAGGGGGCAAGGAGGACAGCAGTGGTTTTCTATCCTATTTTTTGTTGGTCTCTCATAGGGGTAAGGGCCTTAATTACACGGAAAAAACTTTGCACAGACAGCAGTGGTTGACGTGGCTGAAGATGCTGCAACCAGGAGGAGGATGGTGGCTTTGAGTTTGTGTGCTGCTTTTACTCATGTGTTGATCCCATAGGCGTTTGTGATATGAGATCATGTGCCTTTGCAAAGCAGTTGTACCTAGGTGGGTGTTGGACTTCCCACGACTCAGTTTCTTTTGGCACAGGTTCAAATGGCATCGCTGCTATCAGAGGCAGACACACAAAAAAAATGCCACACTGCTGAGCTTTGCAATGACGGAATTCTGGTGGTGGCAACAGCTTGCGTTGATTGGCGTGCTGTCTGGCTGACCCCGGGGGCCGATACATGCTGTCTGACTGTGCCACTAGCTCCTTGCGATGACCTCCCCCTGCTTCCAACTCATCTCCTCCTCCTCTCTGTCTCCCCATCTGAAATTTCCCCCTCTTCTTCTGCTCTTCGAGCAGGCACCCAGGTAACATCCATGAACACATCGTCATCATCAGCCGCTTCACTTGACAACTCAGCAAAGGCAGCAGCAGCAGGTACAACATCATCATCATCATCACAATGTACGTCCATGTGTATAATGCTGCCTGACTGAGACATATCCCCGTTATCTACATCCTCTGGCACTAATGGTTGTGCATCACTTATTTCTTCCAACTGATGTGTAAATAACTCCTCTGACAGATCAAGTGAAGCGGCTGTGGTGCTAGTGTTGGTGGTGGTGCCGGCGGGCAGGCGAGTGGTAAATTGAGAGGTGCCCGAAGCTGAGCTGGAGGAGGATGGTGCATTAAGGTTCCGAGCGGAAGCTGTAGAAGATTGGGTGTCCTGTGTAAGCCAGTCAACTATGTCCTCAGAATTTTTTGAGTTCAGGGTACGTGGCTTCTGAACACTGGGCATTATTCTAGGGCCAAAGGAAATCACAGCACCACAACCACGACGGCCCTTGCGGGGTGGCCTGCCTCTGCCTGTCATTTTTTTTTTAGATTTGTGGTACTATGAGTGCAAGGTGCTGTGCCACCCTATAGGAGTGTTGGGCAGTGGGCACAGTACACTCTGTGGACCTGACAGTCACTGGCAGGCCAGGAAACTGCAATTATAAAAAAATATAACTATTTTTAATTTGCAAGCTGCTGTGCCACCGTATATATAAGTGGTGGGCACTGCAGTGGGCACAGTACACTCTGTGGACCTGATAGTCACTGGCAGGCCAGGCAACTGCAATTATAAAAAAATATATATATTTTTAATTTGCAAGCTGCTGTGCCACCGTATATATCAGTGGTGGCCACTGCAGTGGGCACAGTACACTCTGTGGACCTGACACTCACTGCAATTATGACAGAGGAAAAAAAAATATTTTTAAAGCGGAGTTCCGGACACAAAATCAATGTTTTTTTTTTGTGCCCGTCCGCTAGTTCTGGATAACCTGAAAAGGAATTGGATAGTTAGGTTTTTTTTTTTTTAAAACTCACCTTGTAATTGTAGATCGTAAATACTCACCTCAGGGTACTTCCTCCCTCGGAGCCGCGGCTCACCCCGTCACTTCCTGCCTCGCGATGATTCCTGGGAGCTGAACGTCATAGCTCCCAGGAATCAATGCGACGGCACCGGCCCCGCACGTCATTTCCGGGCGACGCACCGGAAGTGACGAGAGGGGCCGGTGCGGCGCATTCTGGGAGAAGAAGACGCGGAAGAAGACGCAGAAGAGGACCGCGCCGGCTTCAGCTGCCCACAAGAGAGATGGAAACGCTGTGGAAGAAATTTTATAAGTAAGTATTTCTTCTAAAAGGTAAGTGCGAACCGGGACAGATCAGAGGCTAGCCATTGTGGAATGTGCTAGCCCTGACTGTCCCGCGGGTATGCTTATTGAAAAATGACATCTGTGCCCGGAACTCCGCTTTAAACTGCAATGTACTGTGCCTGTGCCACCCGAAATGAGTGTGGTGTGCACACAGTACATTCTGTGGTGGGTCTGTGGCCTCTCACATACGGCGGGCAGGCAAGTGCACACAATATATATATATATATATATATATATATAAAAATTACTCAAATACCAGCCCTCAAAAGGGATTTTTGGGGACAATAGATATGTGGGCCTGTGGCCTCTCACACACGGCGGGCAGGCAACTGCACACAATATATATATATATATATATATATATATATATATATATATATATATATATATATATATATATATATATATATATATAAAATTACTCAAATACCAGCCCTAAAAAGGGCTTTTTGGGGTGCTGTCAGGATGCTGTCCTTACACAGCAGGAGTAGGCCGAGAACACTAACATCTGTCCCTATTAACAGCAGCAGCAGCAGCACTCTCCCTTCTCTCACTAACACACTGCTTCAGAATGATCTAAGATGGATGCTGCCCTTGCTTTTTTATAGGAGGTGGGAGGGTGTGGGAGGGAGGGTATGCTGATTGGCTGGAATGTGTCTTCTGACTGTGAGGTACAGGGTCAAAGTTTGCCTCAATGATGAAGTATAGGGGGCGGTCCGAACATCGCATATGTTCGCTCGCAGAGGTGGACGCGAACAAGCGATGTTCGCCGGGAACTGTCCGCCGGCGAACAGTTCTGGACATCTCTAATGTAGACTGCTCTCTGGTCTTCTAGATGAATCTGAGCCCTTTCGATTAACAGTCGCATGTCAGCTGCCAGGGTTTAACTCCTTGTCCCCCCTGCCTCTGTATTTATGCAACTGGCACTTTGTTGTCTAGGTGCAGTTCCACTCTTGTTCTTCTTATCGGAGGAGCGAATGCCAGGAACTGCTGCTTTCAGAGAACATTCAAGAACATTCAATACTACCCTTCTTTTGAGCTGAATGTCTAAAGACCTTGGGCAGCTTGCTCCTTGAGATGCTCCCCTCTACTTTTCTGGCAGGTATCTGATAGGATAATTGTCAGGAAACAAGATGGAGGATAGTTGCACATATGCTTGGCACAGTGGCCAATTCCCAATGAGGCCAAGCCAACACAAATGCACACGCAATGCACTTCAGAACCTGGCACCCTCTGGCGTTTAAAGGAGTGACTATGGCACATGGACATTGCTGACTGGTCTTTAGCTTCATGTTTCCTGATCCTCTGTTTGCTTATTGTTCTGATTACCCGTTACCAACCCAGCTTGCTCTTGGATTCCTCTTGTCTCTCTCCCGGCTCTGACCTCGGCTTGTCCACGGATTTGCTCTTGTCTCCTGTCCTGTGTATGACCCTGGCTTGCCTAACCATATCTCTGATATCTGACCTGCTGACCACTGGCATACTGACCTCTGCTGCCATCCCTGACTACGCCTTCCTCTGAGCCCTGATTGCTGTGATCTGCCTTGATGCCTACCTGCTATACCCAGCCTGCTGTACCTACATGCAGTACTGACCTGTTGCTATAGCCTGCAGTACTTACCTACTGTATCCAGCCTGTTGCACTTACCACTGCAACCTACTTCCTACTATATGAAGTCAGCACTATCCTCAGCTCTCCTGGGTCCTACTGCTCACCAGATCTAGTATCTATCTGCAGAGAGATCTCCACACTTACATCTCTTATCTGTGACACAGCTGGAAATCCCTGCTTCTTTGTGCTTCATGTTCCCCGTTATCACCTTCAGGGATACCGAGCACTCAGGCACAAGATGAGCTCTCTCAGCATTTCGGCTTAAGAACCAGTACATGACAATAATGATCCATTTGGAATCAACAACTGGTCAGTATTTCTCCAGATTTTGCAGACAAGTCCACCACTAGAGGGATTTCTTCACTACTCTGAGAATTTGTAGTAGTCGACACAGAAAGACACCATTCTCAAGGCAGTCTGGAACATAAGTTTATTATCGGAATGTTTAATGGTAATGACTCTAGGATACTTAACCACTTAAGCCCCAGAAGATTTTACCCCCTTCCTGACCAGGGGTTTTTTTGCGATTTTTTACTGCGTGAATTTAACGGACAATTGCACGGTCGTGCGACGCTGTACCTTAACGAATTTCACGTCCTTTTTTTCCCACAAGCAGAGCTTTCTTTTGGTGGTATTTGATCACCTGTGCGATTTTTTGATCATGCGCTATAAACAAAAAAAAACGTAAATTTTGCAAAAATAACAATATTTTTCACTTTTTTTTATATGAAATTCCCCCCCAAAAAAATGTAAAAATCAAATTTTTTTAACATTTTCGGCCAATTTGTTTTATGATACATATGTTTGGTAAAAAAAATCGCAAAAAGCGTATTTTGATTGGTTTGCGCAAAAGTTATCGCGTTTACTAACAAAGGGAAAGATTTTTGTCATTTTTGGTGTTTTTTCTTATAACGAGTAATGGCGGAGATCTGCGATTTTTTTTTGCGGTACTGCGACATTGCGGCGGACAGATCGGACCCTTTACTGACATTTTTGACACTTTTGGGGTTACCAGTGACATTACTGCAGTAATCAGTGCTATACATATGCACTGTTACTGTAAAAATGACACTGGCAGTGAATGGGTTAACTGTATTGGAGAGGGAGGGGTTAAGTGTGTCCTAGGGGCGTGTTTCTAACTGTAGTGGGACAGGTCTCCTATTGTAAAAACAGAGATCAACGGTTCTACATAGTAGAACCGTCTGATCTCCATTTTTACACAGGGGAGAATGACAGGTGGCTTGTTTACATAAGCCGCCCGCCTTTCTCCCGCTCTACCGACAATCGTAGTGTGACCGGCGGACATCGGGTCCGCCGGTCACACGCCCGGACTCCTCTGTGAACGAGCCGAGGCGGGCGCGTGCCTCAGCGGGCGCACGCTCGCCTGCTATTGGCTCAAAACCCGGTGACAGGCTAGCGACGTAGACCTACGTCACTCTGCCTGGCCGGGGCTGACTGCCGCAGTAAATATACTGTGCGCAGTCGGCAAGTGGTTAAGCATTGTTTTGCTGGGAGAAATTTTGCTCCCAAAGCATAATTTAATTTCTCCATCAGAGTACAGCTCTTCTGTCATGGAAACTCTATTAATTTTGTAGAGTGTGTAGCAGAGAATGTCAATGCTGGATAAGTGTTTCCTGATTGCTGGCTAGGAGAAGGATGTTGTCCAGGCAGTGGTGTATTCTCATCCCCCTTTTCCCTTAAGCTTGCTATGATAGGTAGGACCTTTGTGACTGTCCAGAGACCAAAGTCAAAGGGAAGGCTCTGAAATTGATAGTGGAACTTATATTCAAAACAGAGATACTTTGGATATTCAGGATGGATTGGGACATGTAGGTAGGTGTCTGATAAATCTACAGAAAGCATTCAGTTTCCCATATTTATAATAAAAGAATTGATAGGAGACTCTCAATCTTGAACTTCAACTTGTTGAGTTTTTCCAAGTCTAGTACTGAGCACAAATCGTCTGATTTTTTTCCTTACTAGGAATAGAGGTGAATAGAACCCTCTTCTCTTCTTGGGACCTCCACCATAACTTTTTTTTTTTTTTTAATAAATCGCCACTTCCTCTACCAAAATTTTTACATTTTCTGTCAAATACAAGAATCTGGTTAGCTAGAAGTGATTGGAAGGCGGATGCCCCATGAACCTCCAACCCATGTCTCACAGATAGACATTACAGCCCACTAATCCTAAATATTTTCTGGCCAGGTGTGGGTGAAAAGTTTAAGCCTGGCTTCCACAGGCACCCCCTGGACAGGTGCACCTTCAAAAGGACATCTGAAGTTCTCCCAAGACAGGTGCCTTATATTTGTTCATTTTCAGCAATGAAGACTTGGCACTTTTTTAGTTCCTTTTGTAGTCTTTTCCTTGTCTGTAGGATTTGGCCACTTTGCTTCTATCCGGGAATTGATGCCTGTATGTTGGACCTTTCTGTCTCTTTTGTTTTCCGTCAGATGGTATGAACCCTGACCTGACATAGGTCATCTTTGAAATTGCTTTATCCCGCTAAATTCCAAACAGACTGGAGCTGATGTATGATATGTTTCACCAGCTTGTTTTTGAGGCGTGTCCGCCAACTGTGGCTTCAGCTATAATGTCCTCCACAGTGCTGTGACCACTGATAACATTGCCCTTGAAGCCTCTGTGACAAAGTGCCCCGGCGATTTTGGTTCTTGCAAATTTGTTAATATCTTCTCTCTCCCCACCTCCTCCAGAAGGGGTTTTTCGAGGCTAGCTATTCAGCTCGATATTGCTCTGCCTATTGCCATCAATTTTATTGCTGGTCTGCAGGCAGCTCCAGATGCTATATAAGACCATTTTACATCTAGATCAAATTGCTGGTCTAGAGCAGGGGTGGGCAACACTTTGGATGTTGCAATTGCAATCCTGAGAGACCCATCTCTCACACATTAAAGTGGACCAGCGGCTGTGGATTCTGACAGGGAAAGCAGTGTGATTGGTTCACGCCCACCTCTCTTTCTGCCAGCATTGTTTCTGCCCTTCTCAATGTGCACAGAAGCAGCTGGGTTCCGCAGGCAGCTCTCCCTTTGAAATGGTATTTACTATTGTGATGATAATTAAGCAGTCTTTTAGCCTGAGCCAGCTCATGGCCAGGCTTTTCTGATCGGTGTACACATGCTCTAGTCCCCCAGCAGCCGTTAATCTTGCTCAGACTAGAGGGGAGACCATTATAGCCAGAAAAGTTGATGCTTTCTATTTAACTGGGGTTGTAACACTACTTATTTAGAGGCTTTGTAAGTGCTATTAAGCAGTCTCACAGAACCATTTATACTCACTACTTAATGCCTGTCTCTGTGAGTACAACCCTGTGCCTGGTTCTCCAAGAACAGCCCTGCGCCTGGCTCTGCCACTGCAGCCCTGTGCCTATCTCTGTGAGTACAACCCTATGTTTGTACCTGGCTCTGTGAATACAGCCCTGTGTTTGATCCTGGCTCTGTGGGTACACCCCCCTTATGCCTGGCTCTGGGAGTACACACCTGTGCCTGGCTCTGCAAGAACACCCCAATGCCTGGCTCTGCGTGTACAGCCACCTGCCTGGCTTTGCAAATGCAGCTCTGTGCCTGGTGTGCATCGAGCAGAAATCGGCGCAGGTAAGTGCTGACTGTGTCAACAGCCATGAGCTGCAGCTTGCTGCTCACAGTTGTCAAAAACAGCAGCAGGAATCAGCAGCTTTCTGACGCTGCCATTTATACTGTGGCTAAATGCTGATGTGAATGTAGCCTTAGAGCAAGGTTTGAAAACTAGTACTTTTGAACAAATTAGAATTTCTAGAGCAGCAGTTACCAAACCTTTTTATAAAGTTGTAGTTCCCTTTAAAAGTTCTAAAGTAGTAGTTACAAATCCTGTTATGCAGTAGTAGTTCCCAATCGAAGGCCCTGCTACTGTAGAACATGGCTTATTAACTACTACTTCAGAACTTTTTTGGGGAACTACTAAACCCCCCCCCCTGCCCATTCACAAAAGGCCTTGTACTTTTTTTTATAGAATACAAAATAATCTATGAATGAAAGAATAGAGATCATGTATCATCAACACCCCTCTTGTACTTCATTGCACTTCAGAAAACTTAGAAAAATAAGGCCCTGGTAAATAAACAAGGGTGCCACTCAGTCCCCAAAAATGAGATCTCTCAACCAAAGAAATTGCCCTTGGGACTTTTAAAAAGCTGCACCAAACACCAGAAAATCAACAATTATATAAAAATTATTCACATACAAAAGTTAAAACCATGAAGAAAATTCAATGAAGCATAACAGTATATAGTAAATAATTACATAATGCAATGTATACATATCAAGGTAACCAGTTGGTGTCCTGGCACTCTAACGTTCATGGAATATTCTTCATGGTTTAAACTTTTGCATGTGAATGAAAATCCGATTTTGATATAATTGTTGATTTGTTGGTGTTTGGTGAAGTTTTTAAAAGTCCCACTGGCAATTTCTTTGGTTGAGAGATAACATTTTTTTACAGGCTCCAAAATAAAGCAACCATAATGTTCCCACTGGATATGTAGTCAGGATGTGTATATTCATTTAGTCACTGTTTTCTAAAAATAATAGTTACCAATATGTAAATAAACATTTTTCATGGAGTTCAGCTTTAATTTTAAAAAGCAGTGTGCTTGAAAATACATAATTTTATGGGATTGAAGCTGATCTGTGGTCTGAGGCATATGCATTCAAGCACTAGACTGATCTGAGGTTTAAATTGTGTTTAGGTATGCACTGAGGGTTATTTAAGGTCAGATAAAATCATATCATGGGACTGATCTGGGGTCTGAAGGCTCAGGAATTGAGACTGATCTGCAGTCTGAAGATACAAAAATTGGGGCTGATCTGCAGTCTGAAACTAAACACATTGGGACTGATTTGATGTGTGAAGGTGCAGGGACTGAGGATGACCTGGGGTGTGAAGTTGCAAGAATAGAGATGTCCCGAACTGTTCGCCGGCGGACAGTTCCCGGCGAACATCGCTTGCTCGCGTCCGCTGCTGCGGGCGAACATATGCGATGTTCGGTTCACCCCCTATACTTCATCATTGAGGCAAACTTTGACCCTGAACCTCACAGTCAGCAGACACATTCCAGCCAATCAGCATACCCTCCCTCCCACACCCTCCCACCTCCTATAAAAAAGCAAGGGTAGCATCCATCTTAGATCATTCTGAGGCAGTGTTAGTAGTGAGAGTAGGGAGAGTGCTGCTGCTGCTGCTGTTAATAGGGACAGTTGTTAGTCTTGTTAGATATTGTTCTCGGTCCACTCCTGCTGTAAGGACAGCATCCTGAAAGCACCCCAAAAAGCCCTTTTTAGGGCTGGTATTTTTTTTTTTATATATATATCTATTGTGCAGTTGCCTGGCGCCTGCCCGCCGTGTGTGAGAGGCCACAGACCCACCACAGACTGTACTGTGTGCACACCACACTCATATCGGGTGGCACAGTACCTTGCAGTCTAAAATTTTTTTTTTTCCCTCTGTCATAATTGCAGTGAGTGTCAGGTCCACAGAGTGTACTGTGCCCACTGCAGTGCCCACCACTGATATATACGGTGGCACAGAAGCTTGCAAATTGAAAAAAATATATATTTTTTATAATTGCAGTTGCCTGGCCTGCCAGTGACTGTCAGGTCCACAGAGTGTACTGTGCCCACTGCAGTGCCCACCACTGATATATACGGTGGCACAGCAGCTTGCAATTGAAAAAAATATATATTTTTTATAATTGCAGTTGCCTGGCCTGCCAGTGACTGTCAGGTCCACAGAGTGTACTGTCCCACTGCAGTGCCCACCACTGATATATACGGTGACACAGCAGCTTGCAATTGAAAAAAAATATTTTTTATAATTGCAGTTGCCTGGCCTGCCAGTGACTGTCAGGTCCACAGAGTGTACTGTGCCCATTGCAGTGCCCACCACTGATATATACGGTGGCACAGCAGCTTGCAATTGAAAAAAAATATATATTTTTTATAATTGCAGTTGCCTGGCCTGCCAGTGACTGTCAGGTCCACAGAGTGTACTGTGCCCACTGTAGTGCCCACCACTGATATATACGGTGGCACAGCAGCTTGCAATTGAAAAAAAAATATTTTTTATAATTGCAGTTGCCTGGCCTGCCAGTGACTGTCAGGTCCACAGAGTGTACTGTGCCCACTGCAGTGCCCACCACTGATATATACAGTGGCACAGCAGCTTGCAAATTAAAAAAATATATTTTTTTATAATTGCAGTTGCCTGGCCTGCCAGTGAGTGTCAGGTCCACAGAGTGTACTGTGCCCACTGCAGTGCCCACCACTCATATATACGGTGGCACAGCAGCTTGCAAATTAAAAATATATATATTTTTTTATAATTGCAGTTGCCTGGCCTGCCAGTGACTGTCAGGTCCACAGAGTGTACTGTGCCCACTGCAGTGCCCACCACTCATATATACGGTGGCACAGCAGCTTGCAAATTAAAAATATATATATTTTTTATAATTTCAGTTGCCTGGCCTGCCAGTGAGTGTCAGGTCCACAGAGTGTACTGTGCCCACTGCAGTGCCCACCACTCATATATACGGTGGCACAGCAGCTTGCAAATTAAAAATATATATATTTTTTTATAATTGCAGTTGCCTGGCCTGCCAGTGACTGTCAGGTCCACAGAGTGTACTGTGCCCACTGCAGGGCCCACCACTCATATATACGATGGAACAGCAGCTTGCACACATAGTACCACAAATCTAATAAAAAATGACAGGCAGAGGCAGGCCACCCCGCAGGGGCCGTCGTGGTCGTGGTGCTGTGATTTCCTTTGGCCCTAGAATAATGCCCAGTGTTCAGAAGCCACGTACCCTGAACTCAAAAAATTCTGAGGACATAGTTGACTGGCTTACACAGGACACCAAATCTTCTACAGCTTCCGCTCGGAACCTTAATGCACCATCCTTCTCCAGCTCAGCTTCGGGCACCTCTCAATTTACCACTCACCCGCCCGCCGGCACCACCACCAACACTAGCACCACAGCCGCTTCACTTGATCTGTCAGAGGAGTTATTTACACATCAGTTGGAAGAAATAAGTGATGCGCAACCATTAGGGCCAGAGGATGTAGAAAGCGGGGATATGTCTCAGTTAGGCAGCATTATACACATGGACGTACATTGTGATGATGATGATGATGTTGTACCTGCTGCTGCTGCCTTTGCTGAATTGTCAAGTGAAGCGGCTGATGATGACGATGTGTCAGTGGATGTCACCTGGGTGCCTGCTTGAAGAGCAGAAGAAGAGGGGGAAAGTTCAGATGGGGAGACAGAGAGGAGGAGGAGATGAGTTGGAAGCAGGGGGAGGTCATCGCAAAGAGCTAGTGGCACAGTCAGACAGCATGTATAGGCACCGGGGTCAGCCAGACAGCACGCCAATCAACGCAAGCTGTTGCCACCACCAGAATGCCGTCATTGCAAAGCTCAGCAGAGTGGCATTTTTTTTGTGTGTCTGCCTCTGATATCAGCAATGCCATTTGCAACCTGTGCCAAAAGAAACTGAGTCGTGGGAAGTCCAACACCCACCTAGGTACAACTGCTTTGCGAAGGCACATGATCTCACATCACAAACGTCTATGGGATCAACACGTGAGTAAAAGCAGCACACAAACTCAAAGCCACCATCCTCCTCCTGGTCTAGCATCTTCAGCCATGTCAACCACTGCTGTCCTCCTTGCCCCCTATCAACAACCCGCCACACAGTGCCCACAGTCTGCCCACAGTCAGGTGTCTGTCAAGGAAATGTTTGAGCGTAAGAAGCCAATGTCACAGAGTCACCCCCTTGCCCGGCGTCTGACAGCTGGCTTGACGGAACTCTTAGCCCGCCAGCTTTTATCATATAAGCTGGTGGAGTCTGAGGCCTTCAAAAAATTTGTCGCTATTGGGACACCGCAGTGGAAGGTACCCAGCCGAAATTTCTTTTCACAAAAGGCAATCCCCAACCTGTACTCTATTGTGGAAAAGGAAGTCATGTCATGTCTGGCACACAGTGTTGGGGCAAGAGTCCATCTGACCACTGATAGCTGGTCTGCAAAGCACGGTCAGGGCAGGTATATCACTTACACTGCGCATTGGGTAAACCTGCTGGCGGCTGCCAAGCATGGAATGCGTGGCTCTGCTGCAGAGGAGTTGGTGACACCGCCACGACTTGCAGGCAGGCCTGCTGCCACCTCCTCTACTCCTCCTACTCCATCCTCTTTGCTAACCTCCTCGGTTGAGTCCTCTTCTGCTGTTGCGTCTTGCTCCACACCAACTGCACCCCCCCAGCTCCCCAGGGGCTATTCCACATGCCGGATGTCACGCTGTCTTGGGATTGACTTGCCTGAAAGCAGAGAGTCACACCGGACCAGCACTACTGTCCGCCCTGAACGCACAGGTGGATCAGTGGCTGACCCCGCACCAACTGGAGATCGGCAAAGTGGTGTGTGACAACGGAAGCAATTTGTTGGCGGCATTGAATTTGGGCAAGTTGACACATGTGCCGTGCATGGCACATGTGTTGAATCTGATTGTACAACGCTTTGTGCAGAAGTACCCAGGCTTACAGGACGTCCTCAAGCAGGCCAGGAAGGTGTGTGGCCATTTTAGGCGTTCCTACATGGCCATGGCGCACTTTTCAGATATTCAGCGGCGAAACAACATGCCAGTGAGGCGCTTGATTTGCGACAGCCCGACACGTTGGAATTCAACACTGCTAATGTTCGACCGCCTGCTCCAACAAGAAAAAGCGGTCAACGAGTATTTGTATGACCGGGGTGCTAGGACAGCCTCTGCGGAGCTGGGTATTTTTTTGCCACGTTACTGGACGCTCATGCGCAATGCCTGTAGGCTCATGCGTCCTTTTGAGGAGGTGACAAACCTAGTCAGTCGCACCGAAGGCACCATCAGCGACATCATCCCATATGTTTTCTTCCTGGAGCGTGCCCTGCGAAGAGTGCTGGATCAGGCCGTAGATGAGCGTGAAGAGGAAGAGTTGTGGTCACCATCACCACCAGAAACAGCCTTATCATCGCTTGCTGGACCTGCGGCAATGCTGGAAGAGGAGTCTGAGGAAGAGGAGTCAGAGGAGGAATGTGGCTTTGAGGAGGAGGAACACCAACCACAGCAGGCATCCCAGGGTGCTCGTTGTCACCTATCTGGTACCCGTGGTGTTGTACGTGGCTGGGGGGAAGAACACACCTTCAATGACATCAGTGAGGATGAGGAATTGGACATGAGTAGCTCGGCATCCAACCTTGTGCAAATGGGGTCTTTCATGCTGTCATGCCTGTTGAGTGACCCTCGTATAAAAAGGCTAAAGGAGAACGACCTGTACTGGGTGGCCACGCTACTAGACCCCCGGTATAAGCAGAAAGTGTCTGATATGTTACCGAGTTACCGGCAATCGCAAAGGATGCAGCAGCTACAAAACAAGTTAAAAAATATGCTTTACACAGCGTATAAGGGTGATGTCACAGCACAACGGGAATCTAACAGGGGAAGAGGTGAAAGTAATCCTCCTCCTACCACAACCACGCCGGCAAGGACAGGATGCTTTACAGACGTGTTGTTGATGGAGGACATGCAGAGCTTTTTAACCGCTTGCCGGTCAGCCCCGGCCAGGCAGAGTGACATTAATTAACGTCACTAGCCTGGGAGGGTCTGGGGAGCGAGCGCGCGCCCGCTCCCACGCGGTCACGGACCCCCCCGCGCGTGTGACCGGCGGACCCGATGTCCGCCGGTCACTCGGCGATCGTCGGGGGAGAGGGAGAAAGTCAGGCGGCTTGTGTAAACAAGCTGCCTGTCATTCTCCTCGGTGTAAAAACCCTGATCACACAGTTCTACTATGTAGAACCGTTGATCAGTGTCCTTACACCTCAAGCCACAGCCAATCACAGTAAGAATCACGCCCCTAGGGACACACACAGCCCCTCCCTCTCAAATAAAGTTAACCCCTTCACTGCCAGTGTATTTTTACAGTAACAGTGCATATGTATAGCACTGATTACTGTAGAAATGTCACTGGTAACCCCAAAAGTGTCAAAAATGTCAGTCAAGGGTCCGATCTGTCCGACACAATGTCGCAGTACCGCAAAAAAAATCGCAGATCGCCGCCATTACGCGTTAAAAAAAACAACAAAAATGACAAAAATCTTTCCCTTTGTTAGTAAACGCGATAACTTTTGCGCAAACCAATAAAAATACGCTTTTTGCGATTTTTTTTACCAAACATAGGTAGCATAAAACAAATTGGCCGAAAATGTTAAAAAATTTTGATTTTTACATTTTTTTGGGGGGAATTTCATATAAAAAAATTTAAAAAATATTGTTATTTTTGCAAAATTTACGCTCTTTTTTAGTTTATAGCGCAAAAAGTAAAAAGCGCACAGGTTATCAAATACCACCAAAAGAAAGCTCTGTTTGTGGGAAAAAAAGGACGTCAAATTCATTTAGGTACAGCGTCGCACGACCGCGCAATTGTCCGTTAAAGTTACACAGTGCCGAATCGCAAAATACCCCCTGGTCGTTTAGCAGCCAAATCCTCCGGGGCTTAAGTGGTTAAGTCCTACGCATCGCCACAGCCCTTCGGGGTCCACCCTCAGAGAACGACTCGACCGACAGGTAGCAGACTACCTTGCCTTAACTGCAGATATCGACACTCTGAGGAGCGATGAACCCCTTGACTACTGGGTGTGCAGGCTTGACCTGTGGCCTGAGCTATCCCAATTTGCGATAGAACTTCTGGCCTGCCCCGCTTCAAGTGTCCTGTCAGAAAGGACCTTCAGCACAGCAGGAGGTATTGTCACTGAGAAGAGAAGTCGCCTAGGTCAAAAAAGTCTAGATTACCTCACCTTTATTAAGATGAATGAGGCGTGGATCCCGAAGGGACTGACAGTGGGGGATGCATTTGACTAAAAAAGGCCCGATGAGATGCCTTGGGCTAAAAATGGTCCACACTCTGCTGTATTTAATCTCTGCATGCCGGATGACTTACGTGACTTCTCCGCCACCAACTACGGTTCAAGCAGCAATGTTTTAGTGAACTTTCTGCCTGGAAAACCTCAATTTTTCCGGCCGCTGCTACAGCAGCGGCTACAACAATACCTACTTTTTCAGGCATGTGTACAATACATGCCTAATTTTTCTGGCATCTGGTGCTACACTGTGGCTGCAAAAAAAAAAAAAAAAAGGCACATACATGTGTCAATTCCCCTTCGTGATTGTTACCTTGTTGTGGTGAATGGGCTTGCGTATCACAATGAAGCGATCACCTCTAGGAGTGTGTTGGCAATGTTGGCACACCCCAGATGATAAGGTCGTTGCTTCATTGTGAACAGACCAAAAACGATCCGCTGGATAATTTTTCATAGAAAAAACATTCATTTTCTTTATGATCATCTTGGGTGATCATTAAAGCCTACTAGGCCAACAATGGGCCCACACTGCAGAATCATTGTTTTCTGGGTCACTTAATTGTCACTGAACTACCTCAGCACGACCATAGGCTTTGAAAAACCGCCATCGCCTGCAATCTCCCAAAGGTGCGCATGAGCACAGTCATCACTACAGCAAGATTGACGCATAGAGGAATATAATTTATGTCATGAGTGTGTCAACTATTGACAACTCTTTGCGCTTGTCTAAAATCTATTCGATACACATCCCCTGATAGGGGACGTAACAGGGATTAAACTGATAAGAATAGTACCACTTAACACACCACTCATATAGGATGGCACAGTACATTGCACGGCGCGCGCGCAGTGCCCAAAATTGGAAGTGAGAGGACAGACCAACCATCTTTTTTCATCTCCCGGTTCCTAAAATCTATTCCGTACACCGGCCCCTGATAGGGGACGTAACGTAACAGGGATTAAACTGATAAGAACAGATTTTTTCATTTAAAAAAAAGAGGACAGCCTCTGCTGAGCTGGGTATTTTTTGGCCATGTTACTGAATGCTCATGCACAATGGCTGTAGGCTCATGCGTCCTTTTGTGGAGGTGACAAACCTGCTCAGTCAAACCCAAGGCAACATCATCGACCTCATCCCATATGCGTTTTTTCTGGAGCGTGCCCTGCGAAGAGTACTGGATCAGGCCGTAGATGAGCATGAAGAGGAAGAGTTGTGGTCCTCATCACCACCAGAAGCAGCCTTGTCGTTGTCGATTGCTGGACCTGTGGCAACACAGAGAGAGGAGTCTGAAGAAGAGAAGTCAGAGGAGGAAGGTGGCTTTGAGGAGGTGGAAGACCAACCACAGCAGGCGTCCCAGGGGGCTTGTTATCACCTTTCGGGGACCCTTGGTGTTGTACGTGGCTGGGTGGAGGAAGAGACCTTCAATGACGTCAGTGAGGACAAGGAACAGGACATGGCTAGCTTGGTATCCAACCTTATGCAAATGGAGAGTTTGCGTTTGTGCAAATGGACTGACTGACTGACTGTTAAACGGGGAGTTTGGTCTGTCACTGTGAAGTGGGCATAAACCTTACACTACCTGATTGATACAACATCATACCTGATCGTATACACACACTGGATGTTTTAAAGCATGTTATTCCAAACAATTTAGGAATGTTAGGTGATTTATGCCCTTTATGGATTAAAACCCGACTCTGCGTCAACTACGTAATTTTCCATATGAGTTTTGCCATGGATCCCCCTCCGGCATGCCACAGTCCAGGTGTTAGTCCCCTTGAAACAACTTTTCCATCACTATTGTGGCCAGAAAGAGTCCCTGTGGGTTTTAAAATTCACCTGCCTATTAAGTCTATGGCGGTTCGCCCGGTTCGCCGGTTCGCGAAGGTGCAGAGATTAGGGTGATCTTAGGTGTAAAGGTGAAGGAATAGGGGGTATGTCTGGTGTGTCAATGCAGGAAATGGAGCTGTTCTGGGGTGTGAAGGAATTGGGGTGATCAGAGGTATTAAGGAATGGAGAATGATCTGAGGTGTGAAGGTGCATAAACTGGGGTAATAAAGGTGTGAAGATGAAGGAATCTGGGTGATAGAGATGTGAAGATGAAGGAATTGGGGTAATCTGAGATGGGAAGGTGCAGGAATTGGGTTTATCTGAGATGGGAAGATGCAGGAATTGGTGTCATCTGAGATGGGAAGGTTTAGGAAATGGGGTAAATTTGGTGTATAAAGGTGCAGGAATCGGGGTGATTTGTGAAGATGCAGGGATTGAGGTGATGTGAGGGGTGAAGATACAGAAATTGAGGTGATCTGAGGTTGAAAGGAGTGGTAATTGGACTGATCTGAACAAGAGTACTTTACCATTCATTTACTACTTTCCGTTGATCTTTTAAAGCTCAAAGTTCATTTCTTACTATTATTCAGGTACCTTTTCCTTTTTGTGATTAATAGTTTGAAGATGACTTTTTTTTTATATAACCTACACTCTCATTTTTGGCACACTATGCTATGCTCAAAAGGTTGCCTACCCCTGGCCTAGAGCATCCTTGAACATAACTTAATTGACAGGCTGACCTATCTTGCCAGATGCATTAAGGATGCATCCACCATCAAAAGGGACAGCAGCAGATTGACCGTGGCTCTTTCAGGGGATACAGTTTTTTTAATCTGTTGGTCATACAAGGCTTTTTTTCTGGCCTCTGCCATTCTTCTTGCACACATTCTTTAGGCTCTTCAATGAAAGGAAATGAGACAGACCTTTAGACCTCAAGAATTACCATTTGACCTTGTCGGGGGGGTTCCTTTACTCCCCTACTCCTACTACCGGATTGCCTCTTTAACTGTCTTTGCAGTTAGCAGGGAAGGTAGTAGGGAAGAGTCAGAATCAGTGGTCCCTGTGATCTCTTTGTCTTCTGACAAACTTCTGACATCGGCATCGGTCGGTTCAATAGAAACCGGCCAACATTCGGCCCATATGTACTGCAGCCAGTATAAAAGGGGCACGGCAAAGGGACATGACGGGAAAAGGTCCACTGATCACCTCCCGATCAGCTCTCTCATTTAATGGCTGTGAGCGCTGACCGGAGTGTACTGGCAGGGGGGGTCAGTCACCCCTGTCAGAACACAATAGCACAGCAGGGGGGATCTCTGTAATACCATTGCATAGTTGGTACAGTGGCTCCTCCTGAGCTGTGAGATTTTTTTATTCAGCCCTGCTCGGTTGAACAAAAAAAAAATAGTGGTGTGTACCAGGATTTAGACACCACTTGCTGCCTCTAGCCAGAAGTGCCAGCCAGGTACTCCCGCTGCCGACTAAAGAGTTGAGGCCTCATCTATTGATTCCTTGACTGACTCCTTAATCGGAGTCGCTACTTCCCTGATATCCACTTTGTCTATTGTTTCTTCAAAGCAAACTTGACATATTACCATCACTGCCGCACATTCCCAGATTGCAGATGTGGCTCCTGGTGCTATCTTGGAATATGGAAACTGCCCACAGCAGCCGTATTATTTCCTGGTGTCCATCCCTGCTGCCTTTTTGGAAAAGGCAAATTACCACAAGGAGTGGGGTGAAGCAAAAAAAAAAAGAAATAAGTGCAGAAGAAAGAAAAACAAAGGAATAATGCTGCCTCTCTCCTCAAATCTTATTTAAAGCTTTCTTCAACAGACCATGCTCCCCCCTCTAAATAACTAGAATCAGGGTCCCTCTTTAAAGCTCATTTAGAGGCTCCACAAGAGGGACTTCCACCCAGGAGAGGCTGAACCTGTCTGGGGTGATATTGTGGTAAGAGACACTTTAGCGTAGCTCTGTCCTGATTAGTGAGGATAAAGAAGAGAGTGCTGCAGGAAAGATATGTCTTTAATGTATAGCTAACCAGTCCTATCAGGTTGAGGGGCTGGAGCTAAAATACAGTGTGTGCTAACATGATGTGCCAGGGAAAGAAAGCTCTGTCTGTCTCAAATAATGTCATAAAATTAATTTGAGTGCCATTTTGCATGACCAAATCAGCCAAACTATCCCAGCACTAAAAAATGGCCTGAACAGGAAGATGTAACACGCTGGTATTGAGGCGGTTTAAGAAGAAATGGTTTGACTAGACAGTTTAAATTCTTTTATATCCTGTGGAATTCCTTTACCCCAGTACCACACTAAAGGGGGCTTGTCTAATTGTGAAACCATGATCAGTTAAAAAGGACAAGACAAAGGCCTAAAATTGACAAAGGATGCAGAAACTGTTGAGTTATTTGAAGAAAGCAGTAAGGTGAGAAAGTCCTGCACCTTTCTTTGATGAGAATTTATAGTTCCTCCTAAAGCGCATAATTAAAAGGAATATGAAGTACTGAGATGTCTGCGTGCTGGATTTGTATCTAATAAGAGCAGTATTAGGATTGCCTTCTCATAATGCCCTGTCCTGAGGTGAGCAATATTTAAACAGTTTAAGGGTTGGCTCCTAGAGAGACCCTATCCTTAGGTGAGGGATACTAGAGCACTGTAAGGGCTGTCTCCTGAAGAGACCCTGTGCCTGGGTGAGTAATATTTGAGCAGTATAATGGCTGGTACTGGAAGATACTCTGTCCATTAGTGGGTGGTATTGGAATAGTGTGAGGGCTGGTTCCTGTAGAGTCTCTGTCAATGGTTGAGTGGTATTGGAGTAGTGTAAATAACGAAAAACTATTTGCCTAAGTGAAAAATCAAATAACAAAAAACATTTTATTAAAACAGCAGCCAGCACTACAGGTCTTGATACCAACTCACACCACAATATATAGAATAAGTGCAGCTTTAATGAAAAAAGTGATAATCAACAAATACATTCACATATAAATGCAACATATACAAATAGTATAATGTGAAAAAAAGTCCATATATTTGTGTAATAAAAAAAAACACCACCAAAAATGTGTAGAAATGAAAATGTCCCAAAAAACAAAATGAGTGATAAGTCCTTCTGAAAAAGATGGGTTCCCTTTAACAGAAGAAATAGCAGAAAATTCCTCCATTAAAGCTGCACTCGTGTATATAAATCCACCTTACCGAATAATGAGACCACTATAACGGATGGTCAAAACATGCTCTATGTGTATTCACTGTGGCAAGGGAATCGATGGAGCTCAAACAGACCTTCCATAAATGTTCAAAGTATCCTCCAAACAGGTCATATGAAACAGATAGAGACTCTCACAGTATAGTATGTAAAGGCACCAGTTTTTATATATATAGAGGATTAAAACTACTCACAGATCCAAAAGTACAACAAGCATCGAAACGTCCTCCCTGTGCTGTGTGTTCATCCACACGTCCACACAGGAATCTCTATGAGAAAGAGAGACCTTTTTCTCATAAGCTGTCTGTTGGTGATTTCTCTTTATATTCACCCTAGATACCTTAAATGTATACTCAAAAGTTAAGTCCCTGACTTAATAGCAACGTCTAGTCTGTTCTATGCAAAAACAGCAGAGCTCTGGAGAATGTTTTATCCTGTTAAAGAAAACACGTGCAACCACTGCTCAGTCTAAAACATTCTTAACTTTATTTTCAAAGCGGGGTAACTATTATACACAGTATTGAACAGGAAATACAGTTGGGAGGGGGAGTGGATACTCTCAGGAAGAGTCAAGTTCTCACAAAAGTTGAACAATGGGTTAATACAGAATGTTCGTTAGAAATTGCAAAATACGCCTTGTCTAGACCCTATAGCTCAACTTAGAATAAAAGGAAGCAGAATGTGTTAGGTACAAAGGAAGTGGGGATGTATCTTTATCTTGAAATGTCAGAACATATCGGGTGATTTACTTAGGTCATTGTTCATGTTTAACTAAAGACTTAAAGTAACCTTAACTGAAACAAGTCACAGTTGTAAGAAAGAAAATGGTGTTACACAGGTCAAGCTAGAAAATGGTTGCCAGCAACTAGAAAGAGGTCCTGTCATTCCCCTTCAATCCCCTCTAAAAAATCATAATTTCATATGCATGATTTTTCTCCTTATCATTTATACGGTGTCATCAGAGGACACCAGGCCTCTCTGGAAAGGAATAGCAGGTTAGGCGACAATGTCCTTTGTTTCCTTAGTATAATCAAATAAGGACTTAAACCTGCCCACCTAAACGGTAGACTTAGCTTTCTTAGCTTTATAAAACTTTACATATTCCTGGTAATCAAAAGGGGTTTGGGTTTGTTGGATCAGAACACCTTGTCTAGCTGTTAGAAATGTGTCAACATTTTCAGCATCTCTGTTAAAGTACAAACTTACATAAGATCCCCCTCTGCTAGCTGAGTCTGGGTTCTTTGTGGTTTTAGCGATTAAACACACAATAAGCTTAAAACATGCATATAAAAATAATAGAAAAAGTAAAATCATCACAATCATCATAGCGATGTCTTTTAACTAGGAAAACATTCCTCCAAAACCAAAACCTCCCATACCTACAAAGGGATCCCAGCTTTTAGCAATGTTACGGGCCTCTTCTTGCAACTTATTGACCTCCTTTCTGTGTTGGGCAATTATGTCATAATAATTTGGCATTTCCAAAGTGGTATTGTATATCCAAGTGCAACATTCATAGTCCTCAGTATGCTCACAGAGGACAGTCAATGCAGCACTCATACTTTCTATAGCTAGATCATGTAATTCTAACTTCTTCCTAATGGCCCTTTGTTCAAGATTTAGCAACTTAATATCATCTGAGTTTTTTCCATGATCTCATCAATGATTCCAGAATAATTATTTAATCCCGGGGATAGCATTCCTTCCCACAACATACATATATACTTTGTCCCCGTGAAAACGGTCTTTGGGCAATATATTCTTGTAGGCGTCTATTCTGTACTGCGGTCACAAGGGGGTCCAGTACTCTTTGTATGTCTCTAGAGAAATTCTGGTAATTACTCATTATGGTCTTATTTAAACTAGGACTTGATATATCAAACAGGGAACATGATTTTTTCAATGGGGCCTGGCAGGAAGTAATATTAAGAATTGACTTTTTGCAAATGGAAGGGTTAACACGTGTTATTTCCCAGGCTGAAACACCAGTCTGGGAAATGGCTCCTACCATCTACTGGGAAGGTGATATTATTATTACTTGACACATTAGTTAAAGTAGCAGAGGTCTCTTTAAGAAACTGGGTAATATTCAAAGGGACAGCAATAAGAGGGATGCGGGCTGTTTCTGGATGGAGTTTGCTACATATCCAACATTTCTCAAAACCGGACTTCCTAGCATAAGCATATTTAGATTTTGTTAATAACATTTCACTATGAAAAGTGGGTGGATTCTCATCTACATCATGCTCAATACTCAATTCTCTCTTTGTTCTGTTATGCGTCTCATATGCAGGGTATGGTCCGCATATACTTCTCATGACACCCAAATTTTCAGGGTGATAGATGCAGCTAGTAACAGTCCATACAAGGGAAAACACTGAAAATGGAATCAGTATTATCAGCAGCCATAGTTTGGCTGAGTCCGGTGCAACTGGAAAAGTCATTTTCTACAGGGTCTGGGCGGTCTGCCCCTGTCAGTACCCCCTTTTCTTGACTCTCCTGTTCAAGGTCAGGGCAATTTGCCCCCGTTAGTACCTCTCTTGCTTCTGGATCCTCCAGTTCAAGGTCAGGGCGGTCTGCCCCCGTTAGTACCTTCTTGCTTGCTTCTGGATCCTCTGGCTCAGGTCCTGTCTGCACCAACTTCACTCTAGTGGCATGGATCCAAGTAGGGCTGTGTTTGGTCAAGACAGCGGTCCTGGTAACTGCTACCACAGTGGTCTCTGGGCCGTAGGCGAAATCCTTTTGTTTCTTTCCTTTGGGCAGCAGCTTCATCACCACTACGTCTCCTTCTCTGAAGGGATGGGTATTTTCCTGTAAAAAGAAAAGAAAAGGTGCGAACAACTTTTCGTTCCGTTCCACTTGATTCTTAAGTTTCAATTACTCTTTATTTGTGCTATTCATTCTTTTCATTATACCTGAACTCTGCGGATAATAATCTATTTTCAAGATTTCAACTAGTTCCTGGCATATTTTTGATTTGAAAATTGGAGCATAATTAAACCTAATTCAAAGCAGGCACCCCCATCCAGGAATAATCTCCTGATTGAGAATGCATGCCACCGTGTGGGCATCTCCCTTTTTTGTGGTCCTAAAAGCTTCCACTCATCTGCTGAACACGTCCACTATTTGACTAAAAAGAACTCTTATTTCTTCCCTGCTTTGGGCCTATATGTGAAATCTATTTGTAGATGTGTGAATGGGTTTGATGGGTATTGGAGATGCTCATGTTTGGTCTGTTTGTTTCTAATACAAGTGATGCATCTAGCAACATATGCTTGCACTAAACTGTCAGTAATACTTCATATGTTCTTTCCCACCCCCTGTGTCCTATTCCATAATACTAGGCAATAAACAGTGGGGTGCTAGCTGCGGATATACACACAAGAGCTCCCCTCTTTTAGAAAAAGGCGATTCTCAACTTTTTCTAAAACATCACCCTAGTCCTTAAAACCTGTTCTGTAGTATGTGTTTGTAGCTTCAACAATGTGTGATCTTTTGGCTTGGAGCAGGAAATTATCTACAAAAACATCCTCTGCTCCTTCTATGGCTGCCTATATATCATGCTGTGGTGTAACACAACCTTTAATACCAGTAGCCCATTTAAAACTGGGGCCTACCTAGGGCAAATGATGTGGTCATCCCTATTACCATCTCACAAGATGCTATGCTTGGAGTCACTTCAGGCATGCCTTTAGGCCTGGACTGCGACCATCTTTGGACAAAAACTATAGGGCAAAGTTTACCACCATACTCCTGGGCAAGTACACCTGTCATGGTCTTACAATTGTCCCTTGCATAAACACAAAACATTTTTCCATGATTTGGGAGGCCCAGTTCAGGCGCTACAACCATAGCATTTTTCAGATATATAAACGCATTTAACATTTCTGGTGACATTTCTGGACCTGTGGTTTGTCTCAAAATGTTATTATAGATAGGAGCAGTCTGGATCTTTAACAATGATCCTGTGGGCGGGCAAGACCCACTGTGGGCTGGCAAGACCCACTTCTTATATGACTGACTCTACTATCACCTGTGAGAACAAAACCAAGGTAAACAACACTTTCCTGACACCATTGTCATTATTCCTGTGACACTTTGTTTCCACATACATGTACATTTCTTCAATAAACTCACTCGCTCTGACTGGCCTCCACAGAGTGACTACATATGTCATATACATATTGTAGTGGGACTGACCCATGAGCAGGTGTCCATCCCCTCTTGCATGGTCTGGAGAACTATAGAGCGGACAATTGAATTGTCTACTTGGCCCTAAGGCATTTCTACACCAGGTAAGTTACCTGGACTGAAAAAATAAGAAACAAAGATGGCTGTGTCTCCTCGTCCAATAGGACGCTTGAAAAAAACACACTACTTAAACCAATCACTGTACAGTGGGTAGCATCGGATGGTATGGTTGTCAGTAGAGATGGCATATCAGATACCACTTGCATGCTATGATCAGATAAAGAACTAAAAAACTTTTTGGCTTAGTGCCAATTTTCCAAAAAAAACTTTTTTTTTTTTTTTTTTTTTCTTCCGTGCCATTCTAACAAAAATTTGGCCAGAGGTTCTCCTCTTGTAATAGAGGATACCCATAAAATATCATTCAAGAACTATAATCAGATAAAAAGTTAATCTGATTTGAAACTTTTGGCTCTGTGCCAACAGGGTCCAATGGTCACACTAATTGCGGTAACCCTTTCTGTCCAAAAATAAATTCCATAATTATAACAGGAATAAAGATATGACACTTGAACGCTTTCTTGGCAAATAGCCAATTTTCAAAATTTTGCAGGAAGGCTCCCCTTCACATAGGGGATCATTTGCAAAATATAATTTTTCATTATCTATAATTCTATAAAAAATAACTTCAAAATATCCTGCCGACAACGGCAATTTATATATTTTTTTTTCTAGTAAAATAGTGTTTTTATTCATTATTACTACGCTCATACAAGATAGGCACAAATGTATAAATGGCAAAACTTCTAAAAAATTCTATAAAAATAATTGCATATGTGTAGGAATGCTGAGACCGTTCATTTGCAGAAGTGACCCCCCCCTCTTTTCCCCTCGTGTAAGGAAATGTAGTAGTTTTAAATGTATCTGACACATAAACATTTTCTGCTTGTCTGACATTACGAAGAAAACTACACCTGCCTTGGAGAATGAAACCGTGGGGTGCAGGTGTGGTCAGGGGTATTTGTAAGGTAATATTATTATTATAGGGGGACCTATGTTGAAAATGTCCTACTCTTTGATTTGCCTCTTCTGATAAGGTCCTTGGAAATGCGCCCTGACAGGCTGCTTTTCTTTAGACAGATCAAAAGAGCCAGCCACATCGCTCTCTGTTATGGCTTTTTTGAAAACCTTACAAAGTTTTAGTAGCCCAATCAGAAACTTGCTGTTTTACAATTAACATGTACTTTGACTTTAAATTAACGGCAAATGTTTGAATTCTAAGACTGTGCTACTCAGCAATGACACTTCACTGCCCAAAAACGCCAAATTCTCACCCGTCTTCTGTCTATAGGTAATCGCTGTGGTCTATATCTACGTATTTAAAGACTTTCACTTTCACTTCTAGTAGCTCTTTGTAGTTTTTTTTTTTTTTTTGTGTACTAATACGGGGCATAAATAAACCAATTCTCCCCACTTTTTCCATGTACTTTATATTACAACTAAACATTTACTAAAAGATTTACTTGTATACTAATATCTCTAAGGCTGGCCACACATGTCTGGACAACTCTTTATCGTACAATTTTATGTTAGATCCACCACAAACCACATAAGAGGTCAAAATTGAACACATTCATTTGTATCCAATTAGGCAGAGGTTTGTACTACATAGCTGAAGGTAAATTTCAAGAAAACCGCACTGAAAATTGTAAGAAAATTGTATCATGCATGGCCAGTATCAGACCTAAACCTTCAGTATAATTTCACAAAACCATAAACAAAACATGTCTCTAAGATTTACACATTCACAAAATCACTTAAATGTATCTGGGTCCTTAGACCCTCTTTATGGTTAAAAAACCTCCTGAAAAGCCATTTGGTGTATGTATATTACACCTTATACTCCCAGGTATAGTGGCTATCAAGAAGGCTTTCCCACCATTATAGACAAACAAACAATACACATAATAAACATTTATCTTGATTTGTCTGATAACCCACGATCGGTCAGTCAATTATTACAGTAATAATGAAACTGTCGCTATCAGTGTTATATTAACAGTCAGCAGGCGCAATTTTTAGAAGTCATATATAATTATAGACAGAGTTCCCATATATGTCAAACAAGCAATATAATACTCCAATACAATATGACAATATTTTCAAATGGCATAACAAAATGAAATAACAAAATAATCACGTGATCAACAGACTTATCTACTTACCAAATAAGTCTTTTAGATCAAACAAACAAATTATCTTATACTCTAAATCTTACAGTTTCTATGCGATAGAAAGATGTTAGCAAGAAAAGGAAAGTATTTGTTTTCTACACAGAACAGACTGACATCTATTTATTATTCACTAAAGGAACGGGGTTTTCCTAAAACCCCCTGGGCTTCCCTGAAACCCAAATAAAAAAACTGTCTTTGTTGAAGACAGCTTCAACGCCTCCCAGAGACGTTTTATTTGTCCCTCCCAGAGGAACGGGATTCTTCTCGAGAAAAAATCCCCTGGGCTTCCCAGAAGCCCCGGATATTGTCTTTCCTTATAAATGACAAATCCTGTGTCTCCCAGAGACACTGTCTCGATACGTTCCCGGAACGTATTCAGGTTCAACAACCTAACATATAATATCTTTCCCTGAAAAATATTATTCTGGCTTCCCTGAAGCCTCTATATATATATATTAGTATTCAAGCTTCCCTGAAGCTTCTATATATATATATGTAAAGATCCAGAGCATCTCCCAGAGCTGCTCTATTATCCAACACGCTCCCTGAGCGTTTGGTGTCTATGGCTCAAAGAACGGAACCAGGGCCAAACGGCCAAGTCCCACCGGACAGGCAAACAGATAAAATAAAATATCTCTTTACCCAGACCGGTGAATCCTTGGACCCGTGATGGCCGCTCTCTCTCCGATCCCAGACGTAGCCCCCAATCTGTTGGTGATTTCTCTTTATATTCACCCTAGATACCTTAAATGTATACTCAAAAGTTAAGTCCCTGACTTAATAGCAACGTCTAGTCTGTTCTATGCAAAAACAGCAGAGCTCTGGAGAATGTTTTATCCTGTTAAAGAAAACACGTGCAACCACTGCTCAGTCTAAAACATTCTTAACTTTATTTTCAAAGCGGGGTAACTATTATACACAGTATTGAACAGGAAATACAGTTGGGAGGGGGAGTGGATACTCTCAGGAAGAGTCAAGTTCTCACAAAAGTTGAACAATGGGTTAATACAGAATGTTCGTTAGAAATTGCAAAATACGCCTTGTCTAGACCCTATAGCTCAACTTAGAATAAAAGGAAGCAGAATGTGTTAGGTACAAAGGAAGTGGGGATGTATCTTTATCTTGAAATGTCAGAACATATCGGGTGATTTACTTAGGTCATTGTTCATGTTTAACTAAAGACTTAAAGTAACCTTAACTGAAACAAGTCATTACAAGTCACAGTTGTAAGAAAGAAAATGGTGTTACACAGGTCAAGCTAGAAAATGGTTGCCAGCAACTAGAAAGAGGTCCTGTCATTCCCCTTCAGTGTCCAGCAGGGGGTACAGTGCCTTCCTATTGTTCAAAGTTACAGGTGAAATGTCCTGGAATAGTAACATGGTTTCCCCATTAAAATTAATTTGCTCAATCTGCAGAGCTTTGGATATTTTTTTTTCTTTGAAGGCAAAGCTTTGCAAACAGCAAATAATGTCCCTTGGTGGAGCGGTATCTGGCCCTTTAGCTGGCAAAGTTTAATGAGCTCCCACAAATTCAAAAGCTTTATCCCCTGTCTAGAAGCTGATTAAATACTTTTTGTAAAGCCTGGGGTATCTGTTCAGAAGTAATAGATTTCACTATTCCTTTCACCCTCAGGTTATTACGTCTGCCCCATTGTCCAGACCCTCCAGTGGAATATTCATGTTAATTAAATGCATGGAGTGGGTTTGGGTACCTTGTTTAAGCCTCCTAATCTCTTTATCTTATTGCTTGCCTGCTTGTATTGCTGAGGAAAGTTGTTCAGTAAGAATAAGTATGTCTGCTTTAAGGTCTGTAATAGCAGCTGAAAAAGTTGATTTTATGTCAGCCGCAATTTCTTTCATGGTGGCATATGCGAGTGATTTGTCAGTGGTGCAGTCCTCTATTACCATATCCTCTATAGCAGATAGGAAGCCCTCACTATAATCTTCTCATTCGGCTGATGGTGTGCGGCGAGGAAGGAGGTCTGTGAGCGGTCCTGCTCCGAATGGATATCCCTTGTATGTGTAGTTGATATCTATCAGAGGATCACTTCTCCTCACTGCGGTATGCTAAAGTAAAGGTGGCTTTGTCTGTGACCCCCTGTGGGATTGGTTTATCCATTCAGTGGCATACCCTCATAATGTCTGCATAGACATAGTGAATGCTATTCAGCATACTTCTCCTCTTCAACTTTGACCATAGTGCGATTTGTCTGTGTCAGCGGATTGCGCTTTATCCTGCTTTTATAAATATTTATGTTCCTATTGGTGTATATCCTATATTCTTTCACTTGACAAGAGTATTGCTGGCCAGGGCCAAACTTACTCTTCCAATTTATCAATGAAGTGGTGCCTATTTTATCTGTCATGGGATCCTGAAGAAGCCCCTTTCCTTGGGCGAAACGCGTAAATCCAGCCAGAGTTGAAATGTTTCTCTATGCCAGACACTACTGAAATCCCTCTTTATTCATCCCTGATCTCCCAAGGAGTAAGAGGGTGAATGCTTTTCTCATATTTTGTTGTCCCTATAATCTTCCTCTTTCTGTGCTGCCACAATCTTTTGACCCAGATACTCTGCCCTGAAATGAGGCCTAGGTACAGAAGATATTCGAAATGTTGCGGGCAGCGGTGGAGGTGGATGGGCGGTGTGGGCGACCCAGAGATGTGTGTTGTTTCACTTTGCCCATTTCCGTGCTTTTGTGAGGTAGGGAACCACACAAAGAGCTGCTGCAGCCTCCTCTCCTTCAGTGTGCAGCCATATCCACTGTGCTCCAAGCCACACCTTCTTAAACATTTTTTCTTTTTTATTACAATTTTGTTCTTTTTTTATGATTTTTTTTATATACTCTGTGACCAGAGCAGTACAGTTTTACCATAATTACACTGTACTATTCTGGGGAGGTAATCAGGATTTTTTTTTACACACTATGATTGCTTATACATTGATAATAACTGTTCTAAGAAACCATTTTTTTATAAATGGGATCCATTAATCCATTAATCTAGTGTGTACTATTGTGAAGCTGTGATTGGTCACAGCTATCACATGGTATGGATGCATTGTAATTGGCCCTGTCTGTACCATGTGGTCACTGAGACCAATCAAAGAAATCAACACAATAGTACACAATGAATGGTATAAATGTAAGCCATTCATTATGTACAATTGCCATGTGGCAATTGGTCACAGCGATCACATGGTACCATCATTGACATGGATCTGTCATCCGCAGTGTCCAGGTGACAGATCATGCTGGAGTTCAGCCTGTCATTAGTCCACCCAGGATAGCAGCACTCCCACTTGTCTATAGGCAGGACATGAAGCTGTTAAATCAGGTGCAGACAGGGGCCTGCACAGAGGTGGGCGGAGTATCGGAGGTGCAGGCATCAGAGCAGAGCAGAGGGGTGACAGTTAGGAGGGGTAGAAGGGGACAAGTCAAGGAGGCTGATCCTGGGCTGGAGCACCCCAATAGATACGCCCCGTTGTGTGATGTTGGGGAAACCAGTCAGGGACCAGCATTGCTGGAGCAGAGCGACGCCCCTAGCTGCCAGGGGACAAACTCCTCCAGTGAGGCCGGGAGAAAGGGAAAGGAAAGACAGGTGCTGGTGGTAGGGGACTCAATTATTAGAAGGACAGATAGTGTAATCTGTGACAAAGACCGTGTGTGCCGAACAGTCTGTTGTTTGCCGGGCGCTCGGGTTCGGCACATCGCGGATCGGGTGAACAGATTATTGGGTGGGGCTGGGGAAGACCCAGCTGTCATGGTACACGTGGGTACCAATGACATAGGCAGAGGAAGACGGAGAGTCCTAAACGATTTCAGGGACTTAGGCGCTAAGTTGAGGACTAGGACCTCCAAGGTAGTATTTTCCGAAATACTACCTGTACCTCGAGCCACACCAGAGAGGCAGCGGGAGATTAGGGAAGTTAACGAGTGGCTGAGGAGCTGGTGTAGTAAGGAGGGTTTCGGGTTCCTGGAGAACTGGGCCGACTTCTCAGTCGGTCACCGGCTCTTTGGTAGGGACGGATTGCACCTAAATGGGGTGGGTGCAGCCGTACTGGGTGCGAGGATGGCCACAAAGTTAGAGGGGCTTTTAAACTAGGGAATGGGGGGGAGGGTACAGATGTAGAATTAGCCAGTGGAAAGCAAGTTTCAGAGGGCAGAAATGGGGGCATTAGCGGTAGGGTGTTCGGAGCCCCTATACCCAGGGTGGGTACGGGGAAAAATCAAGAGAGCAGCCTAAAAACATCAAAATTACGAGGCTTATATACCAATGCCAGAAGCCTGGCCAACAAGATGGGAGAGCTGGAGCTGCTGATGTTTGAGGAGGACTTAGATTTTGTGGGGATAACTGAGACTTGGTTTGACAGCTCTCATGACTGGATGGCGACCATTCAGGGGTATTCCCTTTATCGCAGAGATAGAGAGGGTAAAAAAGGGGGAGGGGTATGTTTGTATATTAAGAACAGTATACAGGTAAATATGAGGGATGATATTAATAATGGAGCTATGGACGAGGCAGAATCCCTATGGGTAGAGCTTCAAAGGAAAGGCACGGTGGGGAAGGTAATATTGGGCGTATGCTATAGGCCCCCAAACCAGAGGGAGGAGGGTGAGGTGGACCTCATGTTACAGATAGGATTGGCAGCAAGGATGGGAAATGTCATTATAATGGGGGACTTTAATTATCCTGATATAGACTGGGCAGAAGGAACCGCGCATTCAGCCAAGGCTCGGCAGTTCCTAAATGTTTTGCAGGACAATTTCATGGGTCAGATGGTGAATGCACCGACAAGAAACAATGCGGTACTTGACCTACTGATTACCAACAATACAGACCTGCTCACGGATATAGAAATACGGGACAACTTAGGGAACAGTGACCATAGGTCAATTGGTTTCAGTATTAATTACAGTAATAGGAAACACAAGGGTAATATAAAGACACTGAATTTCAAAAGAGCCAATTTCCCTAAACTGCGCTCGCTGCTAGAAAATATCAAATGGGATAGAACCCTGGGAACAAAGAACACGGAGGAAAAATGGGAGTGCTTCAAGAGCATACTTAACAAGGGGGTGGGCCAGTGCATTCCACAGGGAAATAAATTTAAAAGAGCAAAACTAAACCCTGGGTGGCTAAACTCCAACATAAAAATGTATATTAGAGCTAAAGAAAAGGCCTTCAAAAAATACAAGACTGAGGGGTCATTGGCAGCATTTAAGCATTACAAAGAGTGTAATAAGAAATGTAAAGATGAAATCAGGGCGGCTAAAATGGAACACGAGAGACATATAGCGGAGGAGAGTAAAAAGAACCCCAAGAAATTCTTTAAGTATATAAACAGTAAGAAAGCGAGGCCAGAACACATTGGCCCCATAAAAGATGATAAAGGAAAAATGGCCACTGAGGACAGAGAAAAGGCGGAAGTGTTAAATAATTTCTTCTCTTCAGTCTTCACAAAGGAATCGGGGGGCTACACGAACCCCGCTTGTAAGGCCGAACTAAATAATACACCTCAGGAAGTGCCGCCATGGCTAACAGAGGATAGACTTAGAGCTAAATTAGAGAAACTTAACATAAATAAATCCCCGGGACCAGATGGCTTGCACCCAAGGGTTCTAAATGAGCTCAGTCAGGTGATTGCCAGACCATTATTCTTGATCTTTAAGGATAGTTTACAGACAGGTATGGTGCCAGCTGATTGGAAAAAAGCCAACGTGGTACCAATATTTAAAAAGGGGCCGAGATATATCCCGGGTAACTATAGGCCGGTCAGCCTAACATCAGTAGTCTGCAAAATTTTGGAGGGGATGATAAGGGACCACATACAAGACTTTAGTAATGAAAACGGTATTATAAGTAGTAATCAGCATGGATTCATGAAAAATCGTTCATGCCAAACCAATCTATTAACCTTCTACGATGAAGTGAGCTGCCACTTAGATAAAGGTAAGCCTGTGGATGTGGTGTATCTGGACTTTGCAAAGGCCTTTGACACCGTTCCCCACAAACGCTTACTGTACAAACTAAGGAAGGTAGGTATGGACCATAAGGTGAGTACCTGGATAGAGAACTGGCTCCAGGGGAGAGTACAGAGGGTGGTGATTAATGGGGAGTACTCGGATTGGGCGGGTGTGGAAAGTGGGGTCCCCCAGGGTTCTGTCCTGGGACCAATCCTGTTTAATTTATTCATAAATGATCTAGAGGAGGGGATATCTAGTACAATCTCAGTATTTGCAGATGATACTAAATTAGGCATGCCAATATCTTCTATGCAGGATGTGGAAATCTTGCAAGCAGACCTGAACAAAATAACGGGGTGGGCAACTACATGGCAGATGAGATTTAATGTAGAAAAATGTAAAGTAATGCACTTGGGGGCCAGAAACCAGATAGCAAGCTACTCACTAGGGGGGGAACCTCTGGGTGAGTCTAGGATGGAAAGGGACCTGGGGGTACTGGTAGACAACAGGCTTGGAAGTGGCATGCAATGCCAAGCCGCTGCAAGCAAAGCCAACAGAATACTAGGTTGTATAAAAAAGGGGATTCACTCCAGAAATAAAGAGATTATTCTTCCACTCTACAAGACTCTGGTCCGGCCACATCTGGAGTATGCTGTCCAGTTCTGGGCACCGGTCCTCAGGAAGGATGTGCTGGAACTGGAGAAAGTCCAGAGAAGGGCAACAAAAATAATTAGGGGAATGGAGGACATCGGCTATGAGGAAAGACTACAAGCACTGAACCTATTCTCTCTGGAGAAGAGACGCTTGAGGGGGGATATGATATCAATGTACAAATACTGTACTGGCGACCCTAGCATAAGGAACAAACTATTTAGAGTAAGGGAATACAATAAGACACGTGGCCACTCACTAAAACTAGAGGAAAGGCGGTTTAACCTTAAAGTGCGTAAGGGGTTCTTCACTGTAAGAGCGGTAAGGATGTGGAATTCTCTTCCGCAAGCAGTCGTATCAGCGGGGAGCATTGATAGTTTCAAAAAACTATTGGATGGACACCTTAAAGACCACAACATACAGGAGTATACAATGTACGGTTAAAAGCAAACACACACACATAGGTTGAACTGGATGGACTTGTGTCTTTTTTCAGCCTCACTAACTATGTAACTATGTAACTATACAAATATTTTATTGGGTAGAAAATTACTACGTATAGTACAAGGCCATAGGCCAGTTTCAGATAAGTGACACATTTATTGCCATGTTCAGCAATGTCGTTTTTAATGTCAATATTCTGTCTCTAGCCTGCTTATTGAAAAGCAATAGGTATCGTCACCTCTGGAAGTGATCAATGAAGCAATAAAGCTAAACAAAGAAGCAGTAAAGCTGAACCAGTAAGCAGTAAAGTGAACTTCCAGGCTGTGCAGTGTGACAGAAGTGTTTAAATTAAAAGACTGGCTGCTTTTGTTAGGAAAAACAATAAAAATGCACATTTTTAACTATCCAGTTAGCTAATTGCCTGGGATTTAACCAAGCCTGCAATTTTTTAAAATGCGCACAAAGAGTTTTTTTTAAAAAATAAATATATATATATATATATATATATATTTGCATGTTTTCTATTTCTACAAACAAGATGCCTGCTTAATATGGCTGCAAATAATCCTATACTCTTTATCCTCTAGCCCATGCCCAAAAAACATTGGCAGAATAACATATGCTGTGTCCCATCCTGACCATCAGAAGCCATTTTTATATATTCATACGTTTGTTTAAAATCTACAACATTTTACTAGTTAATATCATATAACAATAACATTTTCTAAGCATATTGTGCACGTCTAAGAAGAGCTAGCTATTTATTTTAATGGCATAGTCTGCTAAATATTTTTAATCATATATTGCATATTTGCTCAGTAAAGCTTTGACATGAGCATTTACAGACTGTCAATTAATACAACTTTTATTAAAACAAGCCAAGGAAACCTTTCATTAGTTTGCGGACTCAAAACATATGCTGAATATGCCTTGAAGTTTCTAAAATATAAAATGCCTTTTAGCAATCCCACGTGATCTCTTACTGCCATTTAAGCTCTGCATTTCCACAGGGGAAGAATCTCTGCAGCAAGAAATAATTTCATGCACCACTGCAATCTCTTGAAACTAATTTAACATCCTATTTGTTGCTGCAGTTTTTTGTTTCTAAACATGTTACAGTTCAATCTACTGAGCATGCACCTTCCTTAATTTTAGAGATCAGCACTTTAGTTACCAATATTTTTAATTTTGCTACTTAAGGTTATGAATTTCACATTTTTGTTGCTGTGGTCTCACGTGACTTCATTGCAAATGCTCTAGCATGTTGCAGAATTTGCCTGAAGTCTGAATTTCTTAGAGAAAACATTTAATTGTACTCTGGGGTATAATTTAAAACCTATGCAATTTACCAAATTTATCAAAATGTAAATGTAAGCTGTGGGAAAATAAATGGCCCCTTTGGCCAATTAATATTGTACAAGTGTAAGAATCAATACACAATCAGACTTTTCAACAAGTCTATTAGAGAGACAAAACACTGAATTCCTGAATAGAATGGATTTTTAACAAGTCAAAAGAAGAAAGGGTATATTGTTTTAACTCTGTGACTATAGAAATACAGTAAATGTATTAATTGTATGAATAACAATTATTTTAATAAAACACCAATATTATTAATTATAGTAAGATGTAAGAGAAAAAATATATAAAATGATAATTCAAAAGCTCATTTACCATGTAGTGCAACACTTTTTTTTTCTTTCTTATATTTTTGTGGGCACTTTCATGACAGCCTACAGTTCTAATAATCTATAATTGGGGCACATGAATGTCTATATTTTATGCCGTTCTCATGGAAAGAATTAGGTGGTAATTACAAATGTAGTTAGGATGTCATCGCGAGCAAATAGTGCAAACAATAAAGCAGCGCTGTATCTTGGCTTAGGCCAACAAGGCCCAGGCCTAGGACGGCACTTTGCAGGGGGCAGCAGGGGGGTCCTTGCTCCTTCAGCTCCCTTTCTGGACACATTGCCTGCCACCGTGTGGTAGCGCTGTTTTTAACAAGATGACATGGTTATATATGTGAGTCCCCTATTTTTAGATATGCTCTTATACACATACTCCTGATGAGTGGGCAATGCGACCCATGAAACGCGTTGAGTACAACGCTTAAGATGTATTTATGTGCATACTGTCATTACCATGTCATGTTTTATTTATATTTTGCATTATTGTGCTTATGTATTTACGTATTACCCAGATATGAATTTATATATACCGCTTCAATTTATTTTTTATATGACGGTTTTATTAACCACTTGCCGACCGCCGCACGACTATTTACTGCGGCTGTCAGACCCTCACAGGCAAAGCGACGTAGGACTACGGCGCTAGCCTGTGAGGCTCTAGGGAGCGAGCGCTCCCGCTCACGGACCCCCCCCCGCACATGTGCCCGGTGGACCCGATGTCCGCCGGGCACTCGCTATTGTCCGTTACAGCGGGAGAAAGGCAGGCGGCTAATGTAAACAAAGCCGACTGTCATTCTTCCCTGTGTAAGAATGGAGATCATACAGTTCTGCTATGTAGGACTGTTGATCTCTGTTCTTACACCTCAAGCCACATCCAATCACAGTTAGAAGCACGCCCCTAGGGACACACTTAAACCCTCCTTTTCAAATAAAGTTAACCCCTTCCCTGCCAGTGTCATTTTTACAGAAACAGTGCATATGTATAGCACTGATTACTGTAGTAATGTCACTGGTAACCCCAAAAGTGTCAAAAATGTCAGTCAAGGGTCCGATCTGTCCGCCGCAATGTCGCAGTCCCGCAAAAAAAAATCGCAGATCGCCGCCATTACTCGTTAAAAAAGTTAGTAAACGCAATAACTTTTGCGCAAACCAATCAAAATACGCTTTTTGCAATTTTTTTTACCAAACATATGTAGCATAAAACAAATTGACCTAAAAAGTTTAAAAAATTTTGATTTTTACATTTTTTTTGGGGGGAATTTCATATAAAAAAATGTGAAAAATATTGTTATTTTTGCAAAATTTACGCTCTTTTTTTGTTTATAGCGCATGATCAAAAAATCGCACAGGTGATCAAATACCACGAAAAGAAAGCTCTGTTTGTGGGAAAAAAAGGATGTCAAATTAGTTTAGGTACAGCGTCGCACAACCGCGCAATTGTCCGTTAAATTCACGCAGTGCCGAATCGCAAAATAGGCCCTGGTCAGGAAGGGGGTAAAATCTTCCGGGGCTTAAGTGGTTAATAAGAGACTGGCTATCTTGAAGTATTCAGATATTTTTTACACACCAATGTACATCCTCGTCCCTTGTCTGGTGTAGCAATCTCCCGGGTCCTTGCTCCTTCAGCTCCCTTTCTGGACACATTGCCTGCCGCCATGTGGTAGCACTGTTTTCATCAAGATGATGTGGTTTTATATGTGAGTCCCCTATTTGGGTTCTACGTTCATAGAATATCCATACTTCTCAAGTCATCCATTCTGCATGTCGACTAATAACATTTATTATATTTTCAGATATGCTCTTATACACATACTCCTAATGAGTACTCCTAATGAGTGGGCAATGCGACCCATGAAACGGGTCGAGATGTATTTATGTGCATACTGTCATTACTATCATGTTTTATTGATATTTTGCATTATTATGCTTATGTACTTATGCATTATGCTTATGTATTACCCAGATATGAATTTATCTATACTGCTTCGATATATTTTTTATGTGACGGTTTTATTAATAAACCAGACACATTGTACTATAACGCTAATTGAGTCCTCCTCATTTAAAGTCCCACTGGCAATTTTTCTCCTCTTGTGTATAGATATTTGGGATGGAGGTGTACTCAATTTGCAGTGTGGGGCCAATATGTTCTTTTCCTATATATATATATATATATATCTCTATATATATATATATATATATATATATATATAAATATATGTTTCGGGTGGAAGACACCCACAAGCCCCATTTTCTTGGTCCCACACTGCTTGTTCTCTACCAGTGTGATACCTTAGCACTGTTTTAACCACTTTAAGACCGGAGGATTTTGCTGCTCAATGACCAGGTGTAAAAAGAGGTTTGCTGTTCAATTGCAAAGACATGCTCCTGTTAGAACTTGCAGAAACTTGGCGATGGTGAATGCGCAAACGCAAACTCACGCAGCCGTGCATGCGCGTTCGCGAATACGCAACGGCCGATAGATTCTGGCGCCAAATGGGCTAATTGAACCCAGTCTGTGCTCAGCTCCAGTGCTGCTTTGCCTTCAGCCTTGGTTCCAGTTTCCTGCAAACCTGTATCCTGTTCCCAAGTTCCAGACCTGGCTTGTCCTGACCATCCTCTGCTCTCTGCCTGCCCAGACCTCGGCTTGTCCGGTGACCTCCACATCTGTCTGCTCCCACTGGCTCCTACTTTACCGATTGGCTCCTGACCTGGCTTGTCTTACCACGCTCTTGTCTTCCCCAGATTCATCCATCCTGCCTGAGAAGGTTCACCCAGCTTCTCCTGCTATCCTGACTACAGTCTCCAGCATCCGCTGCCTGCTCATCGTCCTGCTCATCGGACTCCCCTGACAATCCCTGCCTGTGGCCACCTGTCCGCTTCCAGAAACCCTCAGGCACTCGTGCTACTCTCCACTCTGGTGCCTCCTGTCTGCACTATCAGGGGCCCTGAGTCAAAGGCGTAAGAGAGGCCTTCCTCACCATATCAGGCTCACCTCCAAGTATGTGATACCAGGCCACTTTTTTTAATTTGGCACTGCGTGAATTTAATTGGCAATTGCGCGGTCATGCAATGCCATACCCAAACAAAATTTACGCCCATTTTTTTCCCACAAACAGAGTTTTTTTTTGGTGGTATTTGATCACCCTCTGTGCTTTTTATTTTTTGCGATATTAATAAAAAAAGAGCGAAAATTTTGCAAAATATTGAAATTTTCTACTTTCACTGTTGAATTATGTAAAATATATTACATTTTTGTCATATATTTAGGCCATATTGTATTTAGCTACATGTCTTTGACAAAAACATTCTCAATGAGCGTATTTTTATTGGTTTGCACAAACGTTGTAGCGTCTACAAACTATGGTGTAAATACTGGAATTTGGGATGTCTACTTTCCAAAAAGTGGTAATTTGGGGGGGGGGGGGGGGTTGTACTGCCCTGCCATTTTAGCACTTCAAGAAATGAGAAGGCAGTCAGAAAGTAAAAGCTGCATAAATTCCAGTATTTACACCATAGTTTGTAGACGCTATAACTTTTGCGCAAACCAATAAAAATACGCTCATTGAGATTTTTTTTGTCAAAGACATGTAGCTAAATACATTTTGGCCAAAATATATGACATACATTGAGTATATTGGATATTTTTTAAAAGACAAACTTGAAAATGTCATCTTTTTTTATTAATATTTTTTTATTAATATCGCAAAAAAATAAAAAGCACAGAGGTGATCAAATACCACCAAAAGAAATCTCTGTTTGTGGGAAAAAAAGGACGTAAATTTCGTTTGGGTACAGCATTGCATGACCGCGCAATTGTCAGTTAAAGTCACGCAGTGCTAAGTTGAAAAAAGGGGCCTGGTCTTTGAGCAGCCAATTCCTCCGGGGCTTAAGTGGTTCAATGCTGCTATCCTACCCCCCTATGAGAGATCAACTTGTGAGATGCGGTGTTATAAGAGACTAGTTTGGACGTGTTGGTCATAAGAGTAATGCCCATATATTGTACTCCATTCATAGTACACGGGAATGGGAGTTGGGGCTGAAGAGCTAATTTGGTAGAGATTTTTACTCCAAGGTCCAAATACACTGATTTTGAGGGGTTTACTTTATAAAAAGAGATTTTGCTGAATTGTTGGAAAACTTGTTAAGCGGGAGAGAGGGACTTCGCTGTATCAGTCATTAATAGAATTATATCATCAGCAAATAGGTTGATTTTGTCTGAGGACCCCTGGAATGAAAAGCTTGTAATGGATGGATTAGAGCGTATGGATTCAACTAGCGGTTCCATAACCAAATTGAATATTGTGAGCAATAGCGGGCAGCCCTGTCGAGTTCCATTGGTGAAACAAAATGGTTTTGATAGAGTACCTGATGTAAATACCTGTGCCGAGAGGCAGGAGTAAAGTGCAAGTATTGCTGATGCTATATTACCTGTAAAGCCAAATTTTGATAACACCATAGACATTGCCATTGTACTCTGTCGAATGCCTTCTCTGCATCCAGGGCTAGAAGCAGAGAAGGTGTTTGGGTTTTCTCAGCATAGTGAATCACATTGAGAATTCTCCTGGTTGTGTTTGATGTTTGGCGTCCAGTGATAAAACCCATCTGATCTTCTTTGATCAGAGAAGGGAGAATGTCTATCAATCTCTTAGCCAAGAGTTTAGCAAATATATGGGACAGAAATTGGCTGGGGTAATTGAATCTTTCCCTGGTTTAAGGAGAGTGACTACATATGCTCTCAACACCTCCAGGGGGAATGAGGACTCCGATGCTTCTTTTGTGAAAATGAGGGCTCACTATATGGTTAAACAGCTTGTAGTGTTCATTAGGAAATCCATCCAGTTCTGGAGATTTGCCATTTAAGAGAGACTTTATAGTTTTAGACACTTCCATTTGGGATAGAGGAGCATTAAGTAGTTGGAGTTAGTCTTCAGAAAGAGTGGGGGTAGCCAAACAGTCAAGAAATTGTTTTATGTCAGGAGCAGATGGTTGGGGGGTATCTGGATCTTCATTGACATTATAAAGGGCACTATAGTAGTTTGCAAATTCATCTGAGGGTGGGTCATTTTGTGTCAGGAGGTGGGGTACACAAGGTGGGAGATTCTTGATTTAGCTTGTTTAACCTTAATCGTAAAGCTCTATTAGCTTGGGTGTAGGAGGTAAATTTTAACTTCCTTAAATGCTCAGGTAACAAAGAGTGTACATATTGTGTAAATTTAAGCAGTAGGTGGGAGACCAGGGTTGTAGTGGACTTTTTGTTCTGAGTCTCTCGTATGTGGATCTCTGATAGGAGATAGGAGTTCGTTTGGCGTTGTATTGTATTTTAGCTCTAGAACTCAGTTGTATACAGATGCCTCTAATAAAGTCTTTGTGAGCATTCTAGAGAGCCCATGGGTCCACTACTGATTCAGCATTAAAGTGGAAGAACTCCCGGAGATGTTGAGAGATAACCTGGGCACTTTGGGGATCCTGCAAATTCCTAACATTGCAATGCTATACCGCTACCTGCGCCAGAGATACCTGCTCCTCCAGTGTTAGTAGAATTGCTGCATGGTCAGACAAGATAATATCTTTTATAGAAGAGGAGGGGGTTCTCTGGAGCAGCCACAGGTCAGCAACAAAGAGGTCTATGTGAGAGTAGCAGTGATCTAGAATGTGTAATCCTTTTCAGTGTCATGCTGGCACCTCCAGACATCATAGAGCCCCTGCTCTAGAATACAAAGAGAGAGGTTGACCCTTAGCTGATGAAGTGAAGTCTAGCTGAGGGTCAACTGTCAAGATAAAATCTCCACATATCAGTAAATGACCATACTTAACACAAGTTGAAACAGAATGCACAAAAAATGTAGTTGGTGAGAGTTAGGCACATAGACAGATACCAAAGTGAGGGGCAACTCAATGTCACAAGTAAGGATGATGAAACATCCCCCATCATCTAGGAAGATGGCAGTGCTCCTAATAGCAAACATAACCCTTCTTTTCTTCTCCAGAGCATTGGCCATGAAGATATGTGGGTAGTCTTTGTGGTGACAGCGGGGGGGGGGGGGTGGTTGTGCATGAAAGAGTGTCTCTTGAACACATACAATGTCAGCCTTTGTTGAAGAAGCTCCCTTCCATAGTGAGAATCGCTTGGCAGGATGGTTGAGTCCATTAGTGCTGATGAAAAGTCTTTGAATGGCATTATGAAAGAGAGAGAAGATCATAGGTGACAATGGTACGAAAAGCCTCAGGCACATGGACGGTGTAGTGACATAAGTTAGGACCAAAGGTTGTTTTCACTGCTACACAAGGTTTAGAGCAGACTTATGTACTTGTGACCCAGAGAGAAGTGATGATGAACAAAGGAACAAAGAACTTGAAGTGAGTTTGTAAGACATATAAAAGGGGACCATTGAAGTGATCAATGAACATGTATAACTGCTGGGATAATGTAGGGAACCATGAGGATTAACTATAGTTTTCTTCAGCCAGTGGACTAGGGACTTGAGTAAAGTAATTTGAAAGGTTACAGGTTTCGGGTGCCTCCGTTGTTGGATTTTTTCTTGGAAGATCTTTTATGGGACACAACTTGCCAGTCATCGGAAAAAGCATCTGGAGCAGGTGTAGGAGTGCCAGTCGGTGAGAGGAGGTAAGATCACCCACTGCCCGAGAGCTTGTAGGCCTTCCTCTAAGGATGTAACCAAGATTGTGGTGCCATTGTGCGTGATGGAAAGAGATGCAGGATATTTCCATTTATGAGGTATATAAAGACTTCTCAGGGCTTTTGTGACCGTAGTTAGGTTCCTTTGGCCCTGAAGGGTATATAGCAATCAGGTCAGGGAGAAGCTGTATTTCAGGGTAGCTCTCCGGTAATGTGGTTGTTTGTTTGAAAGCAGAGATAATCAATTCTTTTGTTTGGTAAACGTGTACTTTCAATAATACATCTCTTGGAACCTTGGGAGACAGAATTTTTTATAGTAGAAAGAGATGGCACAAGCAAAAGTTATCTGGCATATTGCTGCAGCTGGGTGGTCGGACAGAATTGAGAATCCCCGTAATCTTGATGTTGTTTCTCCTTGACCTGTCTTCAAGGTCAGCCACCTTTTCTTTGAGCCATGCTATGTCTTCCTAGTGTGCTGTGTGCGCGTCAACTAGGGTGTTGAACTGCGCTGTGTATTCTCCCATGGAGGATTCCACTTGTGCTACTCTTTCCCCTAGGTCCTGTACCTCATGGCAGATTTGCCTCACACAGTCCATTAGGTTTGCTTGTAAGGAAGACCTAAGAGATACTTACATCTCTTTCAAGGTGGTATCAAATGAAGATTGGCCCATTGTAGGAATAGAATGAAGGCCTGTGTGGGGCCTAGCTCCATGCCTGACTCCTGCCGCTGCCTCTGCCTCTGCGGGGATTCCCAGCGAGGTCTTGTCTTGGCCGGGCTCCTGGTGGATGGGGTATAGGATAGGGGACCCCCCCCCACTATCAAGGTTGCCTACCTGCCGCGTAACTGAGGTAGGAGCTCCACTTTGCTGTGCAATCGGCTGCAGTGCTTATCAATGTATTCTGACACTGGAGAAGTCCCTCTGTGAGAATACTGAAGCACAGCAGGGAGGGTTTCTGCATGCACCTTAAATTTGTGGTTTGGGGAATGTGGGATTCGGGAACCTATTCGGATGGCTGATCACAAAAAAATAAAAATCTATGGCCAGCCTAACTTTAGTTATTTTGTTTTTTTGGACAAAGGTCTGAATTTCTGCCCATTCAACCCCCTGCTTGGTGGTTGCCCAGCATCAGATAATACATTATACAGTATTGTTAATTTTGAGATAAAACCTATCTCATCTCTCCCTCCTATATTCCAGCCTAAGCAAGCTGCCTAAATACTGTCCAGCTACTGGAAATATTTGCAGCTTATTTCCCTCAAATAAAGACTTTTCTCTCTCAGTTATATTGAACCCTAACCACACTGTCTACATACAGCCTGTCCACTGAATAACACTTGTAGTTATTTTCTCTCAGACAATATAAAGTAGTCTAATGTTTATTTCTAAATAAAACATGCCTTTTTTTCTCCATTTTATGATGTGATGTAACCAAACTATGCTTAGCCATGTACATTAAGTCATGTAACAGATAAGCAAGCATTCCATGGTGCAACACGCAGATTTATTGTAATAAGCATTTGTGCATCTACTTCATAGGTACAAGGATAAATCACATGTAAACACAACCCCCACCATTGCTAGCTCCCGCTGGTGTAATGAGCACAAGCTCCGCCCCCCAATGCATTTCAACTACATTTTTTTTTTCCAACTTACTGTCACCAGTCAATGTCCCTGATCACCGCCAAATCAGTTATATGATGACACTGTACGGCACCAGTGACAGGATGTTAAAAAAAAAAAAAAAAGAATTGTGACAAAAATGTACAACTCCAAAAAACTTGCCATGCCTCTTACTAAATGCCTCAGACTGTCTACTTTCCAAAAAGTCATTTGGGGGGAATTTGCACTGCCCTAGCATTTTATGGCCTCAAGAAATGAGAAAGGCCATCAGTATATCAGAATTGATACATTTTTTAAAGATACATACCATAGTTTGTAGATGCTATAACTTTCACACACAATTATTATACACTTATTGGGATTTTTTTTTTTTTTTTTACCAAAGACATATAGCAGAATATATTTTGGCCTAAATTTTTGAAAAGATTTGATTTTATTGGATATGTTTTATAACAGAAAATATCGAGGGTTTTATTCAAGATGTTCTGTTTTTTTTTTTTATTTATATTGTAAAATAAGAAAAAAACCCAGTGGTGATTAAATACCACCAAAAAAAGCCTTATTCATGTGAAAAAATGCTAAAAATTTAATTTGCGTACAGTATTGCATGTTTGCACAATTGCCAGTTAAAGTAGTGAAGTGCTGAATAGCAAAAAAATGCCCTGGTCATGAAGGAGGGATAATCTTTTAGAACTCAAGTGGTAAACCTAGTACAAACCTTGTTTTCACCTAGTTGGCACTTCTGTCATGCATCTTAAAAGTGCTTTACAAAAGTGTAGCCAAGAAAGGTTGTATCTAACAACAATGTTGTTTCGGAAGAGTCCTATTAGATGTAAAACAAATAACCCATGTGTAATTTCTTAAGAAGCATACAGTTAATCATGAGGCAAAACCATTTCATTAAAGAGGATTAGTTGGTTTGAATTATTCGGCACATAATTCCACTTATGAATGACCAGAAGGCAGTAAAACAAAGATTGTTAATTTATAAATCAGATGGTAGTTTCTAATCAAACTAAAGTGGATATGCTGCAGAATCATCTCAGTAATTGGCCATTAAATTGCAAGCACACAAATGTGCAAAATGTCTTGTAAAAGCCAGGAATAATTAATTAACAAATCATAATACAGTCAACATGCTGGTGACAAGAAATGTGGTTTGGTACCCATACTTTAATAAAAGGCAGGACAAATATTGTGTTACAGTATGTATGTTTATGGTTTTTGTTACTTACAACACTTACAATTACTGATTATATATCTTTATATTTGAAAATGTTTAATCAATTTTTCCAATACTTTTTTCATTTATTTATTTACATTTTGTCTTAAAGGGTGATCCCTCAATCCAGGATATTTTACTGAGTACTTCAGAAGATATATCCTTTTGGAGCAGTACTAGAAAAAGATTTTCCCTAAGTGTATCCACTTGACAAATGAAACATGGAGCTGACAAGGAAAGGCTTGCTACAGAGAATCATTGGGAAAAGCAATCATGGCAGTTAGTGCTTAAAATCACAAAAAAAGATAAATTGCTTGTAGAAAGCTTTGGTGATCTAATGTAACATAATTATCTTTATTACAACTCAACACAATTTAAAGTACACCAATGCACCCTCTTCAGGAGTTTGAGACAAACAATAAACTACAGAGCAAGAAAACAAGACATGCCTTTTCCTCAATAATCTAAATAACACGGATCCCTGGAATTAACTCTAGTAATACCAAATAGCAAAAATATTACTTTTATTCAGTAATGAACTGATAAACCAGTATACACAAATACTGCTTTTAAAATACACTTATGCCCAGGGACCAAACACAACATCATACCATGAAGAACACATATCATCTTCCATGAAGAAAGAAAGCTTAAATGGCAGCTACGTATCAGATGTATCACTTTTGGTCTCCACAATGATTTCTATTTTAGCAGTACATGTTTTTGTTTTGGGGAAAGTGATTGATGTAGTGACTTTTGATTTGATGTTTATGGGTAGTATTGGTGTGCTCTGAAAGATGTTAAATTGAATTGAAGATAAATATTTTATACACTGGACCACCAAAGCTTTTTTCAAGAGATGTATCTTCTTTGTGATTTTAGGTGCTCACTGCTATGAAAACTTTACCCAGCAGTATTGTGAGGTGAACTTTTCCTTGTCAGCTCCATGTTTCTGTTATGCTGCTGGTGGAAGCCTGTCGTGCAGAGAAAGCTTACCGTTGCTGGTGGGCGGAGCTTGGATGGAAACTCACGGGCTAGCCTGAGGTGTAGAGTCTAAGTATCCACTGGTCTTCACCAGAGCCTCTGATGGTGAGGATGGATTTGGCTGCAGGTGAATACCAGGTTGCGGTCCCCAGGGTCGCCCCACCAGGGGGTAACACGTCAAGGTCCGAAGGCGGATGACCAGACAAGGAGGATCCAAAGAGTAGTCAAACAAGCTGAGGTCAGGACGGGCAGCGAACAAGCAAGGTCAGGGATGAGCCAAAGGTCAACAGGAATCAGACAGGAATGACAGGACGCAGGTTCAGGAACACAGAAAAGCTGAAGACAAAACAGCAAAGTGCAGGTGCACCAGCTGCCTTTAAATAGGCCTTCTTTGGCGCCCAAACATCAAGGTCTGCGAACGCAGGAGCGCATAACCTGCATGGTGTCACGCACGTAGCGAACACGCATGCGCATTGGTGAATGCGCATTAGCCATTGAATATCCCAGGAGGTGGTTCGCCCATGCGCGAATGCCAATTAGTGTTTTCTAACAGTTTAATTTATCAAATGTACACTTGGATACAATATTTTTTTCTAGTACTGCTCTAACAAAATACATATTCTGAAGGATTCAGTAAAATATCCCGGATTGAAGGTTTTTTTGTTTTGCAAACAGCTTGCATACCAAAGTGCACCACTGGTGGCATTGTGGCCACATTAGAAGGTGAGCATACAATGTTTTACCTGGAACCTAATGTGATTATACAGATACTAGGGGTTCTGTGTTCCTTTTTTTCCAGTATTCTATACCCCAATGTGGTGGATTGGAATAAATTTGCAGCTTTGGAGAATTACTATTATTTAGAGTGTTTGTTCCTACACTTTCCTGAGTGAAGGACTACCTGCTGCTGCTCCCTCTTTTCTATAGGTGTATAGTTTAAATGGGGTTCATAAGAGATACTTACAATTACTGAATATATATCTTTACATGTGAAAAAAAATATAAACAATAGCCGACAGGAAAAACAGCTGCTAGCACTAAAGGTAAAATATGCTCAAACCTTAGTAAAAAATAAAGAAAAAAGAGTGCAGTGCTTGGATAATTATATACAACCAGTAAAATAAGCATTGAAAATGGCATAATTTTTCAAGGTAAATATAGTTCTGCTATTGAGATTAAATTTTCACTACATGTCGGTAACAACCCATGCAATCCATACATACAAACAAACCAAAACAAATACATTCAGAAATTAAGTTATATGTAATAAAATGGAATGACACAGGGAAAAAGTTATTGAACACATTAACTGAAGTGTATTTAATACTTTGTACAAATCCCTTGTTAGTAATTACAGATTCAAGATGCCTCCTGTATGGAGAAACTAGTTGCATGCATTGTTCAGGTGTGATTTTGGCCCATTCTTCCACATCCTAAATGGTTCTGTAGACCTCTTTTTTGAACTCTGATCTTTAGTTCTCTCCATAGATTTTATATTGGATTCAAGTCAGGTGATGGGCTGCACTATTCTAGCATCTTTATTTTCTTTCTTTGAAACCAATTGAGAGTTTCCTTTGCTTTGTGTTTGGAATCATAGGGGGATATTTACTAAAGCTGGAGAAAGCAAAATTTGGTGCTGCTCTCCATAGAAACCAATCAGCTTCCAGGTTTTATTGTCAAAGCCTAATTGAACAATCTGAGGTTAGAAGCTGATTGGTTACTATGCACAGCTGCTATAGCTTCTTTGTTTACCAGTTTTAGTAAATCTCCCCCATAGTCTTGATGAAATGTCCACCCTTGTTTCATCTTCATCATGCTGGTAGATGGCAGCAGATTTTTATCAATAATGTCCTGGTACATTTTTTTCATTCTTCTTTCCTTCAATGATATAAGGTTTGCCAGTACTGCATGCTGAAAAACTACCCCACACCATGATGTTCTCACCTCTAAACTTCACTGTTGGTATGGTGTTTTTGGGGTGTTGTGCACTACCATTTGACCTCCAAACATGGTGTGTATTATAGAATCCAAAGAGTTTGATTTTGGTCTCATCTGACCAGACTGTATTCTTCCAGTATTTCACAGGCTTGTCTAAATGTTGTGCAGCAAACTTTAAATGAGCTTCAACATATTTTTTCTTCAGCAATGGAGTCTTGCGTAGTGAAAATTGTAAAAATGTAAATTGTACTATATACAGCTACCAAAGGTAGGTGTGTGTGTGTGTGTGTGTGTGTGTGTGTGTGTGTGTGTGTGTGTGTGTGTGTGTGTGTGTGAGGTCAGGACTGCACACACCCAGTAAGTCGATTCTTCAGGTGAAGAGCAGGCAGTGGAGATCACAATTCTGTCTCTGAGCTCTTCAGGCAGTTCCTTTGACCTCATGATTCTCATTTGCTCTGACATGCATTGTGATCTGGAAGGTCTTATATAGACAGGTGTGTGGCTTTCCTAATCAAGTCCAACCAGTATAATCAAACACAGCTGGACTCAAATGAAGGTGTAGAACCATCTCAAGGATGATCAGAAGAAATGCAAAGCACCTGAGTTAAATATATGAGTGTCACAGCAAAGGGTCTGAATACTTAGGACCATGTGATATTTCACTTTTTCTTTTTTAACCACTTAAGCCCCGGAGGATTTTCCTGCTAAACGACCAGGGGGTATTTTGCGATTCGGCACTGCGTGACTTTAACAGACAATTGCGCAGTCGTGCGACGCTGTATCTAAACGAATTTGGCGTCCTTTTTTTCCCACAAACAGAGCTTTCTTTTGGTGGTATTTGGTCACCCGTGCGATTTTTACTTTTTGCGTTATAAACAAAAAAAGAGCGTACATTTTGCAAAAATAACAATATTTTTCACATTTTTTTATATGAAATTCCCCCAAAAAAATGTAAAAAACTAAATTTTTTAAAATTTTCGGCCAATTTGTTTTATGCTACCTATGTTTGGTAAAAAAATCGCAAAAAAGCATATTTTGATTGGTTTGCGCAAAAGTTATCGCGTTTATTAACAAAGGGAAAGATTTCTGTCATTTTTGGTGTTTTTTTTTTTAACGTGTAATGGCGGCGATCTGCGATTTTTTTTGCGGTACTGCGACATTGGGGCGGACAGATCGGACCCTTGACTGACATTTTTGACACTTTTGGGGTTACCAGTGACATTTCTACAGTAGTCAGTGCTATATATATGCACTGTTACTGTAAAAATACACTGGCAGTGAAGGGGTTAACTTTATTTGGGAGGGAGGGGCTGTGTGTGTCCCTAGGGGCGTGCTTTCTACTGTGATTGGCTGTGGCTTGAGCTGTAAGGACACTGATCAACGGATCTACATAGTAGATCCATGTGATCAGTGTTTTTTACAGCGAGGAGAATGACAGGTGGCTTGTTTACACAAGCTGCCTGACATTCTCCCTCTCCCCCGCCGATCGCCGAGTGACCGGCGGACATCGGGTCCGCTGGTCACACGCGCCGGGGGGTCCGTGACCGCGCGGGAGCGCGCCTCCGCGGGAGCGCGCCTCCGCGGGAGCGCGCCTCCGCGGGCGCGCGCTCGCTCCCCAGAGCCTCACAGGCGAGCGATGTAGACCTACGTCACTCTGCCTGTGAGGGGCTGACTGCCGCAGTAAATATACTGTGAGCAGTCGGCAAGCGGTTAATAAATCTGCAACAATGTCAACAATTCTGTGTTTTTCTGTCAGTATGGGGTGCTATGTGTACATTCATGAGGAAGAAGAATGAACTTAAATGATTTTAGCAAATGGCTGCAATATAACAAAGAGTGAAAAATTTAAGGGGGTCTGAATACTTTCCGTACCCACTGTATATCTATACTCATCTAATTGGATGCAGCATCGATCTGATGCTGCATCTGTTCCTGCCACCTCTACACTTAGAACTGAGTGATCAAACACCACTGATTTCTTTGTTTTCTCCTCCACTCTGAGCAGAGAGTGGTGACTGTCAGTCACTAGCTCTCTACTCTGCCCTCCAGTGTTCACTGGAGTGCAGAGCAGAGACTGTCAATCACTGGCTCTCTGCTCTGCCCTCAAATGCTCACTGGAGTTCCAGGCTGTGCAGGGGGCAGGAGTAGCTGGAACAGTCTCCCAGAAGCTCGCTAAGAGGCTGAGCCAGCTGCCAGTCCAGGCTTCTGGTGAATCAATCATGCGCCTGGACCGCCTGAGTAACATCAGCCAACAGAAGACTTTAGCCCACTTTCAGCTGAAAATGGATCACAGGAGAGCTAAATGAGCTGCACTCTTGTGATTCATAGCATCAGATAAATCTTGAATGATGAACTTGAATAGAATCTAGTAAAGTGTCCACAAAAAGTGCCATACACAAGTGCAAAACTGATCAAATAATGCTTCTTTAAAGAGTTTTTAGATTTGTGATGCCACCAACATGTAGACATGTAGACAACAATAGACATGCATGCTTACCAGCTCTCCATGACCCCCTTCTTAATGGTGGTCATAAAGCACTTAGACAGTTATCATGGACCCCAAGAGCTCCTCCTGAACCACTTCTTTATCCCCCAGGGACACCACTGATCAAGCAATTTTGTTGAATTTCCCAACCATATCATTCACATAAAGCAAACAAACAGAGGCCTCCCTATGACTAAGCTCTGGGGGGAAGAGCAAAATGCGTTAAGCATGGCTTGGTGGGAGACCAGGCTGAGGTTGCCACTCTCACCATCATCACTACAGGACTCCGTGGATGTGCAGCATTAGGGATTTATTCCTCCTTTCCCATCCATGATTACAAGAGCTGGGACAAGCACCATTCCTCGCCTGCACTCCCGAAATGGATGCAGAGCTATTTTTTTTGTTACCCCCCATGCTGATTGAGACTGAGTGGCATGCTATTCTATTGGGGGTAACAGTGGGTTAATTTCTGAGCCAGGCTATGTGTGTCAATAAACACAGCGCAGTGTAGCCATGCCCACCATTCCCTCCTCACAGAGTTTAACAGACTTCAGAAGGGAGCCAATGGCTCCCACTGCCCTCAGTGAAGCTTGTGAATGCAGCAAGAGAGGTGAGCAGGGCTGTTGGTGGGGAAAATGTTAAATTGTGAGTGGTGTCAGGTAAGGCGGGGGGGGGTGGAGAGAAGAGCTGTGGAAATGTTTTTTACCTTAATTCAAGGAATGCATAAAGATAAATAATGTTTTGCCTTTACAACCAATTTAAAGTGAGGGAAAATAGTAATGACTGACGCAGGGATTCTTCAGGTTAAAGATAGTACTGTTGTCCTCCAGAGGTTGAAAACAATATTAGGCAATCTGTGGGATTATTTTTCTATCTTCATGCAAGTATTCTATTTCAATTAGAGCACAAAGAATAGTTCTAGATTTCTGAAAAAAAATTAATCCATGGTTTATATGTAGTGTCTGAAAAATGCATATTAAAATACAGAATTTCTCAATACATTAGGTTGTGTAGAAGGTTCTCCGTAAATAAATATGCTATGAAAGGAAAAAAAAAACATTTTAGGACCCCAAAAATGTTTTGCTAATGCGATAATGATAACTCATAAAAATCCAGAATAGTAAATTAATCTTTAATTAACACCAAAAATGGTGCATTTGAAAAACAATAAATGCTTATACAGCTAACATTTCTGAAGAAAATCATAACTACATTTAGAAAGTGTAAAAAATGCTAGAATTACAAAAGAATACATATTTGTTCTACAATTATATGTCATAACATTTGATAAAATATTTTTAGACAAATGAAAATATAGAATAACAGAAAGATAAAATGCAATTTAAAATCCAAAAATATATATGTGTAATAAAAACAAAATGATAAATTATTTAAAAAGTGGTGTGTGTGCATTATGAGTTACATGTAACTGACAGCAGCTAACTGAAAACACAGCAGAGGCTGCCATAGCAAGGATGATAAGCTTACCTCCACCTTAGTGTCAATTCTAGGTTTCAGTGAAATACTTTGGGGGGGAAGGGGCTAATAATTAGGGAGCAATTTATGTGAAACATATCAAGGTGCAATTCGTTATGTTGCTATTTGTGTGAAAATAAAATATTTCGTCTCTGTGCTAGGTCTGTGTGGTCCATTCATGCTGAATGATTGAAATTAAATGTTGTCTATTGTGCTATAGAACTAGATAGTCAGGTAATATTTTATTAAGTCTTAGAAGTTTATGGATTCTGTTTCTGTTATCTCTATTACTTTATTTGAGTTTCACACTAGTTGTAATTGAAAGCTGGGTAGTCCAAGGACTGAAACCCTCTGGTCCTGCTAATGATCCAGAGGAACAATTTTCATTTATACAAATGTCCTTGTTCTTTGAGATGTTAAGGTAGAGTACATATATGACAAAATGACTAAATGTTATTTTTGTTCTTTTGTTTTATTTATGTAATCTGAGGAATAAGTATGAAGTGACAAACAAGAGGGATACAATATCTCTTCCATAGAGACACTGATATCAACATGCATATAGCACTAACAGAATCTGTGTTATCTTTGAAGATTTAAATTTTAGATGATCACAACCAGCAGAGATACCAAGCCCCACTAAAGCAAGTTGCCAAGATCATCTTTGCTGTGCAGGTTGTTATTGCAGCACTGTAATAATTCCCTCTACAGTCTTAATATACCCAGCTCAGATTTGCAACTGCTATGTGACAACAATAAATTATGATAAATATCTCTCAATACTGAGGTTTTGAGAAAAGTATTTAATAGGTTATGACTAAATAACTGGCCTGGATTCTCCTTGGATAAGTCTTAAGTTTCAATTCCAGGAATATGCTTCACAGACAAACACTACGTTTTCTGGACCTACCACCCCACCTATTCATTATAGATATGCTGCTTAGCACTCTTCCTCATACTTGAGTCTTGCCACAATTATATATGGGGCTAGAATCTTACCACTATCTAGCTGGCTAAGATATAACCCATAGCGTAATATACAGTATGTTCACCAGTACTGTTTTTTATATGTTAGTTCTGTGTGGTAGTAAATATTCATTACATCATACAGATTGTCACCAGATAGTGGCACAAAAAGCACTGTTTTTTTTTTGCACTGAGGTGTATTCTTCAACCTTACAGAAGTCAGTAAATATCATGAATTATAATAACTTTACACTATGTATATTTGTTGCTGTGTTCTTCAGTCATTTTGGGTTTCAAGTTCAATATATTTTGCAATAATCAGACACTATACTGTACAACATATCCATATTTGCATTTCTCAATAAAAAATAAATAGTATTTAGATGATAAGGTTAAATTGAGCACGCATTCTTCCAGTCTAGGAGTTGTTTCTCAACTATTTTAAACGTGTAATAATTAAATTGCCTAAGTAAAATATGTTCACAGAAACATATGATTTCTTGCCTATTTAATGCATCACTGAAAACCATCCACACCGTTTCCCCGATTCCAGTGGGAAGTATAAACTCTCACTGTGGCTTATCGGTGAAGCATATTTTGCAGCATTCCCTTAAAAAATTCCTTGAAAAAAAAAAAAAAGCTTTGTGATGTCTAAGAGCCCATTCACACTAGCATGACTTGTGAGGCAACTTGTGTTGCCCCAGGTAGCTTGACATAACAAAAGCAATGTTAATCAATCAGTGCCGTCTTAATTGGCACTACTGAAGTTGCTCCGACTTCAGAAAAGGGTCCTGTACTACTTTGAGGCGACCTGTGATCCGACTGTCCCATATACTTCAATGGGAGTCACCTCCTTATCTTAATTGACACGACTTGTTATCAGACTTTCCAGGAAGAAGAAAGAGATTAGCCAGGCATTCCCCACAGACAAAGTCGCCTGTCTCTTCAAAGTAGTGCACAAGTCTCTTCCAAGTCTCTTCCAAGTCTCTTCCAAGTCTCTAAACAAGTCTCTTCAAGTCACGGGGCGACTTTCTGGTAGTGGTAGTGTGAACCAGCTCTAATACTTTCTCTATTGTGTTTTCAAAATTAGCTCTGTATATATTTTCAGTGTGAAAAAAAACAATAGTTTAGTTAAGTACCAATATAAATGTAAGCTTTTAAAAGGCCTAAACTTATGGTCATGGCTTGGTAGATTTACAGATTACACCTACAACTTCATGATCTATTAAGACTTTCTTTGGAAGTACCAATCAGGCCCTCAGTTCTCATGTTAATCCAACATGGAATTCCTGCTGCTGCCACTCTATATGAAGCCTTGTTTTCAGAGTCATACCTACAAATATTCCAATATGTCATTCGGCGGATAAGAGAATATGTGATTTTATCAGTAAGTTTCTCAAAGTTTACTTTTTAGTATTCTGCACTCCACTTGTTTCCTCTTCTAATCCCCCTTCCTCCCAATGTATACAATGTGGCTCTAGACATTTAATGTTTCTGCAACAATATATTCTGAACAAATTCTAATATAATCTCTTTTAAACTATCAGAGAGACCACTATTCCTCTGTAGTTTCGAAATATGTGACATGCCTTGTTTTATTTAGACTCGGTTCACACTACCGCAACCATAAGTCGCCCCATGACAGAGCGACTTTTTACCGCGACTTTACCGCGACTTCAGCGCGACTTGTGAATTATTTAAAGCGACTTATATGATAGACGACTTTGTATTTGGCCAATCAGAATATGATGTGTTGTGACCTAATTCCCCTTTTCTGTTTTTTTTCTCATTTCCTCATTGCCCACCAGTGCCACATATCAGTATCCACCAGTGCCATGTATGTGTCCACCAGTGCCACTGCCCACCAGTGCCACGTATCAGTGTCCACCAGTGCCACTGCCCACCAGTGCCACGTATGTGTCCACCAGTGCCACTGCCCACCAGTACCACTTATCAGTGTCCACCAGTGCCATGTATCAGTGCCACGAATCAGTGTCCACCAGTGCCACGTATCAGTGTCCACCAGTGCCACATATCAGTGCCACGTATCAGTGCCACGAATCAGTGTCCACCAGTGCCATGTATCAGTGCCACGTATCAGTGCCACGTATCAGTGCCACGAATCAGTGTCCACCAGTGCCACATATCAGTGCCACGTATCAGTGCCACAAATCAGTGTCCACCAGTGCCATGTATCAGTGCCATGAATCAGTGCCCACCAGTGCCATGTATCAGTGCCACGTACCAGTGCCACAAATCAGTGTCCACCAGTGCCACATATCAGTGCCACGTATCAGTGCCACGAATCAGTGTCCACCAGTGCCACATATCAGTGCCACGTATCAGTGCCACGAATCAGTGTCCACCAGTGCCACAAATCAGTGTCCACCAGTGCCACATATCAGTGTCCACCAGTGCCACGTATCAGTGTCCACCAGTGCCACGTATCAGTGCCACGTATCAGTGTCCACCAGTGCCACTGCCCACCAGTGCCACTTATCTGTGTCCACCAGTGCCACTCACACAGACCAGGCAGATATAATGGTATATAGGAACTGTGGGCATGGCTGCAATGTGGGGAATGCCTGGCTAATTTTCCTTCTTATTCCTGGAAAGTTGGATCACAGTCGCTTGACAAGAGATAAGGATCTGACTTGGAGGCTACTCCCATTGAAGTCTATTGGCACAAGTCGGATACAAGTCGCCTTGAAGTAGTACAGGACCCTTTTCTGAAGTCGAAGCGACTTCAGTAGTGCATATTAAGATGGCTCTCATTCATTTACATTGCATTTGTTATGACAAGCGACTTGGGGCGACTTGAGGGCACTAGTCGTACTAGTGTGAATGGAGCCATAATGTTTCTTTGCTTTCTTCCTGATGTGCTAACTTAATCTATAGCAGTTACCTTCTTTCTTCTTCCAGTCCCCAGACTGGATTACTATGCCCAAGGAAATAGCAGTACTACTGAGAAGCCTGTATCCTTATTAGTTAAACATTCTCAGGGTGCTTCCATTCGCAGAATGATCTCCCACTCTGGTGCAGTGTTACAAGTAAATTACATTGTGTTGCCAGTTACACTTTATTATTCAGTTCTAGTAACAGCAATAGGAATTCACTTTCACTAATGTACTGATTCTTCTTTTCATTTGGATACAGTTTATAACAACTTCCTAGTGGGGACAGGTGGTGTCAACCCATTGAGAATACTTTCACACATGGGGTCATTTTACATGCAGATCAGAATTTAGTATTCACGAGTTCACATGACATATCGGCTGCCATGTTGTCCTCACTCCATGAAGAAAGTTCACATTTGGATCTCAATATTATTATTGGGGTAAAATGTGAATTAGAAACCCCTAGTGGTGACAATGAGGGAATATGTTTGGCTCCTGATGTCCCTAAAAATAAGCATCAAAATGTTGAGGAGATCATATTTCCACCCAGTAAATGAGAGGGGAAGGGTGCTAGCTGATTAGTAAATACACACTAAGAGAGAACTGATTAGTCTAGCAAAAGAAGCTGGAAATTATAATAAAAATGGCAGCTTGACAAGAAAAGAGGAAAACTTTGAATGATTTAAAAAGAAATTCAAAAATCACTACTCAGAAGCCATGAGACAACTGAGTTATAGAGTTAGGCAAGCAATAGATGAATTAATGGAGGAATGACTCTTGAATTGCTATTGTATTCTACCAGCAAGGGGGCACAAGGAGCCTTCTCGGAGCAGAATACAATGATTACTGCTGGCGGCTAAAGCGAATGGCAGTAATTGCATGTAGAAAAATTAAACAGGCTGATTGTACCCGGCCTGCCTCTACATGGATCGAAATTCACCCAGTCCCAGATGAACTGGATGAATATTGAACCATGTATGGCCAGCTTTGCTATCACATACCTGGTCAAGGCTGGGATGATGAGAGGGCTTCCCTTACACCTTTTTCCCATTTCCCCTGAGGTTGATAAAAGGGTATACCAGGGCACAGAGTGGCATGGGTACTGTAGGAGATCCAGATCAAGAGATCTTGTAGTAGATGTGGAACTGAAGACAGGCACGCTGGCAGCTGACCGATGCAGGATTTCAGATATGTGGTCAGGCAGGCAGAAGCTGGCAACAAATGGGTGGCAGAGGTACAGAGACTGGAGCCAGGAGTGGAGTCAGAGCTAGGCCAAAAGCAGAATCTGACAAACAGAGGAGGTACCCGAAAAGCAGGCAGAAGGCAATGTCGGGTCACAAGTCAGAGTCAGCAACAGAGGTTTAGGAACAAGCCAGGTTAGGGTACATATGTAAAAACTGCAAGACTGATAATTGGTATCCCCCTGTTTGGTTAAGGGTTTGAAGTACTATATGTGGGCTAATTTGACTACATATATTATAGCCTTCTTTTTTTTTTTTTTTTAAGTTTCAAATATTCCTATTCAAATATTACCATTCATTTTGAAGTTAGCATGTGGCCATTATGTTTATTTATATTGTGGCAGACCCTATGCTTTTCTTCATTGCTGTTTTTACTCATTTTATATGTAAAGTGTATGGTATTTGTTACTGTGTCTTTTTTTTAAAGTCTATGCAGATGGCAGAAAAATGACGGCATTATGACATCAGGAGGCATGGCTGAGCCTAATTCTTGCTCACTGATTGGTGGATGGTTCTTTAAATATTTTCTGTTCTGTATTACACTTTGTCACACACTTGAGGAAGTACCTGCTGTAACAATGTGATCGCTGAATAAAGCTTTGGACTTGTTCTGGAGATCCTTGGTGTGCTGGTGGCATTTTCTTACTCTGACAAGACACAGTTACAGCCGATGGTCATGAGTTATAGTAAAATATGGATGGCAGCAGGGAAGATAACATTGAGATATTGGCTGTAGAGAGCACAACAATCTGGCAAAGAGAAAGTACAGAGACATGGCTTAAATCAGGAAGTTCATAGGAGGAGCAAATAATTAAACTTTCAAGACAAACAAGGTTCAAGGCAGGATAATTTAAGGATTTTTTTCAGGGAACTGTCGCGCATTCCAGGTGGCTCCACAAGAAGAGACATTGCCTGCCACAGCAGAGGTTTGGAGTTTAAATCCAGGCCCTCACACTGTCTCCCAAGAGGGTGGAGCACCAAACTCTAATCTTGGCTCTAATATGAACTCAGCACACACCTGCCCTATTAGTGTGTCTTTTTTTCAGCAAACCCAGGCAAAGACTGCCAATTTAGACCATGGCATGGTCTCCCTCTGCCACATATTCCTCCCCGTATTTTGCACCAAAGTGAGAAACACATCAATTTCTAACATTGGCACCTATGTGCCAGTTATTACCAACAGGGGTCCTAACCTGTCTGACTTTCTCAACTATAACAGGGTCCCACTGGTCTTTCTACCATCCCTTCTACCTACTTGCTTTAGGTTCCTGTGTTTCTTTTTACCTCCCCCAGAATTACACTCCCAGGAATGTAGGGGTCCTACTTCTATGGCATCTGTCAAGGACTCACCCCTCTTACTACCTGTATTAACCTCAATCACAACCATCTGTTTTCTGGATTCTTCACCAAGTGTAACAAGTTGGGGGGTTATTTAACTTAATGGTAGTGCATAACAGTCCACTTCAGCAATTGTTTTCAGGGGTTTTTTTTCTGCTAACTTCTATTTAAAACCCACAAAGAAATGTTCAACAAAAGAAATCAGTTACCAAACCAGGGGGTTTCCACAATTATTGTAACTTGCACAACAAAAATGCTTCAGCCTCATGGTTCACTCTCTTTGGCAACCCTGTTGCTCAGGCCTTATGCCCTGGTCCTCCTTACCATCATACACACATCCCAGTGGTCATGCACATACACTGTACCTCTGTCAGCTGTCAGCTTGTCTCTTTCCTTTTCCTGCAACCTCCTGCTGCTCTGTCTTTCACTCAGGCCTCTGTCTGTCCTGTCCTGGACAGCACGGTGTGGACATGCACCTCTCTTCCCCCTTGCACACACAGTCTCCAGGGAGGGTGGAGCACCAAACTCTAATCCTGGCTCTAATATAAACCCAGCATATACCTGCACCATTTACATGCCTGTTTTCTGAAAATCCTGGCCTAGACTGCCAATTTAGACCATGGCATGGCCTCGCCCTGCCACATACCTTAGGAATGGCTGTAACAGTGACTTTTAAGTCAGCACTGGAGGTAGCCTCAGTTATCCCCCATAAGTAGATGTTGTTCCAAGAATGGTTTACCTATCCACCTGTCAGCCACAGGGAGGTAAAAGCATGTTGCTGCTGGCCATGAGTTCTCTCAAGAGCATCCAAAGGAGTGCTCAGTATTTAGAAGTAGGCATCTAGATCCTCTACTTTGGCAGAAGTTGCTTGCCACTTGCTTTTTCAGGGCATTTACCTCAGAAATTAGCACATTGATTTTTGCAGCCCATGGGCTGAGATTAGCCTTGGTAGGGAGAGTGTGGAACAGAGAGAAGGCGTTCAGGAGGCACCACAACAGGAGTGGCTCTGGACTGCTGTGTCTCCTCAAAGTGCAATGGAGATGGCTTTGACTGCTAGGCAGGAGGGAGGCTGCCAAAGCAGTTGCGGAGGAATAGCAGCACCCCTGCCACCTGATGTGGTGGCTTCTTAGTGCTGCTGGGCCATCTCTGTTGTCAACATGCCAGTAGAGGGTATGAGGGATTCAATATGAAGAGCCGGAGAAGTAAGCCTGCAAATAATGTTGTATTTAGGGTCCAGTTGGGGCCCCTGGATGTTCCCCTTGCTATCATAAGCTAAAACCCTCAAACAGCACTGGTAGATGGCAGGGAATTGGCTGGGGCTGCAGGGAACCCAGCTCAGCTTTGTCTGCTCTCGACCATAGCTAGGACATGTCCCCTTGTAAAAATTTTTTCCTAAGGTAGCAACCTCCCACAAGTTCCTTGTTTCCTGTTAAAGGTACCTCCCCAGCCTCCTGAATTTACACTCTAAATTATCTGCAATAAGAGTCCTATGTGAAGCAATTGGATGTATGTGAGAAAAATGTTCAATCCTAATAATATGATCTGCCCTGTATTACCAAATATCATTGGTTGTTAATCATCCATCTCCTCTGCAGATCCTGCGGACATTGTGGAGCATTAAATAAATAAAAATATATAAATCCAGATAATCCACAGCACAATAGGAGGTACAAGCAATTTTTGCTGCAGCTCACCTAAAACTCCAATCCTTTAAGAGCAATAATAAACCTGAAAACTTACAATTTCCGGGGAAATTGTGTGAAGTGTTCTTGCTGCCACTGGTAGTCTCCAGCTGGAGTGGGCGGAGTAACTATCTGTGTGTGGGAGTGGCAGCAGTTTGTGTTGTGTGTGTGGTGTGTGTGTGTGGTGCGTGTGTGTGGTGTGTGTTTGTGTGTGTGTGTGTGTGTGTGTGTTTAAGTGGTGTGTGTGTGTGTGTGGTGCGTGTGTGTGTTTAAGTGGTGTGTGTGTGTGTGTGGTGTGTGTGTGGTGTATTTGGTGTGTGTGTGTGTGGTGCATGTGTGTGTGTGTTTAAGTGGTGTGTGTGTGTGTGGTGTGTGTGGGGGGTGTGGTGTGTGTGGTTTGTATGTGTGTGGGTGTGTGTGTGTGGTGCGTGTGTGTGTTTAAATGGTGTGTGTGTGTGTGTGTGGTGTGTGCGGTGTGTGTGTGGGGGGTGTGGTGTGGTGTGTGTTTGGCAGTTGGAAATAAACAGTCCAATTTTGAACATTCTGGAACATTCCGCCATTCATTCTTATGGGGGCAAATAATGTGATAAATTACCCTAAGGGTCCACCCTGCGCTTCGGTAAACAAAGTGTATAAATTCACCAAAAATTTCAACTGCCGCTGCTGTTCATCACATAAACAACTAATATACAGCGCTATAGACAGTGCATGACCTAATACTTACCGTGATTAAACCATATACATGTAAACATAAAAAAGTATATATAAATAAATGTAACCAATCTGAAAATACGTGTCTTCTTTCAGTGAATAAGTGAATATATAAGTCCCAGTACCAAAAAACTACAAACATCAAATTAATCAAACAAAAGTTTTTGAATAGTAAAAAGAGTAGATCCACTTAGCACAATATAAGGAAAAGAAGATCCCAAATAGTGTAATATGTTCCAAAAGCTTTATTTAAAGAGGTTGTAAACTCCGCTAAATTTTTATTTATTTTTTTACACCCTGAAAGATAAACACATAATGAGCTAGTATACATCGCATACTAGCTCATTATGAAATGCTTACCTTAGAACGAGCCCCCATCGTGCCATCCGCTCACCTCTATTATGGGCGACATGTCCAGTCGCCCGTCTTCCGGGATCGCGGCATCCGGCCATCTGATTGGCCAGAGCCGCGGTGACGTCACTCCCGCGCACGCGCGCGGGAGCCGACAGTCACGGCATGGGCTCTGAAGAAACGGCACCACCGGCCGTTCCTTCAGAGCGCATGCCCAGTGACGTCACTGGCTGCATGTAAGGTAAGTATCTCCTAAACGGTACATGTTTAGGAGATATTTACAGTACCTATAGGTAAGCCTTATTATAGGCTTACCTATAGGTACAAGTGTCAGAGGAGGGTTTACTTCCCCTTTAATAAAAGTAAACATGTGGATGTACACTTACAATATAGTTGATATTCAAAGGCTCATCGTGTATGCATTAAAAGGTTTCCTGGAGGCAGGTAGGACGGCTAACCAGATTGCGGTTAGTATACCATGCAGGGAAAGCGGCGTGCATTCCAGCGCACTTCCGCTTGCGTTCCACTGCCCTTCGTCTAGTTCCGGTTTCCCCAGAAGCGTCAATGAAGTTCCGGTTTCCCCATCAGCGTCAAGAGTCCCTTCCGGGGCAGTGGAACGCAAGCGGAAGTGCGCTGGAACGCACACCGCTTTCCCTGCATGGTATACTAATTGCAATCAAGTTAGTCATCCTACCTGCCTCCAGGAAACCTTTTTATGCATATACGATGAGCCTTTGAATATTAACTATATTGTAAGTGTACATCCACATGTTTATTTATATTAAATAAAGCTTTTGGAACATATTACACTATTTGGGATCTTCTTTTCCTTATATTGTACTGGAGAACATTGGAGACCAGAGAACAATAAAGGGGCCCCATCCATACCTACTTACCAGTATTAAGCCTGTCAGACCCTTATGCAGTACTGCCTAGGGGTCCACAAAATCTGGTAAGTGGATCTACTGTGGGGGGTGTGAACACAGGAGGCACAGCTCACAGGAATCACCTGGATGTTTCAAGTTTTGAGCACCTTTCACATTCTTTTACTCGACACCTGCTTATTTACTATTCAAAAACTTTTGTTTGATTCATTTGATGTTTATAGTTTTTTGGCACTGGGACTTATATATTCACTCGTTCACTGAAAGAAGACACGTATTTTCAGATTGGTTACATTTATTTATATATAATTTTTTATGTTTACATGTATATGGTTTAATCACGGTAATTATTAGATTGTGCACTGTCTATAGCGCTGTGTATTAGTTGTTTATTCTTATGGGGCAACTTACCAAAGTTGGAGGAGCCCATCTTCATACGGCTTTAGTGCAACAGCTCTAAGTTTTACAGCTTAGAGACTTATACCGTAGGAATCAAAAGACCCCAGCTGACATTTTGTTTCATAGTATGTCTATGAAACATTAAAACTGAAGGCACAGTCACAGGTTAGAAAACAGCCTTGAAATTTTAGAAGGTTTGAGTGCAGTTTCAATGAATATCAATGGACGGTGTGAGTTGAAAACAAATGGTCATAGTGTAAAAACTGTTAGGGCTATGGCTTAGATGTGGACATGTTAGGTGGCAGCAGGGATAGGCGAACGTTTTAATGGAACATTTGTGTAGGTGGCCTTAAAAATGAGGGAGTGGCAGCAGTTTAGAAATTGTGGCAAGATTTCTTCGCTCACCCTCTAACTATTTTCAGGCCCCATTCTAGTTCTGAACATGGCGCTATTCATTCCTATGGGGCCAATTTCGCCAAATTTTGCCACAAAAACAACGATATTTCACAAACCATTCAGCGAAACCTTCCAAAAATTAATAGCAATGCGATTGGGAACGATCTGCTTGTTTCGGGATATTATTTGTCTATGTAGTGAAATATTTGTGGGAGGAGTTAGGGTGCCAAATTTTCCCATAGACCTTCACTATAATAAGAATAATATATATGTGAAAGAATAGTAAGTGTACTTGCCATAGGCAACACTTAAAAAAACTGTAAATAACTTGTTTAGGTCACACTTGCTTTCACAGCCACTAGATGGGGATGCCATTCACATAGGATATTATATCCTATTGTATATATACAGTTGATAAAACAAACTGTAATATCCCTTGGGAATAATCATAAATCACATTGGACCCACAGTGTAGATGTCTTTCATAAAAATACCTTTAAGTAAATGAAATGTGCCGCTACATACTGCTTTATCTCTGTACCTGTAGTCTTCACTGCTACAAGCTGAGTCCTTTAATCCTACAGGACTTTAAAAAGAGAACCCCCATAGAGTGGGACTTTAAAGGCAACATGAGCATAGGCTGTGTGTGAATATAATATCACAATACCTTATTTAAGCATTGTTTAAAACAAAAAGGGCCTGTTAAAACTAATACATGTAAGGCTGTATATACAAACATAATCTAGCAAGTACATAGCAGTGTAAGATTCACTGGAACATTGATGTAGTGGTCCTCTTTGTCCCCTTGGTACAAATCTCGGGACAAGTAGAAGATCTCATTGGGTAGGAGACAAATACCCAACATGTTTTGAAAATGTGCTTTTCTTTTTCAGGGTTATACAGACAGGGGAGTAATTCCTAATTTCTAAAACAGAGTAATTAAAAACCAATACAAACTTTACACTCATACATATCGGAAAAGATATATGGCGTGACGACCAGATGACTAAACTCACGTCATGCCAAGGTGTTTGTATATTATACAGCCTTCATAAATTAGATTAAAAAGTTGGTGTGTCTCTGGACTATGCCAGTCCATAAACTAGGCTGTTGCCATCTCCAACCACCCGAGCCCAGCAATATATTGCTGAGGCCCAGTATTCACTTGCGATGGAGGAAAAGGGAGTGCACTATTCTCCATGGACCCCTTGATTCATGTGATAGCAAAGATATTAAAATAGATGTTAGTTGTACTGAAAAGTGTCATCAAGACCACACAAATGTTTGTGCAATAAAATATACCATACGCTTCTCCACCATATAAATGGACAAGGTTCTCATAAGTTGGGCTGAATATACAATTTGGATGCCACCTCCCCCCCAGGCTTTATTGAGGTGGTCAGTTATAAACCCTTTTTGGATGGTTTTTGGATGGTGGATTCAAAACATATTATCAATTTCTAGTTTGTTGGTACTTCTCCAACCCTCCATCTTGGGTTCCCTAGGGATATCATTAGTGCGCAAAGTCAGTCTTTCCTTTACACATGATGGAAGAGTCTGTACATATATGCATTTTAAACTTTCCTTAAATCTCTAATAATAGGATATTGATCCCATGTATGTAATTATGGAGTCAGTGTGACTTTAAGTAGTTAAATATGTGTTTCCACACCTCTATGTATGATTTTGTAATTTCATTTTTGTTGATTATCTGTTGACATTTTGACTATGTGTTTTTTGTGGAGGGGTTTCCACTATTTGTCCATTGGGGCCCGCTGTTTTCCCTTTCCTCCCTGTTTGGGTCCAGCCGGCTTTTTGCCCGATGCACACTGGCTGTTAGCTGGGTCTGACCAGTGTTTTGTGACTGGATAGGTGGTTAGCTTGTTGAATTCCTGCAGGATATCTTTACCGTGGTGTCTGCACCTCCTCCTGCACTTGTGTCCCCTTCAGGAATCAAGATGTGTTGTGCACTGGTGGACTTCCAGAACATGATGTCACTCTGCCATAAACAATTGGGGTGGGGCCATGTATTGGATGTTCAGGAGGTCTGAACATGTCTTTAGTAAATCAACCCCTAATTCTCTTTGCACACTTGACCAATACCATATATAGATACTGGTGGCAAGTATAGATACTGGTCCCATGTAATAAGCCCCAACTGTAACTTATGCTGTGGAATACTGCACAGTATGGCATAAACTATATATTAATATCACTAAAAATATGTTGCGATATATAAAAAGCATAAATTCATAACAATTATTCAATCAAGTAAAACATTTATGTCAAAAACTTTAGATAAGAACGTGTTTAAAAACATTCATAAATAATTCAGTAAAGTCCATCAGAAAAAAAGAACAGAAGTGCTCTTGTGCAAAAAGTTAATTTATACTTGTGTATTACCAAAAATCCATATTGCAGTGAGGATAGCAAAATCTTCACACCCAAAAGTGCACATCCAACTCTTAAACCGCTTACCAGCTACTCTGACCCCAAGATAGTGGTCTGGCTGAACTTTATCCCAGTATTCCAATGGGATGGATGGATATCAGGAGCCAAGATTCCAGGATAGGTTACCATACAACCAGGATGTTCAACAGTGGGCTCAGCAAAAGGGAGAGAAAGGAGGAACTCATAGTGTAGTAATTTATATTCCAGGCGTTTTAATGAATGTTAAAACTACTTATAAGAAGGCAGGAGTAAAATCACATACAAAATAATTACAAACACATGGAAGCCCCCCAGCGAGTGTGATAAAGTCACTGCTTCAGCTCCTCCCAACTAGTTTTATTCAAAAGAACATTATCAAGGGATAAAGGAGTACTTTATTACTCCTTGGACTAATAAGCAAAAAGGGGTTATCCCCAGTGAAAACTGCATGTAAGAAAATGTACACACACAGATAGGTAGCTGAAGTTGTATGCACATCTATGATGAGCTTGATCCCACCTTCCAAGCCTCCTTTTTGGTCTTTTATGGCCCACTCACAGCTATCCACTGCAATGGGGTGTGTTAATGAATATGCAATAATTTGACCTGCACTGACACAGGGCATTAAAAAAACACAGTTCACTAAAGTTGACAGTTTGTGTGTTATTGTGCATTGTGGTGTTTTGTAACATGAATGAGTTTGGGTGCATTGGAATATTGTGTTGGGGTGCCATTTAAAATGAATGGCACCACAATGCATTGCACCATTGTGCATTGCAGTAATGTGTTTTCTAATGCAACTCATATATCTGAATGTGCCCATAATGTAATAGTTTCCTGCTCAATTTGAACTGGCCAGATTTCAGACAGGTTTGCAAAATCACAAATCTGCCATACATAATGCAGGTTCACTCTACCGTTCAGTAATAAGAAACCATTAAAAAGTTATTTTTGCTTTTTAGGTAAGTGTTGTTGTTGCATATTATTCAGTAGTAGAAAACGAACTAGGGCAAACTAAGTTATATATTTAGTTAACCCACAGAATGTTGTGTTGTAGTGTTAACCCAGTTACAAACCCCTGTATCTATCAATCTGTGATATGAATACCTCCCAACTTTTAAACGTGAAAATGAGGTACGCCCAAGGGAAAAGAAATGGGTGCAGCCAAACTGTTAACAGTGGAAGTAGCTTAAGGGGCATGATTACACACAACCCTGGCTTCCTTATGCCTATAAAATATGCTTTGATTGTTGTGCCACAGCAAGAGTCTCATAGACACATATAAACCACAGCACAATTATTTAAAGAAAAAATAAACTTCCATTAGCTTAGCAATCAGCAACTAACACTTTGGGGATAAATATGTAATGTACAGTATAGGGAATACATACCTCCCAGCTTTTGAACTTATGAATGAGAGACATCTCAGGAGGTAAAGGACATGCTGCACAGGTAGTGAATAGGGTGGAGCGGACACCTAGATGTCCGTGTTCGACGGGTTCGGCCGAACTTTAAAAAAAAGTCCGGGTCCGTGTCCCGGACTTTTACCGAACTTTTCCCGGACACCGAACCCCATTGAAGTCAATGGGGACCCGAACTTTAAGGCACTAAAATGGCTCTAAAACACCAAAGGAAAGGGCTAGAGTGCTGCAAATGGCAGCAAAACGTAATTAAGAGCATGGCAAGTGCTCTGCAAACAAATGTGGATAGGGAAATAACTTAAAACAACAAAAAAAAACAGAAAAATAAAACAATGTTCTTCTTCATCTCTGAAGGACGAGGCCCATATGGAGTAGGAGGGAGGTTGAGGTGGTGGTGGATGTGGCGGTGACATAGGCATGCGCACAGGGTGTGCCGGGTGTGCCTGGGCACACCCTAATCACCTAGGGCACATAGCATTGCCAGTGAGGAGATGGGAAAGATCTCCCTCGGACCTGCTCTGCTCTATTTCTCTTTGCCTACAGGTACATGGCCCCGATACATTACTCTCCCTGCTGGCAAACACATGCATGTGTATTTCAACTTTGGGGTGCACACCTTAATGCAATAGGCTGCGCACACCTATGGGCGGTGTAGGTGGAAGCGGCGGTGGAGGAGGACCAGGGCCGGATTAAGAGCATCATGGGCTTGGTGCTGAGGATTTTGAAGGGCCTTAAGGGCCGTGCCTTGCCATGCACCCAGAGGAGGAAGGGTGCAGCCATGCATGCCTAATTCAACATGGGATGCTGTCTCTGAAGCCCATAAACACATCCATGCATCGGCAACTGTCCCTCCTTGTCCGGCCTTCGCGCTGTGTGGGGAAGTTCTGAGGGTGCTGCCTGGGGAAGCGAGCATAGAAGCCAGACTTCTGTGTTTACAAGTGACAGAAGAGCGGTAACAGTGAATATGGCCAACCCGGGGCCTATATAAAAGGTAGGGGCCTGGAGCTGCAGCTCCAATAGCCCCTACGTTAATCTGGCCCTGAGGAGGAGGACGAGGTAGCCAACACTGCTTCTTTTCACAAATTTTAAATGAGGGTACACCCCAAAAGAGTGAGAAAGAGCAAAAATGGAACAATGGGTGGGTAAGGTCGGTATCCATTGCTATTCTGCATAAGGTACGGAAAAGTCCCCTGGGATCCATGCCTGGTTCATTTTAATGAACGTGAGCTTGTCCACATTGTCTCTGGACAGGCGGCTGCGCTTGTCTGTTATAACGCCCCCAGCCGTGCTAAATACCCGTTCAGATAATACACTGGCTGCAGGGCACGCCAGCACCTCCAAGGCGTAAAGGGCAAGCTCAGGCCATGTGCCCAATTTGGAGACCCAGAAGTTGAAGGGGACAGACCCCTCATTCACTACATGTAGGCGTGTGCACACATACTGCTCCACCATGTTGGTAAAATGCTGCCTCCTGCTAAGACGTTCCATCTGAGCTGCTGGTGCTGCTGTTTGTTGTGGCGTGCTGACAAAGCTTTTCCACATTTCGGCCATGCTAACCCTGCCTTCTGAGGTGCTGGCGGTGCCCTGGTTGCGTTGGCGACCTCCTCCTCCTCCTCCTCCTCCTCTGCCTTGTGCTTCCACTGCGGCCCCGCTGTCAGATGGGAATGCCAGCAGCATGGCGTCTACCAGCGTGCGCTTGTACTCGCGCATCTTGCGATCGCGCTCCAGTGAGTGAATTAAGGACGGTACGTTGTCCTTGTAACGGGGATCCAGCAGCGTGGCCACCCAGTAATCAGCACAAGATAGAATGTGGGAAACTCGGCGGTCGTTGTGGAGACACTGCAGCATGTAATCGCTCATGTGTGCCAGGCTGCCCAGAGGCAAAGAAAGGCTGTCCTCTGTGGGAGGTGTATCGTCCGTGTCCTCTGTATCCCCCCAGCCACGCACCAGTGATGGCCATGAGCTGGCCTGGGTGCCACCCTGCTGTGAACATGGTTCCATCTCCTCCTCCAGCTCCTCCTCCTCCTCATCCTCCTCATCCTCCAGAACTGTGCCCCTGCTGGACAATTGTGTCCCTGGCGTTTGTGTGTGCAGGAACCCACCCTTGGAGCCCCTTGCGAATGACTGCCCTGAAAGCCTTGGAAATGTTACCTCTTCATCCTCCTCCTCCTCCTCATCCTGTGCCACATCCTCTTCCATCATCGCCCGAATTGTTTTTTCAAGGAGGCATAGAAGTGGGATAGTTAAGCTAAGAACGGCGTCATTGCCACTGGCCATGTTGGTGGAGTACTCAAAACAGCGCAACAAGGCACACAGGTCTCGCACGGAGGCCCAGTTATTGGTGGTGAAGTGGTGCTGTTCCGCAGAGCGACTCACGCGTGCGTGCTGCAGCTGAAACTCCACTATGGCCTGCTGCTGCTCGCACAGTCTTTCCAGCATGTGCAAGGTGGAGTTCCACCTTGTGGGCACGTCACATATGAGGCGGTGAGCGGGAAGGCCGAAGTTACGCTGCAGTGCTGCCAGGCGAGCAGCAGCAGGGTAAGAACGCCGAAAGTGCGCACAAACGGCCCGCACTTTCTGCAGCAGCTCTGACATATCGGGGTAGTTTTTAAGGAACCTCTGCACCACCAAATTCAGCACATGCGCCAGGCAAGGGATGTGCATCAAACCGGCTAGGCCCAGAGCTGCTATGAGATTTCGCCCGTTATCGCACACCACCAGGCCGGGCTTGAGGCTCGCTGGCAGCAACCACTCATTTGTCTGCTGTTCCATGCTCCTCCACAACTCCTGCGCGGTGTGTGGTTTGTCCCCCAAACAGGCAAGTTGTAAAACTGCCTGCTGTCGTTTACCCCTGGCCGTGCTGGAGTTGGTGGTGAAGGTGTTACGCTGTCCGGATGAGGAGGCGGTAGAGGATGAGGAAGCGGAGTAGGAGGAGTTAGGAACAGGAGGCAAACTGAAGCGCCCTGCAATCCTCGGTGGTGGAAGGACATGCGCCAAATTGCTATCCGCCTCAGGCCCATCCGCCACTGCATTTACCCAGTGTGCCGTTAGGGAGATATAACGCCCCTGACCGTGCTTACTGGTCCACGTATCGGTAGTTAGGTGGACCTTGGCACAGATGGCGTTGCGCAGTGCACACCTGATTTTTTCCCCCACTTGGTTGTGCAGGGAAGGGATGGCTTGCCTGGAAAAGTAGTGGCGGCTGGGCACGACGTACTGTGGGACAGCCACCGACATAAGGTTTTTAAAACTGTGCGTCTCCACCAGACGGAATGACAGCATTTCAAAGGCCAATAATTTTGAAATGCTGGCATTCAGGGCCAGGGATCACGGGTGGGTAGGGGGGTACTTCCTCTTCCTCTCAAGTGTTTGGGAGATGGAAAGCTGAACGCTTCCACGGGACATTGTGGAGATGGTTGTTGGTGACCCAGGTGGTGGTGTTGCTGACAGATCATCTGTTTGCGGGGTGGCAGGTGCCGGTATCACTACAGATGTGGCTGGAGCGGCCGAGACTGCAGCAGAAGAGGAAGCAGGATGAGCCAGAGACGTTTCTTGGTTTTGAAGGTGTGTACTCCACTGCAGCTTGTGCTTTGCACTTAGATGCCTGATCATGCAGGTTGTGCTCAGGTTGAGAAGGTTTATGCCTCGCTTCAAGCTCTGATTGCACAGGGTGCAAACCACTCGTGTCCTGTCATCAGCACATTTTCTAAAGAACTTCCACGCTAGAGAACTCATTTGAGCTGACTTTGGTGCGCTCGTTCCCTTGCTGCGTTGGGCAGTAGCGGGCGTAGTGTCTAGGGCACGGCCGCTCCGCTTCTGCACCCTGCTCCCTCTTCTGCTGTGCTGGTGGCTCTGTGCGACCACCGCCTCTTCCTCCAAACTACTCAGGTCACCTGCATGACGTTCATTCCATGTGGGGTCGAGGACCTCATCGTCCTCCACATCATCTTCCACCCGGTCTTCACCCCTGCCCTCCTTGTCGGTCTCCACAATGCTGAACGCCGCAGCAGTTGGCACCTGCATTTCGTCATCATCGGAGACGTGCTGCGATGATCCTTGCATGTACTCATCTTGAGAAATAAGTGGTTGGGCATCGCTGCACTCAATCTCTTCCACTTCTGGGGCAGGGCTAGGTGGATGGCCCTGGGAAACCCTGCTGACAGAGTCATCAAAAAGAAGAAGAGACTGCTGTATGGCTTGGGGCTCAGACTGCTTGCCTGATTTGCAAGGGGGTGAGGTGAAAGACGGTTGGACATCGGCTGCAGGTGCCAACTGTGACCTTTCTGCAGTAGACTGGGTGGGAGACAATGTGAAGGAACTGGAGGCACTGTCAGCAGCAAACCAATCTACTATCGCCTCCACTTGTTCTGGCCTCATCACTTCTAGGGGCGTATGATGCCCTACCAAATACTGATGCAGGTTCTGTCGCCTACTCACACTTGAGGAAGGTGTTTCACTTGTGCGTGTAGCTGGCACAGATCGACCACGTCCTCTCCTTGCAACAGGAGCTCTACCAGCAGCACCACGACCCAGGCCACGGCCCTTATTTGACGGTCTCCTCATATTTCTGTAATTTAAGATCTTGCCCTAGAAAGGTTTTTATTGAATAGCGGAATAGGAAATATGATCCAAAAAAGTGTATGTATCTCGCACGTACAAAACCACACTAGGCCCCAATTACTATTGTTTCTACCCCTAAAAGGATGGATGAGGAGTAGGAGGAGTATGGAACAGACAGCACCCTCAAATCTTCAGAAGTATGAGATGAACCTCAAAAACTTGGAAAGGTGGATCTCACACGTACCGACACAGACTATCCCGCAATTCAATTGATCCTCAAAGGATTTAATTGAATAGCGGAATAGAAAATATGATCAAAAAGAAAGTGTATGTATCTCACACATACACCACCACACTAGGCCCCAATTACTATTGTTTGTACCCCTAAAAGGATGGTTGAGCAGTAGGAGGAGGAGTATGGAACAGGCAGCACCCTCAAATCTTCAGAAGTATGAGATGAACCCCAAAAACTTGGAAAGGTGGATCTCACACGTACCGACACAGACTATCACGCAATTTAATTGATCCCCAAAGGTTTTAATTGAATAGCGGAATAGAAAATATGATCAAAAAGAAAGTGTATGTATCTCACACGTACACCACCACACTAGGCCCCAATTACTATTGTTTGTACCCCTAAAAGGATGGTTGAGCAGTAGGAGGAGGAGTATGGAACAGGCAGCACCCTCAAATCTTCAGAAGTATGAGATGAACCCCAAAAACTTGGAAAGGTGGATCTCACACGTACCGACACAGACTATCACGCAATTTAATTGATCCCCAAAGGATTTAATTGAATAGCGGAATAGAAAATATGATCAAAAAGAAAGTGTATGTATCTCACACGTACACCACCACACTAGGCCCCAATTACTATTGTTTGTACCCCTAAAAGGATGGTTGAGCAGTAGGAGGAGGAGTATGGAACAGGCAGCACCCTCAAATGTTCAGAAGTATGAGATTGTGTTCACTGTACCCCACAAAGATTGTGTTCACTGCACCCCACAAAGATTGTGTTCACTGCACCTCAAAAAGGATTTTGTTCACAGCACCCCACAAAGATTGTGTTCACTGCACCCTAAAAGGATTTTGTTCACTGCATCCCAAAAAGATTGTGTTCACTGTACCCCCCAAAGATTGTGTTCACTGCACCCCACAAAGATTCTGTTCCCTGTACCCCACAAAGATTGTGTTCACTGCACCCCACAAAGGATTTTGTTCACTGCACCCCAAAAAGATTGTGTTCACTGCACCCCAAAAAGGATGTTGTTCACTGCACCCCAAAAAGGATTTTGTTCACTGCACCCCAAAAAGATTGTGTTCACTGCACCCCACAAAGGATTTTGTTCACTGCACCCCAAAAAGATTGTGTTCACTGTACCCCCCAAAGATTGTGTTCACTGCACCCCACAAAGGATTTTGTTCACTGCACCCCAAAAAGATTGTGTTCACTGTACCCCCCAAAGATTGTGTTCACTGCACCCCACAAAGGATTTTGTTCACTGCACCCCAAAAAGATTGTGTTCACTGTACCCCCCAAAGATTGTGTTCACTGCACCCCACAAAGATTCTGTTCACTGTACCCCACAAAGATTGTGTTCACTGCACCCCACAAAGGATTTTGTTCACTGCACCCCAAAAAGATTGTGTTCACTGCACCCCAAAAAGGATGTTGTTCACTGCACCCCAAAAAGGATTTTGTTCACTGCACCCCACAAAGATTGTGTTCACTGCACCCCACAAAGGATTTTGTTCACTGCACCCCAAAAAGATTGTGTTCACTGTACCCCCCAAAGATTGTGTTCACTGCACCCACAAAGGATTTTGTTCACTGCACCCCAAAAAGATTGTGTTCACTGTACCCCCCAAAGATTGTGTTCACTGCACCCCACAAAGGATTTTGTTCACTGCACCCCAAAAAGATTGTGTTCACTGCACCCCACAAAGATTGTGTTCACTGCACCCCACAAAGGATTTTGTTCACTGCACCCCAAAAAGATTGTGTTCACTGTACCCCCCAAAGATTGTGTTCACTGCACCCCACAAAGGATTTTGTTCACTGCACCCCAAAAATATTGTGTTCACTGTACCCCCCAAAGATTGTGTTCACTGCACCCCACAAAGATTCTGTTCACTGTACCCCACAAAGATTGTGTTCACTGCACCCCACAAAGGATTTTGTTCACTGCACCCCAAAAAGATTGTGTTCACTGCACCCCAAAAAGGATTTTGTTCACTCCACCCCAAAAAGATTGTGTTCACAGCACCCCACAAAGATTGTGTTCACTGCACCCCAAAAAGGACGTTGTTCACTGCACCCCACAAAGATTCTGTTCACTGTACCCCACAAAGATTGTGTTCACTGCACCCCACAAAGGATTTTGTTCACTGCACCCCAAAAAGATTGTGTTCACTGCACCCCAAAAAGGATGTTGTTCACTGCACCCCAAAAAGGATTTTGTTCACTGCACCCCACAAAGATTGTGTTCACTGCACCCCACAAAGGATTTTGTTCACTGCACCCCAAAAAGATTGTGTTCACTGTACCCCCCAAAGATTGTGTTCACTGCACCCACAAAGGATTTTGTTCACTGCACCCCAAAAAGATTGTGTTCACTGTACCCCCCAAAGATTGTGTTCACTGCACCCCACAAAGGATTTTGTTCACTGCACCCCAAAAAGATTGTGTTCACTGCACCCCACAAAGGATTTTGTTCACTGCACCCCAAAAAGATTGTGTTCACTGCACCCCAAAAAGGATTTTGTTCACTCCACCCCAAAAAGATTGTGTTCACAGCACCCCACAAAGATTGTGTTCACTGCACCCCAAAAAGGATTTTGTTCACTGCACCCCAAAAAGATTGTGTTCACTGCACCCCACAAAGATTGTGTTCACTGCACCCCACAAAGGATTTTGTTCACTGCACCCCAAAAAGATTGTGTTCACTGCACCCCACAAAGATTGTGTTCACTGCACCCCACAAAGGATTTTGTTCACTGCACCCCAAAAAGATTGTGTTCACTGTACCCCCCAAAGATTGTGTTCACTGCACCCCACAAAGATTCTGTTCACTGTACCCCACAAAGATTGTGTTCACTGCACCCTAAAAGGATTTTGTTCACTGCACCCCAAAAAGATTGTGTTCACTGCACCCCACAATGATTGTGTTCACTGCACCCCACAAAGGATTTTGTTCACTGCACCCCAAAAAGATTGTGTTCACTGCACCCCAAAAAGGATTTTGTTCACTGCACCCCAAAAAGGATGTTGTTCACTGCACTCCAAAAAGATTGTGTTCACTGCACCCCACAAAGATTGTGTTCACTGCACCCCACAAAGGATTTTGTTCACTGCACCCCAAAAAGATTGTGTTCACTGCACCCCAAAAAGGATGTTGTTCACTGCACCCCAAAAAGGATTTTGTTCACTGCACCCCAAAAAGATTTTGTTCACTGCACCCCAAAAAGGACGTTGTTCACTGCACCCCAAAAAGATTGTGTTCACTGCAGCCCAAAAAGATTGTGTTCACTGCAGCTCACACACAGAAAAATGGATGTGGATCACTGACACCTGCCTATCTCCTATCCCACACCACACAGCAATATCGATTGTAGTTTGTAGAACACAGTTTCCCTAAAATTCAGCAGCAGCAGCCTCTCCCTAACAGGATTGAGAAGAGATCGTAGATCAGGATTGAGTGCAGAGTCACCCCACCCCCCACACAGCAATATCGATTGTACTTTGTAGAAGACACTGACCCTATAATTCAGCAGACTCTATCCCTAAAATGCCTACAACTCGCCCTGCCTAAACACTCCGACCTGTCCCTCAATTCTATCCGGACACAAATGGTTTTTTCCTGCCTGTCTTTCCCTAATCAGCAGCCAGCACGTTGATGTGTGCTCTGTCCCTGATCTAAGCAGCAGAATGAAGACGCTGCGGCTGCCTGGAACTTATAAAGACTTGGTCACATGCTTCAGACGGCCAATCACAGCTACTGAGACATTTGCAGGCATGGCTGGGATGGCTTAAGGCACACCAGTTAAACGATTGTTGATTGGCTGTTGAAAGCCCGCCATGAAAAGAGCGCCAAAGCATGCAAAACCCGGAAATAAAACGACCGAACACGGATTTTTACCCGAACATACAGTAAAGTGTCCGTGTCCGTGTTCGGGTACAAAAAATCCAATTATTCGGTACGAACACGAATAATACAGTCCGTGTTCGCTCAACACTAGTAGTGAATCATGGCAAATACTGTAGAGGGCATGGTTAAATTACACTAAAATATGAGGCATAGCCAAACAGAATCTTAGCCTACTGGAAGTATACACCACACATATATGCTGCATTCCTTGAACTCACAAAATACTTACAAATTCCAGAGGCACAAAAGAGAGCCTTGGGTTGGCCATAGATTATGCAATTTTCTTTCCTTCAACTACGTACTGAAGGAATGAAAATCACTTGATTCCCCCATCAACACAGTCAGTGTTGATGGGGGAATCCCTCCTGCTGTGCTATTGTATTCCGACAGCGGGAGGTTTCCCTGCTGTCAAAATACAGTGATCACTGCCAGCTGCTATGTGATGTCAGCAGTTTATGAAAAAAACCTCAGACAGTCTGGATGTATTGAAGTCGATGGACAGATCTGCTTCAGTACAACCAGCCTGCATATACAGTAGATGGATCGAAGTTCAGCAGAACCTGTCCACGGCCAGTTTTACAAACATACATATCGCTTAGCACATATTGAATTGAATTTTATTACATATGCCTTTTACACAACATAGGCAGATAGAGAACCCTTTTTCTGATCCTACCTTAGAAGAACTGTAGTGGTCCAGATAAGTTCAAAGTGCATAAAGGATGAATTTCCACTCAAATTTTAGATAACAGCAAAACAAACAACTCCAGTATTGAAATTATTCAGCTAGTCTGCTTTTCCTTGAGTTGCATAAAACCCTCATTTGCATATAACTTCTCATTCTTTTTATTGCTGGGAATTTTTTTACCTCCCATGCAAACTACCACAGTTAAGGTGACTTCAAACTGCCCCGCTGTGCTTTGGCTGTAGCTTAGTGTACTCGCAATTTTTGTGTGGATTAGCTGTGTTTTGCCTTTTTTTTTGTCTTTTATTATGTCTCACAGTTTTCTGACATAATTGGCTCCTATTGTGCAGCTCTTTAAAGCCTGTCATTGGTTTCTGGAATGCCTGCGGTTCTAGCAACCAATAACTGCAGCAGTAAGATGATTGGAGGTGTGAGAAGCTAGAGACAGGACCAACTGACAAAAATCTTCACTGGGTGTGGTGTCTGAAAGCACACATTGCACCCATTGAGTATACACCACTGAGTGGAGCCCAGTGCCAGAACTTGTTCCGGCACTGGCATTGGCACTCCAGCCTTGACCTGTGGGACACTGGGATTTACTTGAAATCCCAGGACAGTCCCGCAAAATCTGGGATGGTTAGGTTGTATGTGTATGTTCACGATAATATTAGTGGAACAATCCTCACAATTAAAGCTATTCCACAGATTCCCCTGATTCACTGGGGATTCCTGTTTTTAATATTTATTACTCTGCATTATTGAATTAGTACAATATGCACCAGATGCACCCTGGACACACTAAGCTGAAAGTGTCCACACTTACCAAATCACAGAAACAAGGTGGCTTTAAAACTAGCCAAGAAAGGGACCTGCCACAAACTTTAGATGCTGCAAGTTACTCTCAAAAGGTACTCCTATTTTGAAGTGTTTAATGGACTTTTATATCAAAGTAACCTGATAGCTATTAGGGATGATCGAACGGTTCGGGTCCACCATCGGTTCGGCCCGAACATTGGGTGTTCGAGGTTCGGCCGAATTTAGAACTTTTTGCCCAAAAAGTTCGGAATTCGGCAACCAGAACCGCCCAAAATGCAATGCTTCAGGAAATGGGCTTTAAAAGCCCGTGATTGGACCAGAACCATTAGCAAAAGCCAATTGAGGGGGCAGGAGAATGCTAGGAATGTGATTGGAGTGACTAGGGGGTCCCTAGACCAATCATTAGTGAATACGCCCCCCAGTATATAAGATCGCCCCCGCCATATTCCCAGCATTGTTATACTGGACATGGAAGAGAGTGGAAGCAGTTCTGTTAATTTTACTTTAAAAGTGTCATTTAGCTATTTTTAGTGTGAGGAAAGGGATATCTAGTGTAGTTAGAGTGCTCCTTTACACTTAAGTTAGCTTCAAAAATTTAGTTTCTGTAGGGAAAGTGTTAAGTGTCAGGGGACCGTAGTGTAGTGTAGGGTTAACTGACAGTGACTGCTATGGCAGGGTGACAAAACCCTTCCATAGCAGGGTGACCGCTATAGAGAAATGATCATTTCTCTGAGTTGCTTCGGGACAGGTATGTGGCTTCTCACCAGCAAGCATTTTTTATGCTGCAGGGGCTGCCACTGCCAGTGTTTTTTTGAGGACATGTTTGATGTCAGACATGACATCTTAATATGTGTATAGGGGGTATATATAGACATATATGTCTGAATATATACCCCTAGACATATATAGGTGTGATAGTAGCAGAAATAAATGCTTGCGCTAATGAAATCATTTACAGTAATATATTTCTGCTACTATCACACCTATATATGTCTAGGGGTATATATTCAGACATATATGCCTATATATACCCCCTATACACATGTTCAGATGTTTTGCCTGCCTCAAAAGAACCCCAAAAAATGCCAAAAAAACGCTAGCGTCAAAAAAAAAAATGCCCAGGTGTGTTTTTGCTGGCATTTTTTGGGGGGTTTTGGAGGCAGGCAAAACATCAGAACTTGTGCACAGTACCACTATACACAAGTTCAGATGTTTTTCCTGACTGCAAAGAACCCAAAAAAATGCCTGCTATTAAACCGGCAAGGTGTTACAGCAGAGAAGCCATATTCCTGTGCTTAAAGTTTTCTAATACAAACGATCTTTTTTTTTTATGGTTCTGGACGTGCTACAGAGCTGAAACTTCACAGGTACACCTTTTAGACCCACCAGACACAAAATCACACAAAAAAAAGTTCTTAAAAATTGTCATTTTTGATAAAAAAGCCAATGATTGAAAAATTATAAAAAAAAAATAAAAAAAATAAAAAGAGATTTTTTGATTTTTACTTTGGATTTAGTATCTGGGGGGTCTAAAAAGTGTACATGTGAAGTTTCAGCTCTGTAGCATGTCCAGAACCCCACAAAAATTAGCATTTTCTTATAATTTTTATTAGAACAGGTATACGGCTTCTCTACGGTGCTTTTTCTTGCATTTATCGGGCATTTTTGGAGGCAGGCATGACTTTTTTTGGATTTAGTGTCTGGGGGGTCTAAAAAGTGTACCTGTGAAGTTTCAGCTCTGTAGCATGTCCAGAACCAGAAAAAAGATCATTTTTCAGTAGAGCAGGGATGGTGGGACCCCTCTTTTACACTTATATGATCTTTTTTTGGGGTTCTGGACATGCTACAGAGCTGAAACCTCACAGGTACACATTTTAGACCCCCCAGACACAAAATCACACAAAAAAAGTTCTTAAAAATTGTCATTTTTGATAAAAAAGCCAATGATTGAAAAATTATAAAAAAAAAAAAAAAGAGATTTTTTTATTTTTACTTTGGATTTCAGATCTGGGGGGGTCTAAAAAGTGTACATGTGAAGTTTCAGGTCTGTAGCATGTCCAGAACCATAAAAAAAAAGATTGTTTGTATTAGAAAACTTTAAGCACAGGAATATGGCTTCTCTGCTGTAACACCTTGCCGGTTTAATAGAAGGCATTTTTTTGGGTTCTTTGCAGTCAGGAAAAACATCTGAACTTGTGTATAGTGGTACTGTGCACAAGTTCTGATGTTTTGCCTGCCTCCAAAACCCCCCAAAAAATGCCAGCAAAAACACACCTGGGCATTTTTTTTTTGACGCTAGCGTTTTTTTTGGCATTTTTTGGGGTTCTTTTGAGGCAGGCAAAACATCTGAACTTGTGTATAGTGGTACTGTGCACAAGTTCTGATGTTTTGCCTGCCTCCAAAACCCCCCAAAAAATGCCAGCAAAAACACACCTGGGCATTTTTTTTTTGACACTAGCGTTTTTTTTGGCATTTTTTGGGGTTCTTTTGAGGCAGGCAAAACATCTGAACATGTGTATAGGGGGTATATATAGGCATATATGTCTGAATATATACCCCTAGACATATATAGGTGTGATAGTAGCAGAAATATATTACTGTAAATGATTTCATTAGCGCAAGCATTTATTTCTGCTACTATCACACCTATATATGTCTAGGGGTATATATTCAGACATATATGTCTATATATACCCCCTATACACATGTTCAGATGTTTTGCCTGCCTCAAAAGAACCCCCAAAAATGCCAAAAAAACGCTAGCGTCAAAAAAAAAATGCCCAGGTGTGTTTTTGCTGGCTTTTTTTGGGGGGTTTTGGAGGCAGGCAAAACATCAGAACTTGTGCACAGTACCACTATACACAAGTTCAGATGTTTTTCCTGACTGCAAAGAACCCAAAAAAATGCCTTCTATTAAACCGGCAAGGTGTTACAGCAGAGAAGCCATATTCCTGTGCTTAAAGTTTTCTAATACAAACAATCTTTTTTTTTATGGTTCTGGACATGCTACAGACCTGAAACTTCACATGTACACTTTTTAGACCCCCCAGATCTGAAATCCAAAGTAAAAATAAAAAAATCTCTTTTTTTTTTTTTATAATTTTTCAATCATTGGCTTTTTTATCAAAAATGACAATTTTTAAGAACTTTTTTTTGTGTGATTTTGTGTCTGGGGGGTCTAAAAGGTGTACCTGTGAAGTTTCAGCTCTGTAGCATGTCCAGAACCAGAAAAAAAGATCATATAGGTGTTAAAGTTAAAGGAGGCTCCCGAACCACATCCCTGTTCTACTGAAAAATTATCTCTTTTTTTTCATGGTTCTGGACATGCTACAGAGCTGAAACTTCACATGCACACCTTTTAGACCCCCCAGATACTAAATCCAAAGTAAAAATCAAAAAATCTCTTTTTTTTTTTTTTTTTTTTTTAATTTTTCAATAATTGGCTTTTTTATCAAAAATGACAATTTTTAAGAACTTTCTTTTGTGTGATTAATAGTTAATGGGGCATGACCCAGAACCCTAGGCACTTTTTAGGGGTATTTATTGGGTTTTGGGGCTTCAAAATGGTGTTTTTTGATTACCGAAGTTCGGGTCCCATTGATTTCAATGGGGTTCTGAAATCCGAACCGAACTTTCATGAAGTTCGGGTGTTCTGGTCGAACCGAACTTTTCAAAAGTTCGATCATCCCTAATAGCTATATGAGCAGGCTGTATAGGGAATATGTGAGGGGATTTTTGCAGTATATTAACTAATTGTATGTTCTTTGTAGCAGGAGTGTACGTGTATTGCTTTTCCATCCAACAACCCAATTGGAAAAATGTACCCAACCTTTGCTGTGGATATGAGGGGAGGTAGATAGGGGTGTGTCATGGTCTGGAGTCAGGCTCGGGGGCCAGTAGTTATGGAAGCGGAGCAGCACCCACCTGCAAGCTAGAAAGATATTAATGCAGGTTACCCTGGCTAATGATACGGGTTCACCTAAGGTGCGGAGTCTAAGTACTAATCTGTATTTACCAGAGCTCCTGAAGGTGGAGATGGGCTTGTCTGCATGTTAATACCAGGTCACAGTGCTCAGGATTGCCCCACCAGAAGGTGAGCAAGCAGGGGTCTTGTAGCAGATATAGCAGGTAGGGATCAAGAAGAAGCGTAGTCGGGGAACAAGCCAAAGGTCAGTAACAAATAGTAGCAGGTTTGGATTCAGCAGAAGCGTAGTTGAGGAACAAGTGAAAGGTCGGTAAGGAATATTAGCAAGGATATGGCCTGCAACAGGAGAGACAAGCGAGATATTGGCTGGAGAAGGCACGATTCTCTGGCAACCAGGAAGTGCAGGGACATGGCTTCAATCAGGTAGTGCATGGGAGGAGCAAAGGGTTCAAGGCAATTAAGATTCACAGCAGGATCATTCAAGGATTTGTCCAGGGAACTGTCCAGGGAACTGTCCAGCATTCCAGGTGGCTTAGCAAGCAGAGTCATTGCCAGACACAGCAGAGAAACACAGTTCAAGTCTGGGTCCTGACAGATAAAAGATTGTTTAGTGTATTAAGTACCTTATAAACAGAGATGTATAGTAACTAAGTAGAACTATGTCACTACTGTACTTAAGTACCGAAAGGCGGTATCTGTACTTTCCTAGAGTAGAATTTTTTTCTCCTACTTCCATTTTTACTTCACTACATTTTTTCGATGATTTCAATACTTCTACTCCGATATTTTTTTTTGTGCTGCATAGTTACTCGTTACTATTATAAAAATTACCACTGCCAGAACAGTAGATGGCAGGTTTCATGAAGTTCAAAACGTGTATTATCAGCGCATACGAAAATAAATGCTACTGTATGCATAAATAAAATCTGCATTTGAAATAATAAAAAACAATATGATGTTCAAACTTTTGACTTCTTTCTTTAATAACTACATAACACAGTACTTGTACTTTTACTTTCAGTACTTGAGTAGCAATTTTTTTTCAAAACTACTGGTACTTTTACTTTCAGTACTTGAGTAGCAAAATTTTTTAAAAAACTACTTGCAATACTTAAGTACAAAAAATGTTGAATACTTTAGTACTTCTACTCAAGTCACTTTTTGATTGAGCACTTCCACTTCTACTCAAGTCACTTTTTGATCGAGCACTTGTACTTTTACTCAAGTATGGGTTTCGAGTACTTTATACAACTCTGCTTATAAAGGGCTATCTTTGCAAGAAACATTGTGTGCAACTTTGGATCCATGGTGATGATATATATGGAATAATCCTAATAGGCTTTGAGGTATTAATTTGGACTGATATTATGGAACTATGTCCAAGTGTGAGCTGATTACAAATAGTACAACATTATGTAACCTGACCATATTCTTTGCTTAGCTATACCAGCAGTATTATACCCATTAGTAGGGTTACCCATGGCTGGCGATCTACATTGAAAACCCAAAGCAAAAAACTGAGTTGGTCATGGAACTAACAACTCCATCATGTGTTGTGAAGATCAAACAGACCAATCCTATTAATGGGTTTCAGGATCGTGGGATCAAGCAAGTAGTAAGATGCCCTTTCTCCTGTTTCTTCAAGATTCATTTATAGTCAAATCACATTAACTCCAACAAATTAACCTTTTAGCTGGTCCTGAAAAATTATTGTTACATCATGGTATTTTTTTCTCAGTGAAAAGATTACAACAGTGCTATGGTGCCATCTATTTTGAGTGTGCTTATGTATGTGAATGTGGAAGATGGAGGAATTTGGATTACTTATTAACCTCCAGACTTGCTGTAATGTCTTTCAATCTCATGCAAACTGACAGTGTCAACATTCTGCAATTACTGTAAGTAAATATTTATTATACTGCAGGTGAGAACAAATCAATGAGACAATACACTATACTTGCTCTTAAGAAAACACTGAGACGTTAAAATAAAACAAAACTTTACTTTTTAGTTTAGAGCGATGGCGTATTTTAGGTATGTTTTTTTTTTTTTTAAATACCCAATGCTTAATGTGTGTAAATGATATAAGTACATCATCTATGGCTTTAGTGAAAAGACTCCTCTTTGCTAGATTGCTAACAGCGTCAAAGCCAGTGAAGTTTGGATATTTCCCTATATTACATTCTATATCAAATGTCTCAAAACATTGCTTTTGTTATGTGTTTCTTTTGTTGCAGCCTCTATCATTATTTTTAGTTGTCTATTTATGTTTAAAAAAGGAACAGCAACCTCATCATATGAGAGAGAGGTTAAACCAACCCTTCAGTGTCTATAGCCCTGCTATGTCTGCTTCGGATCAGCTGCCTAAGCCTCTAATGCCTTAGGCTTAGGTCTCATCTTTTTCTGAAGTCGAATGACAGAAGATAAATATATCTGGCTGAGATGGCAGTGTATGCTTACAAGAAGTGGTCTTATAATTAGATATCTGTTTGCACTATATTCATTTTAGAACAATAGAGCTTTTAAGACTTTGCATGTGTGTGTGTGTATGTTTGTGTTAGTACTAGAACACGTTTGGATTAGGTAGTTTGCTATTGTAAGCATCAGAGGGTGTCTGCTTTGCATCTGCATAGTATATTTGCTGTCTGTTACCCTGTGAAAAATCTGCAAACTGATTGTGGATGATCATGATCCATGCAGTTGACCATAGGTCCATAAACTGAAGACGTTGACTTGGATTTTGCGGCTCCAGTTCAACAGTGCCTCTCTCTTTGTCCCACAGAAAGTTATGAAGAACACAAGAGGCCAGTACCACTTTAATGGCATTTTTGACGTCTAGCTGAATGCATGACAGCAATACTGTGCACTTTGAGGTGCAGACGCTGAAGGCACATTCAACAACACAACAGGCATGACATGCTTTTTTGCTTCTGGCTAGACTGTAGCCACTGTATGGCCTCAATATTGCTGTTAGTCCAAAGGCTTCATCTGCTACTATGACCAAGGGTAGACTGGGTTCTGCTGTAGAGGTAGAACTTGGAAAGCCAGAGGATAGTCCTGTGGAGACTGGGTGTGATGAAAGAAGGACTGTGGTGGTGGAGACTGGCTTTGAGGAGTGGGCTGATGATGAGTGGGCTGATATAAGGGGGATATTAGTGCTGCTGCAGGCCCGGAGTGCATGGGGACCCTGAAAAGCAGTGCATAGATAGATAGGTGGTGGCACACCATGTATTCTGGCAGCTGAAACTGCATTGCTACCGCATACAGTAGATTCTATCCATGCACTATTTATCCTGGTCACCGCCAATATCCTTCAGGATATTGTAACAAGTGCAGCAAAACCAGGCACGTGGGTTGCCCGGTTCTAAAAAGGCATCCACACTGTGCCTCTCCTGCTGCACTTCCTGCAGCAGCCCTAATACCCTCTCCTTAGTTTCATTGCTGAAAACAGCCCCCTTCTGACGCTGATTGCATTCACATCCATGGCCATGGGCATATACACATCCTTGGCTGGATGATGGTGTGATAGGATCTGGTTCCATAGAATCCAAAAAAATGTAGAAGACCATTACACAAAACCATAGAAAATGTTTAGATAGACAGATAGATATATACCTGGCACAGTGAGTCATCAGTAGTGATGGACAAACATGGGACGGGCAGTTCGGGAACGCCATCCACGATCTTTCTCAAATGTTCGCGAACCGCAAGTTTGTGGCGGACCCTATTCACTTTAATGGCAGGCAAACATTAAAAACCTCCAGGTCATATTTTCAGCCACAAAATACTTACTAGCTGTGCACACATAGCCCCACAACATGGACACTGACATACCAGAAGTATTGCTATTGGAAAAGTTGCCATGAAAATTTTTTTTTTTTTTTCAGCCAAAAAATGTTTTTGTTTTTTTTCTAAATCAGCCAGAACTGACAGCAGCCAGTAAATACATGTCAAATACATATAGGGTCTATTTACACGTCTGTAAAATGGGTCTGCATCCGTTACACAATTTAGCGGAATGTTTACAGACCCATTGATTTTCAATGCCAGTCTGAAAAATTAGACATTCACAGGATAAAGAAGTAAGTGTCGGCCAGTACAGGCCCCAAAAATTAGCCAACAGGCCTTCACCTGACAGCAAAGAACTTTGTATTCTATGGCTGGAGGTAAATTAGGCATACACAGGATACAGAAGTAAGTGTCAGCCAGTACAGTCCCCAAAAATTAGCCCACAGGCGTTCACCTGACAGCAAAGGACTTTGTATTCTGTGGCTGGGCCTACATTAGGAATACACAGGATACAGAAGTAAGTGTCGGCCAGTACAGGCCCCAAAAATTAGCCAACAGGCGTTCACCTGACAGCAAAGAACTTTGTATTCTGTGGCTGGAGGTACATTAGGCATACACAGGATACAGAAGTAAGTGTAGCCCAGTACAGGTCCCAAAAATTAGTCCACAGGCGTTCACCTGACAGCAAAGAACTTGGTTTTCTGTGGCTGGAGGTATATTAGGCATACTCGGGATACAGAAGTAAGTGTCAGCCAGTACAGGCCCCAAACATTAGCCAACAGGCGTTCACCTGACAGCAAAGAACTTGGCATTCTGTGGCTGGAGGTACATTAGGCATTCACAGGATACACAAGTAAGTGTCGGCCTGTACAGGCCCCAAAAATTAGCCAACAGGCATTCACCTGACAGCAAAGAACTTTGTATTCTGTGGCTGGAGGTTGCTGTGTGGAGCAGGGACAGACTGTATAGTGACACAAGTCGCTAGCTTATAGGTCCACAAAAGTCTTTTGTCAGTGTAGGGAGAGGTTGCTGTGTGGAGCTGGGATAGACTGTAGCAATTAGGCATTCAACGGACATAAAAGGCCTTTTATGCCGCTGTATTTACCTAAGACTGTGCCGGTTCAGAGATCGCATGTAATTAGGAGCGTACTGCTCCTAAAATTACATGCGATGTCTGTGCAGTGCAAATTCAGCCATACAGATTGTATGCCTGAATTTGCACCCCAATTGCGGTGAACACGCACAGAACCCTTTTTTTGGTCCGCAGCAGAATCGGATCACATGGTGGTTCACACCAGTGCAATCCGATTCTGTGCGAACTGTCAGATCACACTGCGATATGCGATCTGAGCTGGGGGTGTCGTTAACATTGAATTGACACCCACAGCGTATCGCATATGGCAGTGTGAACTGCCTGTGCTGCGGATGCGATGTGGGAACACGCAGATATATTCGCAGTCTTCCCGCATCGCATCAGTGTGAAACGGCACTGACAGTCTGTCCCTGCTCCCCATAGCAACCTCTCCCTACACTGACAAAAGACAGAATATAGATAGTACACCTATACCAAATACCAGTCCTTAAAAGGACTTTTGTGGACCTATAACCGAGCGATCTGTGTCACTGACAATCTGTCCCTGCTCTACACAGCAAACCTCTCCCTACACTGACAAAAATCAGAATGTAAAATGACAGCCAGATCAGGTCTATTTATAAAGTAGGGGGTATGTCCATGTGCTGAAATGTCTCAATTGGCTGCCCTGTTCCACCTGATGGATGTGTCATGGGTCAAAGTTCTTCACAATGTAAAAGAATATGGCTGCCGCGAACATTGCCATGTGTTCGCATGATCGGCGGACAGCGAACAAGCAAAGTTTGCCGCGAACCGACCGCCAGGCGAACCGCAAGGCCATCTCTAGTCGTCAGTGGGCTCGGGTGTTGGATGGGGGAAAACATTGCTGGCCTCCTCCATAGCCTCACTCTCATCCTGCATGTTTTATTTTGTTCTGAAAAAAGGAAAACAGATTAAAATATTAAAAATAAAATATACAATTAAAAAAAGGGAAAAATTAGAAAAAAAATGACTACATCATATTAAAAATTCAAAAGGAATTCCGGTTCAGGCGCCGCATGGAGTAATCGCACTCCACACTAGCTAAAAAAAAAACCCCAGCCTTAAAAACTGCCTAGCACACCCGCCCGACACCTCTCCGGGACCCCCCCCTCGCCCAGCGAACCCCTGCACATCTCATGGACCATTTTTCTGAAAAAAAGCAGCCCGCATCTCAGTCAGCCTCCCCTGGAAGCCGCAATCTCAGCACAAGCAGCTGCTGAGGCTGCGGAGCCTCCGATGAAGGTAAGCGACCCCTCTTCCTCTCCACACCAGCAGCTTTAACCAGCTGCCCTGGTGCATTGCACAGGCTGTGGCTGCCCTCCTCTCCCCCACCATCTAAGCCACAGTCGAGAAGGCTGTGCAGGCAGATATGCTGCAGATCAAGAGAGAGCTGGAGGAACATGCCACGAGGCTAGATGAAGCTGAGCAGAGAATCTCCAGCCTGGAAGATGAAATGTACCAGATGCACACCACAGAACAGTTACAGGACAAGACCAAATAATTCACTATACAGAAACTTGAGGACCTAGAGAACCGCGCTAGATGCAGTAATCTACGCTTTGAATCCTTACAAGCAGCAGAAATGGCAGACTTTTGCACCTGGCGCATCCCTGAGGCCTTCGGCCTACCAGGCCCCTATATAGTAGAGAGGGCTCACCGCATAGGGGTCTACTCGAGTGAGCGTACTACTCCCCGACCCATCATCGCCAAATACCTAAATTATGCAGACAAAAATCTGATCCTACAAAAATACAGAAAATCGAAATCTTTGCAAATCGACGGATTTAAAGTTTTAATTTTTGCAGATTACTCCATTGAAGTATCCAAGAAACACAATAACTAGACAAGGGAGCCGCCACTATCTCAATCTCTGGACCTACAGAGCCCCCCGCAAAGACTCCCCCAAATGCCTGCATTTCTCTGGCCCTCCAAATCACTCTTAACCTTGCTGAGTTCATCAATACTTGGACTCTCCACTACTTCGTTTTAAAAATGACCCAATATTTTGGTTACTTAGTGGCTCAGATGGCACTCATGGTTACTTGTCACCAATCATACCTCTGTATAATCTGGTGACCAACTGACCATCTGGCCCCCTGACATTTATTTAGTCATGTTTATGATATATTGTGCAAAAAGGTAAATCAGCGCAATTAAATATAAAGTGGTATAGTGTTAAGACCCAATAATTTGGGACACATAAAGAAAATACAGCAGCTATATAGAACCTCCTTCACTAACGAGAGAAATGAACTATAGACAAATATTTATACAACGCTATATAAAATCAAATAAAGTGACAATGTGCATCATATACATCAATAAACTCGCTTACAGTGCAATATATATTCCTCTTAGGTGCAATATATAATGTCCATAAAGTGCATTCAAAGTAAAGTTCATAAAAGTCCACTAAAATATAAATATAACCGTGGTTTAAAATTCAATAAAGCGCTTGATAGATGTTTCCATATAAAAGTGCAAGTGACACCACCACTGTTTAGCCACCAGATGGCCTCTCACCTCACTGAAGCATTAAACCAGCATTGAATCCTCAAAAAATGCCAGTAGTAGACCCCCTACTGAGGAAGTCGTGATGCGAAAGCATAAGACGCCACGCGTATAGGGGACGGAGACCTGGACGGACGAGCGGCGACCCACCAGCAAAGCTCCCGACAGCTACTGTTTTTGGCGTGTACAGTCCGCACAAGCCCATTGTGCTGATTCATGTGAGTGCAATTCTACTTTGAATGTGAATCAATTAAAGGATAATAGCAGTGTACACTTAGATGCCTCATTATCTTTAGTCACATATCATGTTCCTGGGATGGTGAGAGATCGATCCAGGAAGTGGCATTTTTTGAGGATTCAATGCTGGTTTAATGCTTCAGTGAGAGGCCATCTGGTGGCTAAACAGTGGAGGTGTCACTTGCACTTTTATATGGAAACACCTATCAAGCGCTTTATTGAATTTTAAACCACGGTTATATTTATATTTTAGTGGACTTTTATGCACTTTACTTTCAATGCACTTTATGGACATTATATATTGCACCTAAGAGGAATATATATTGCACTGTAAGCGAGTTTATTGATTTATATGATGCACATTGTCACTTTATTTGATTTTATATAGCGCTGTATAAATATATGTTTATGATATACAGTTTGCTCCTGCAAACTTTCTTTTTGTTGTATTACTTTTCTCCTCTGGGATCACAGTCCTATCACTCTCACTCCCTCCAGAAATCACAGTGGTCCCCCTCACACACCATGCAGTATACCTTGCAAGAAGGCAGTTATTGTGAATCTGTGAGTGCTGGTTATTGTAAGGCTGCCTCAAAAGTGACCCCATGTGGACAAAAGTGAAGCTCTCGTTATGGCTTGTTTGTTGGTTTAGTTCCCTGCCTCTTTCTCTCTTACTATCTCCTTTCTCCTCCTCCAATATACTGAACCTAACGTCACTACCCCACATACCATGATGATACAGATACCTCACTATGAGATAATTTTTGGTCATCTCATCTGCTCCAACATGTTAACAACCCCAGCCTACTTCCTTCTTATACAACTCCCCACATGAAGATAGTTTCCTGGAACGTAAAGGGACTTAGATACCCCATTAAGCAATTAAAAATATTGCGACAAAGACTAAAAACTGATATAGCCCTACTGCAGGAATCCCCCCTTGCCTGCCCGGACTTCTACCATATGAAGAAACTCTGGGTGGGCTCAGTATTAGGTTCAGACGCGGTCGGCCATAAGGCCGGAGTGCTCCTCTTGATACATAAATGATTGTCTTGCAACATTGATGTTACATCTGACAACCAAGGTCGTTTTTATCACAGCACATATTCATATTGGGAACAGGGATCTTTTGATCTCCAATGTTTATTCCCCTGATAACCACGGGATGTGTCCCCTTTTGCCTCTGTTAAAGATTCTGTCCTCCTCACTAATGTATGGCTCCTTAACCATCCGGCTGATAAGGAAGTCACCTTTTATTCCACCCCGCATAGGATATTTACTAGAATTGACTATCTATTTTGCACAGACAGCTTCATCCCCTTCATCCCAACCTCTGAAATTAATAATATAGCGATTTCAAACCACGCTCCCATCTCCCTTTCACTGGAGTTCCCTCACTCCCCCTCCAACCCAAGAATTTGGCATTTTCCATCCTATCTACAAGGAAACAGGGATTTCCAAGCTTATATGGAAAGAGCCTGGCAATAGTTCTCCACTGCCAACACACTCCATACAGGGAACCCAAACTTGTTTTGGGAAGCCGACAAGACCTTTCTCAGTGTTAAAATAATATCCTTTGCCAGCTCGTATAAAAAACACTCCATGGCTAACCAAAAGGCAGCAAGTTTGCAACCTAATGCGGCCCAATGTGCACTCATCACACTAAATTCCCCTGCCACGAGAACTGAATGACAAGAAGCTAAGCGTACCTTTGACTCCTGGGCAGACACCCTAGAGCTTACCAGGAAAAATCATTTGGAATCCAATCTACATAAATTTGGAAACAAGGCTGGAAAGCTCCTGGCGAGACTTTGAAAAGGCCCTTATCGTCCCACTTTTATTACTGATCTACGCAACTCATCTGGCAGCATTAAACACACATCCCAAGAGTTAAGTCAAGTTATGATGTAATTCTATTCTTCACTATATGCCTAAGACCCACTCAAACAGCACAACATTTTCTGAAACAAATACACCTACCGACAATCTCCCCATCCCAGCTAGCAGACCTAAATGCCCTATCTCCTTAGAGGAAATCAATAGTGTTATTAACCACCCTGCTTCTCATAAAGCTCCTGGACCGGATGGTCTTACTAGCAAATTCTATAAGTCCCTCTGTGAGCTAATCCAACCTACTCTTCTCATGGTCTACAATAATATATGGGAGGGCGGCGACTACCTACCTACAGGCAATCAAGCCTTATGAAAACTACTGTTAAAAAAAAGCAAAGATCCACTGGAGCCAGCAGCTTACTGTCCTATTTCACTTTTAAACTTGGATGTCAAGATCCTGTCCAAGAGAGTAGCCACCAGGCTAACTAATATCCTCCCTTCTTTAATTCACACTGCTCAGTCGGGTTTTGTAAAAGGAAGGACAGCCACACTGAATATACAAAAAGTACTCATGATAATGGACCAAGCGCGAGTTAATCCAGGGGTAGACTCGACCATTATCATGCTGAAAAAGCCTTTGATCATGACAGTTTTGACTGGTTATCCATGATCTTATCCGAGATGGGTTTTTTAGGTGCCTTTACTCACTTAATCGAGGCTATGTATAAACATCCCTCAGCTAGGCTGGTGGTGGCTGGTCTCCTCTCTGATGAATTCCATCTCCACAAGGGAACAAGGCAGGGATCTCCTCTCTCTCCCTTACTTTTCAATTTAGCCCTCGAGCCCCTATCCAGATTCTTGACCAAGCGGACCCCTCTACATGGCATCGTGGTAGGTGCCCACGAAATACGCACAGCCCTTTTTGCAGATGACATCCTCATATTTTCCTCAAATCCTGGTGAAGACATGTATACCATAAAAGCGATTTTTTTGATGAATTTAGATCATATTCTGGCCTTCGTATAAATTTTAACAAAAGTGAAATTATCCCTCTAACTCCACATCCGAAATCATCCTGGACAACCAACTCGATATTCCCTATGGCCAAATCCTGCATAACATATCTGGGTATCAGGATAGGCAGGACTCCCTCCTCTCTTTATACTCTCAACTATCCTCCTCTGTTTTCAAAAATTACACAAGAATTGGATAGCTGATGGATTTGCCTGTTTCTCTTCTTGGGAGATGTCACCTAATCAAAATGGTCAGTTTTTCCAAGCTGCTATACCCTCTAAAAACTATACCATTACTGACTAAACAAAAGGATATTCAGCTGTTAACTAAATCTTTTTCCAACTTCATGTGGCAAGACAAGCGTCCACAAATAGCTATTAAGAAACTTTATCTCCCCAGGAGAGAAGGGGGCATAGGTCTCCCCAACATCAGGGTCTATAATTTAGCCTGTCTCCTAAGAATAGGATTGGACTGGATAGCTCAAACCTCTCGATATTCCATTTACCACCTGGAATCCGTCATGGCATACCTCGTTTCACTGACTGTGCTACTTCATTGTAAATGGAAAGCTCTAAAGTAAGATCTACAACATAATATTCTGCTACGTGTTACAGCGATAGCCTAGAAGAAACTAAGGAAAAGTCTACACCTCCCTGTTCATATCTCTAGTCACCTTCCCATACAGGGAAACCCTATGTTCCCTCTGGGTATGGAGCACATGATCTTTTCTTTGTGGCAACAAAAAGGTCTCACTAAGTTTTCAGATATCTGTAATGTGGACTCTGAACTGCCATTGGACTTCCCCACAATAGCGAACAAATACTCCTTGCCTCGTCATGTGTTTTCTTTTACTGGCAGCAGTGTTGGTCATGTAACTTAAAAAAGTAATTAGTTATAGTTACTAGTTACTTCTCCCAAAAAGTAACTGAGTTAGTGACTGAGTTACTTTTTTACTGATGTAACTCAATTACCAGCGAAAGTAACTATCACGTAACTATAAAAATAATCAAATGTGTCAAATAACTTGTATGCCCCTTGTATGTGTGGTATTTGCTTAGTGGTACCTGCATGGTATTTTCTGAGTGGTACCTGCGTGGTATTTTCTTAGTGGTAACTGCGTGATACACTGGTACGGTACCTGAGTGGTATTTGCTGAGTGGTACTGGCTGGCTGCGTGGTACACTGGTACCTGAGTGGTATTTGCTGAGTGGTACCTGCGTCTACTGCCTGGAGTGTATGGCTGCTGGTAGTGGCTGGTGGTGGTGTGGCACACTGGTGGTAGGGGTCTGAGTCCCGAGTCCTCCTGTCCTGACTGTGACTGAGTCTGTGAGTAACCGTATTTATTTTTTTTGTACCTGTGCTGCTGCTGCAGTGCTGCCTGGCTGGCTGCTGGTGGCTGGCTGCTGGAGGTGGCGGTGGCTGGCTGCTGCTGATGGTGGTGGTGGCTGGCTGCTGCTAGCTGGCTGCTGCTGGAGGTGGTGGTGGCTGGCTGCTGCTGCTGGTGGTGGTGGCTGGCTGCTGCTGCTGGTGGTGGTGGCTGGCTGCTGCTGGTGGTGGTGGTGGCTGGCTGGGGATGGTGGTGTCTGGCTGCTGCTGGTGGTTGGCTGGGGATGATGGTGGTGGCTGGCTGGGGATGATGGTGGTGGCTGGCTGGGGATGGTGGTGGTGGCTGGCTGGGGATGATGGTGGTGGCTGGCTGGGGATGATGGTGGTGGTGGCTTCCTGCTGCTGGGCTTGGCACGCTGTACTCACTCAGTCCGGAGTCTGCACTCGTCCTCTCTGCTAACTCAAAGTCTCCTCCTCCTCCTCTCTCGTCCTCGGTCATAGAGGAGAGGGGGAATTACAATTACATCTACTGCCATCTAGTGGCGGTAGATGTAATTGCGGTAACGCAGCCGAAAATAGCGGCAACTGCGTTACAGGGAGGGAACGAGTAATTAGATAGATTACTCGTTACCCTCAAAAGTAACTGCGTTAAGTAACGCCGTTTACTTAAAAGCAGTTACTACCATCACTGACTGGCAGTGTGTCAGTTTCATACGTGCCTCCTGCAGAAAGAGAAAACAATGTTTTTGTCTTTCAATAATAGACACATTCCTCATCGGAGGTTCTTTTACCATTTCAAATGTATATAAGCCACTCATCCTAAAGGTTACTCCCCTTTGGTGATGTCCTCTGTTGTGAATTGGGGCAAAGATTTCCCGGATCCTAACATACTAGAAAGCTACTGGCTGGATATAACTCAACTCTTCAAATGATCCTGAACGAATCTTGGAGAGAATCACAAATGCTTATTCTCCATCATGCCTATTTACCCTTTCCTACAGACAAAAAGAATCCCCAGGCTGTGAATTGTTCTTACTGCCTAACCACATAGCCTTCCCTGGCCCACCACTTCTGGCTGTGCAAGTTTATCTCTGTTTTCTGGGACCAGGTCCTCTCTTTCATCTTCACCAAAGAGCAAGATAACCTCAACAATTGCCCAGAGTACCATGATGGGTACTTACTGCAAATCTCAAAGGAGGACTCCTTGCTTTCCTGACCTTCCATACACATCGCCTATTGGATCTCCCTTCTTAGGAATGTTGACTGATTCGCCTACGCCTCATATTCCTTTTGAGTAGTTCTCATTGTGTTTGGTACCCTAGTTGGAAGTTTAGGCCATCCAGTCAGTTCATCTCTATAGGGTTACTATATATCATCAGCGCAGGTTATCTGCACCCAACTACATTTCCTCTTCTTTCCTCTTCTTCTTTAGCTTCTTTTCCTCCCCTTTCTCTCTATCTCCCAGGCCTATTGTTTTATTATTGTTATTATTATTGCAATATGTTTATCATGCTGTTTCTTTCATCTCAGCCTATTAACATATTCATTATGATTTGTAAAATATGCAAATCTCGACTTCTGTCGTAGCTGTATACTTTGTATTGGTGAATTCTGTTTGGGGTTTTCTGATTCAGTTGATGTCCAGACTTAAAAAAGCTCACAATGTGAGTGATCATTGCCAAAACTAAGGAATATGAAGCCCTGGCTACCCAGCACAAGCATTCCCCACACCCCGATTTATTGAACAAACTTGAATAAGCTCACACAGAACTTAAAGTGGAGTTCCGGCCTCAAAAAATGTTTTTCGAAAAAAATACCCCCAGGACAGTCAGGGCTAGTGCATTTCAGCAATGATAGCCTCTGAACTGTCCCTGGGTTAACTTACCTTTTAGAAGAAATACTTACCTTGAAAATGTCTTGTCCAGCACTGCCATCTCAGGTGTGGGCAGCTGTAGCCAGAGCATCTTCTTCGGTGTCCTCTTCGGTGACGTCAGAGTCCCAGAATGCCCTGCACTGGCCCAGAAGCTGTTTAGCAGGGAATGATGCGCCAGCACCGGAAGTGACGAGCAGGGCCGGTGCAGGTGCATTGACTTTTGAGAGCGATGATGTTCGGCTCCCAGGAGTCAATGCAAGCAGGAAGTCATGGCATGGGATGTGGCCGCAGAGGGAGGAAGTGGAATGGAGGTAAGTATATTTTCTTCAAAAACAAGGTAAGTAAAGCAAAAAAAAATTGTGATTATCCAATTCTTTTTTAGGTTACTTAGAGCAAGCGGATGTCAAATTTTAGTTTTGAGGCTGGAACTTCACTTTAATATTTGCCTTAATACGAAGGCAGAGAAATGTTTACCCTGGCCCATGTATAAATTCTTTACCTGGGGTGATCGATCGGTTCATTGTTAGCACAAAATCGTACCCCTAAACACACACATACAGCTCTTCTGAATATTAGACTCTCAGGAGGCAACCTCTCTCAAAACCCTCAAAAGATTCTCCAAGAATTTCAGGAATTCTATACCAAATTATATAACCCAACTCAGGGCCCTGTTTCTTCTTCCATTAGTTGTTTCCTGAATACTTTATCTCTACTTCATAATCTCTCATGGAGTCTTACAGGAAACTTATGGAGCAACCCATTACAGGTGAAGAAATTCACAACACTATTAGGACGTTGTCTATGCATAAATCCCCTGACGGTCCTCCCAGTAATTATTACAAAACGTTTTCTGAACAGCTGGCTCCTCATGTGGCTCTTTTTTAATTAGTTGCAAGACCATGGATAGGTCCCTCTTGATGAAAGCCAAATAAAGATTCCACTGACATCCTTAACTACTGCCATCTCTCATTGATTATTTGTGATCTCAAAATTTTAACAAAGCTTCTAGCTTTATGTCTAAGTATATTTCTAGCGCAAAATATCCATAGAGACCAATCCGGATTTATAAATCAACGCCAAGTGTTAGATCACATCTGTTGGTCGATAGCATTGATTTCTGTGGTACATTACAGATGGGACACTCCTTTATCTAGGGAATTGTTACTTCTTTTACTGGACCTTCATATGGCCTTTGATAACTCAAGTTGGGACTACTTATTTACCACTTTAGAGGCTTTTGGATTTAGCTCTACTTTTATTTCACTATTAAAAATGCTTTACAGCAATCCATCGGCCCAAGTTTTCATTTTGGGTTATAAGTCGTTATTGTTCCCCATCCGACGCAGAACAAGAAAGCGTTGTCCACTTTCCCCATTGCTATTCGCATTGGTGAATGAACCCCTAGCTATAGCAATTCGATCTCATCCTTATATACATGCAGGGCCGGACTGGCCATAAAGCAGACCGGGCATTTTCCCAGTGGGCCGCGGTCCGTGGCCTGCAGACATCACAAAAAGTTCCCTCACAGTCACTGCGGCCACTGGCCGGTCACACCCCCCTGAGCAGAAAGCTAATTGGCCGCGAAGCCGGACAAGGAAGTAATCAACACTCACGAGTCACTCTTGTTCCTTCCCGCCAGTGTCATACTCGGCGCGGCCAGCCCAGCCCGCATCTCTCAAGCAGCTGCAGTCAGTCTCAGATGTGGCAGTTTCTTCAGTCCGGGGGCCCGGGCTGCTCACGGGGGACGGCGGCAGCGGCGGGGAGAAGGTAAGTGAGTGCAGAGTGCATACAGTGCTGTGATGCCCCGGTGTTGCGGGAAACCGATATCGGCACAACACCGGCCGACCATGTGTGCTGACTGATGATCACTCTGCCTGATCCCATCCATCCCTCCCACTGCCATCACTCTGCCTGATCCCATCCCCCCCCCCCACTGCCATCACTCTGCCTGCCCTGATCCCATCCATCCCCCCCACTGCCATCACTCTGCCTGATCCCATCCATCCCCCCCACTGCCATCACTCTGCCTGCCCTGATCCCATCCATCCCTCCCACTGCCATCACTCTGCCTGCCCTGACCCCATCCATCCCCCCACTTCCATCACTCTGCCTGCCCTGATCCCATCCATCCCCCCCACTGCCATCACTCTGCCTGCCCTGATCCCATCCATCCCCCCACTGCCATCACTCTGCCTGATCCCATCCATCCCTCCCACTTCCATCACTCTGCCTGATCCCATCCATCCCTCCCACTGCCATCACTCTGCCTGCCCTGATCCCATCCATCCCCCCACTGCCATCACTCTGCCTGCCCTGATCCCATCCATCCCCCCCACTGCCATCACTCTGCCTGATCCCATCCATCCCTCCCACTGCCATCACTCTGCCTGATCCCATCCATCCCTCCCACTGCCATCACTCTGCCTGATCCCATCCATCCCCCCCCCACTGCCATCACTCTGCCTGATCCCATCCATCCCTCCCACTGCCATCACTCTGTCTGATCCCATCCATCCCTCCTACTGCCATCACTTTGCCTGATCCCATCCACCCCTCCCTCTGCCATCACTCTTCCTGATCCCATCCATCCCCCCCCAATGCCATCACTCTGCCTGATCCCATCCATCCCCCCCCACTGCCATCACTCTGCCTGATCCCATCCATCCCCCCCACTGCCATCACTTGCGGAGTGTATTTTAGGTTAACGACAACGCAATTGGTTTTCAAAACGCAGCACGATTTGCAGAATCGAATCGCATGGGTGTGCAGGCTAAATATAACAAAAAAACATAGAGAAACTCGTAGTTGTTCTTCATTGGTCATTTTGTTTAACAAAAAAAAAAAAAGGGCTGCTCAGCCTAAAATGCCCGGGCCTATTTTTTGTCCCAGTCCGGGCCTGTGGGCCTTAGGAAATAGACAGAGGGCATATCGGCCTAGTGTATTATCCTCAATGTAAAAACCTTTATTGTATAAAAAGGATACTGACAAACAAATGCTCGATAAAGGCATATCACATCAGAATGGCTACAGTGCCCACGGTATCACATCAAAGATGAAACGTCCACAGTAACTGGCTAATGCGTTTTGAGGTCCTGCCTCTTCTTCAGAGACAACTAAACAGTGCCTTTGCTCTTCTACTTATACCATCAGACCAAAGTAAGGCAAGGGGGTGGTCAGGTCCTTGGGGCGCCCATGGGGGGCGTATCCTACCATGTTACCGGACAACCCCCCCTCCTATTTAACTTGCATATACAGTATAGACCCAGATATAGGCTAAATATATATATATATATATATATATATATATATATATATATATATATATATATATATATATATATATTACTATGTTAAAAAGGGCCTTGAAGGACAGCCACCCGATACGCCCCACACACGGGGGCAACAGACTTACTCATCAATGAGGGGACACTGAGGAGATAACCAGTAAAGCATCCCTACACCTGACAGGGGACCTCTAACATCCTCAAAAAGCTCCCCACCACCTCATAGCATATTGGCATCACACATCCCTAAAGGGGAATGTGTGTGCATAAAGTGACATTATTAAAAACCAGAATTCCTCTAAAAATGAAATATGTTACAAAAAAATAGAAATCATATTATATACAATTGAACTGAAACTGAATAGAACTGAATCCCCTGTCCTCCCCACTAAATCACAGCATGCATACATAGATTAATGCACATGCCTGTATGGGTGTGTACAGGCGTGTGCATGTATCATACATGCCTATAGGAAGAATGGGTGGTTACACTTAGTGGGAAACCATCAAGTTTGCAAAATGTCCACCGGGAAAATGCTTTTAAAAACCAGTCTCCGTCACCTAGATGTTAACGGGACAGGACAAGTGGCACACAATAGATAGATAGTTCATCCCAGTGGAACCTTCCCTTTAAAACATGTCTTTCCTGACTACATAGTATACATGGCACCAAGTGCCCAGAATATCCTCACTAAATCACATAAAAACCAACTCAATGCCACATGTTTTTAAATAAGTGCTCCTTGTTTGCAGACAACGTCAAATTACCCTACCAAATTTACTGACATTGTTACACCAATTTTCCCAGCTTTCAGGGCTTTCCTTGAATACTCAAATAACAATTGCTCTTAATATTTTCTTACCTACCTCAACGGTGCTTACCTTACGAAACACCTAACATTTTCATTGGGTATTAAGTTCCCTTCCATATTTAAGCATCCAACTGACATCTTCGATCAACAATCTTTATCGGGCTAATTATTCTCCACTCTTTCGCCGACTTTGGGAAGATCTTCAATGATGGACAGACTATCCCTTATCTTGGTTTGGCAGAATCAGCTCTTTTAAAATGACATTTCTACCCAGGATACTTTATTATTTTAGAACCCTACCAATTGCTGTCCAAGGGGAGAGCTAGAGCGTAGATAAAGTCCTTCACTTTGTTTGGGGAAATTAAAAACCCAGAATAAATAAATTGATGTTGTCTGTCTCAAAACCAAATGGCGGGCTTGGCCTCCCTAATTTACAGGCTTACTATCAAGCCGCTCAAATAACTTGAGCTTTCTAGACAACAGCCAAGGGATCTATACTCATTTGGGCCTCGATTGAAGCTCTCTCATGCCACCCTTTTGCCATTGGTTCTCTAATTTGGCTTCCTCATGGTCTTTGCACCCCTATTTTATGTCCTACTCTGTCTCATTCACTAGTGGTGTGGGATGTAATAAAACAGGGGTCTTCAAACTATGGCCCGCCAGTTGTTCAGGAACTACAATTCCCATCATGCCTAGTTATGTCTGTGAACGTCTGAGTTTTACAATGCCTTATGGGATGTGCAGCTCCTGTAACAGCTGGAGGGCCGTCGTTTTACAATGCCTTATGGGATGTGTAGTTCCTGCAACAGCTGGAGGGCCGTAGTTTGCAACCCCAAATTCTCCCTCGGACTGACTCTGATGCCATTTATATGGTGGCTTAACAAGGGGCTCTTTGGGATAGGTGACTACTTCAATGGGGATCAACTATACTCTTTGCAATATTTTAAGGAAGCGTCGCAAATGCTATCTAGTGAAACCTTTCTGTACAATCAGCTTATCTCTTTTATATGATCTAAGCCTAATTTGCTTGAGAGATCCCTTCTCCTTTAAATTTTAAACTATCTTGTCAAACGAAAGGCCTCCTATGGGGACGGATATCTATGGTATACACTACTATCACTAACCTGACTACTAAACTCCCTTATATGAATCAATGGGAACAGGACTTGAATACCACTATTGAATTATCTGATTGGCAAGATATTGCCTATGCTTTATCTAAAGTATCAATTAACACAACACTATTTGAAGCAAAATATAAAACACTCCTACTTTGGTATTTGGTCTCAACCAGAGTTACGAGGATGCACCCATCTATATCCCCCACTTGCTTTAGGTGCTGTGGCCAGATGGGTACAATGTATCACATTTGGTGGCAGTGTCCAGTAGTCACCAGATTTTGGATTTGAATATTTAACTTGATATATTCAGTCACAGGGGTTAATATTTGTAGATCCCCGGAACCAGCACTTTTTGAAAAATGTCCTGATGAGGACCCTAAATAATCGATCAAACTCATTACATATATATTTTTAGCAGATAGAATAACTATTGCTAAATATTGGAAGCAGTTGATAGTTCCCCTTGAATACGTGAAGAATAAACTTAGTTGGATCATGGTTAATGATAGACTTCCTGTATTCTTCCCAACTCTACTAAAAAAATTGATGCGACATGGGATCCATGGATAAGATATTTATCTGTAACTTAATACATTTCTGGCTGGACCTCTTTTTCCTCTCCTTCTTCTTTCTTCCTTCCCTTTTACTTTCCTGGATCTACGCCCTCTTTTTTTTTCTCCTTTTCTTTCTTATAATTACTTTTGAATGTCTGATTTTTTGAATAACTGCAAGATGTTTGATAGATTTATTTTTCTCCTTTCCCTTCCCCTCCCCATTTCCCATTTCCCATTTCCTGTTCCCTGCCCCCTATCTCTTTTCCCTGTGACACAGCCATTACCAGTATCACATATTAAAATGGCTCAATGGAATATCGCGCAGTCAGTCCCTAGTGGATTGGACATGTATTCCTTGACCCTATTGATAATAATTTGTACCTTACTATTCTCTTTTGCTATTTCTACTGGGATTCCTACCACGATTGTTTACTGTTGAGATCTCCTGGCTTAATATCAGAAGGTCTTATATCTATGAATATTTTGAGGGATATACATTCCCCCTTTTGGGTTTGTTTTCACATCTGTTTGCACTATTGTTCAAAGATTGTGCCTTATATGACATTGTCTTAATATTTCAATTTAAATTATTTCAATAAAAATATTGAAATCTAAAAAAAGATTCTGCTGAAGAAATTAGCAAAAACAATACATTTATACTCTATCATGTAAAAAAACAAAAAGGAAAAAAGACAGCAGAACATTAGAGAAAAGAAAAAAAACATGTAAAGAGAAAAGAAAAGAAGAAACACATAATAAAAAATAAATAAATAAATAAAAAACAAGGCAGAGCTCTGTCCTGTCAGCGGAGATGTGCTGGATTTTTTCCCCTGCAAAGCATGGAATAAAAACCATCATATCCGTTAGTGAAACAGTTCAACGTAAACACAAAAACACATTTAACCCTTTAATTGCCCTAGATGTTTAACCACTTTCCAGCCAGTGTCATTAGTACAGTGACAGTACATATTTTTAGCACTGGTCACTGTATTAGTGTTACTGGTTCCCACAAAGTGTCAAAAGTATCAGTTAGTGTCAAATTGTCCACCACAATATCGTAGTACCGCTAGAAGTCACTGATCGCAGCCATTATTAGTATTAAAAAAACATTTAAAAAAAAATACCAGTATATACAGTATTCTATAGTTTGTAGATGTTATAACGTTCACGTAAACCAATCAATATACACTTATGTTGGTGCATTGACAATATGAGTTTTCTGCTTTTTTTTCTTTAGCATTTTTTAGCGTTAGTGTTTTGTTAGCATTTTTTTGGCAAGAAAACACCTGCTAATTTTAACTCCTACTTTCCCACAATGCATCTCTAAATAGTCCATTTGTAGTTGTTTAGTCGCTATTTTCAGAGAGAGCACTCTGTTGTTCAGGACTCGGAGCTATCTTTCTTTTTCTTACTGCTTCCAGTATGGATCCTGTAATACAGAAAATCGATGGGGCTATTCTACTGATTCTGTTAAGGATGGTGAGTAGACAGAGACAGCTGAAAGAGAGAAGAAGCCGCCGACAATGATTCTGGACCCATTCTTTGATATCTCGTCATTTATCCACTTGATATTTTGCCAACATGTATGCGGGGCTGCGGAATTATACTGCTCAAAAAAATTAAAGGAATACTTTTTAATCAGAGCATACCATCAAGTCAATTAAACTCCTGGGATATAGATCTGGTCAGTTAGGTAGCAGAGGGGGTTGTTAATTAGTTTCAGTTGCTTTGGTGTTGATGAAATTAACAACAGGTGCACTGGATGGGCAAGAATGAGACGACCTCTAAAAGAGGAATGGTTTTACAGGTGGAGGCCACTGACATTTTTTTCCCTACTCATCCTTTCTGACTGTTATTTATTATTATTGCATTTGCCTCGGTTCAGTGTCACTACTGGTAGCATGAGGTGATACCTGGACTCTATAGAGGTTGCACCGGCAGTCCAAGTCCTCCAGGATAAGACATCAATACATGCCATTGCCAGAAGGTTTGCTGTGTCTCCCAGCACAGTCTCAAGTGCAGGGTGGGGATTCCAGGAGACAGGCAGTTACTCTAGGAGAGCTGGACAGGGCTGTAGAAGGTCCTTGTCCCATCGGCAGGATTGGGTTCTGCTCCTTTGTGCAAGGAGGAACAGGATGAGCACTGCTAGAGCCCTACAAAATGACCTCCAGCAGACCACTGGTGTAAATGTCTCTGACCAATCAGAAACAGACTTCATGAGGGTGGCTTGAGGGCCCGATGTCCTCTAGTGGGCCCTGTGCTCACTGCCCGACACTGGGAAGCTCGATTAACATTTGCTATTGAACACCAGAATTGGCAGGTCTGCCACTGGCGCCCTGTGCTTTTCACAGAAGAGAGCAGGTTCACCCTGAGCACATGTGACAGACACGAAAAGGTCTGGAGAACCTGTGGAGAATGTTATGGTGGCTGCGGGACACTACTTGTGCTAGCCATCGCACCAGCTTGAACTGCACTTATGGGACTCGCCACGTCACCAAGTGTTACTGCAGTGCTGATTTGCCTACGACCAGGATGTCCTAGACTGCTGGTGCTTGCCAGTTCATCAGAAGTTTGAGCGGCACTAGTACCGACACTCTGCTGCATACGAGAACTATGCAATTTTTGTACCTCAGCAACCTGGGAATGGGGTCAGATACGCCTGACCTTAGCAGGGACCACTGCATCTGTCATCAGTGCTGTCTGTCAGGGTGCCCTTGCTCTCTACAGGTTCAAATACTGAGCTTGATTCTGACAGTGAGGCTTTCCCATCGTTCTCATCTGTCAGCTACATGCTCAGCTGAGCATCATGTAGGCCTCTTCACTAGTGTACCTATTTTTTGACATTTTGGCCAATAAATATATAGGTATCTAGTGTGACTCACAGGTAAAAAAGCACCTGGTTGTCAAGGACTGTTTGAACTGCTACCAAAAAGGGTAACTGCTAGCGCTAGCAGTGATTAGGCCTGACTCTGTTAATGCTGCGGTTTTGTGTGCTGTGTATCAGGAGTGACAGTAATCTGCTGATACTGCACTTCTTGGGGGCTGGACGGAGGGGCTAAATGCAGGTGCTGGTAGGTGTCGGGGTTGATCCTGCTAACGCTGCCTTTTGGGAAGACTATATGATCTGATCAAAGATATTGATCCGTTCAGACGCTATACTAATACAGTGATGGAGGTGTTACGTGTGTGTGTGTCACTGGCAATCAAAGGGTTAATATATATTACTGAATATGTGGCGGGCAATCTGATGCTATCCTGGATTGATGCTAACTAACGCTAAGGATAACTGACGTCACCCGTGACACTAATATAGTGATTAGAAAAAAGATCTGTACACTGTAAAAATGACACCGTGGCAGTGCAGTGAAAGGGTTAACTGGGGTGATCAGGGGGTTAAATCTTTATTAGGTAATATATGGCAGGTACCCTATACCTTCCTGGGACTGACGCTAACTACTATTAACTGCTGCTCACACTAACTGGCTTTACCAGTGACACTAATACAATGATCAGTAAAATACTTGGATACTGTATATAGTGATACTGTGACAGGGAATGAATGGGTTACCTCAGGGGTGATCAGGGAGTGAAAAATGTGCCTATGTGTACTCACAGTAGATGCTCTCTCCTCACTCGCTGGAACCAAAAAGGGCTCCAGGAGGGAAGATTGCATCATGTCCTGTGCCAGTGTTTACATTACACAGGCACAGGACATTCTGTGATTCGCCAGAACCGATCAGCAGGTCCAGGCCAAATATCATTGGCCTGGACCTGGCGAGTGAATCCAATCACCACCGGGTCGGCAGGGAACACGCACGCGCCCCCTACCCATGGGCGCAAGCGAAATACAGCTACGTCGATTCACGCAGCTGAGCCACCTTGCCGCAGTAAATGTGCGGAAGGTGGACGGCAACTGGTTAAAGAATAGGGAAGGGGGAATCCTGAAGGTAGGAATATGGAAGCTTTCATGATTCAACATGTAAAAAAGAACATATTCAACATTCAACATTTAATGAAGTCCTTCAGATAGTTTGAAGCTTTGGGATGTATCAACCAGGCTTATGAAATCTTTTTACATTTTGTGGTGGTGAACTTTTTGTGAGCTAACATTAGCTCATAGTGGGCCTGTGTATTTAATCTTAAGGCAACATCTGAGAGGTTGGGAGCAGTATTGGATTTCCAAAGTTTGCCTATGGTAAGCAATGCTGCTATTAGTACATTGGCAACAATATATCTGTAGTTGAGCGGGTATATATCAAGGTTAATTCCAAGTAGGGCCGTAGCGGGGGTGAGAGGGATAAGATTACCTGTAACAGATGCAATAAAATATGAAACAGTCTTCCGGAAACTGGAAAATTTTTTCAGTTCCATAGTGTGTGGTATAGTGTCCCTTTTTGCTCATTACATTTCCAACATATAGGGGAGGAGGTTGGGAAGATTTTAAAAGGTTTATAAAGGTTACATATACCAACGGTTAAGTATTTTTGTGAATTCTCCCAATGTTCAGTGCAAGCGGAGTAGATTATTATAATGGGAATTGAGAATGTTAGTGCTCTTCACGTCAGTGGGAAATGATGATAGAAAGTTATAAAAAAAGGATATACCTTTAGTATTGTTCCCTTTGTTAGAAAAAAGAAAGCTCCATGTATCTACAGGGACTGATATTTTATCTTTAGGATTTAAATTTTTAAGTTGCCCAACCTTTTTAATTTTTATTCTGCCTAATTTTTTTTGTGAATGTCAGGTGAAGAGGAATATAGGTTGAAGCCTTGGTTCACCAAAGAGTTAACAGAAATAGAAGCTTTACAATAATCAAATACTCTTAAAGGAAAATGTACCTGCATTACTTCCTTGATGTGTTGTGTTTTGTTTAGTAAGTATTTCCATGCTGCCAGCGTGGCTTTAATGGTTAGAAAGGAAGGGACTGTTACTTCAGGAAGTAGATTGTATGCAATTGACAAGGCAAATAAATCATAACCTTTCGTAACCTTTGCACCCACGAGTTACACCTTTGGCCAATCATGGCTCTCACAGTACATTGTGCTGTGATTGGCCAAAACATACAGGTCAGGTGCATGCTTTGGCCAAGCATCAGCAATCAATGCACTGCAAGAGCGCAGTGCATTATGGGGAGCTCATCGGTGGGCGAACTTCCCACTGAGTGCCCCATTTGTTCTTGTGTTCAGCAAACACACTAACAGCTGATGTTCGAGTTAAACTTACGTGCGACTCGAACACAGAGCCCATCCCTAGTGAGGGCTTTGGGAGCCTGTGAGCCATGTCTATTATTAATTCTTGTTGTGATGTTGCTGGCAGTAGGTCTAGGATGGGAGTAGGAATAGTTTTTTGGACGTTTGCCACAAAATTTTATATTTTTGTGCCTAGACCTATCTTCTAGGTCTGCTACCTTTAATTTTAGTTGTTTGATTTAATCTTCTGGACAAAGTGGGCGTCTGCCAGGTCGTAATGTGCATCAGGGAAGTCCACCTCAACAAATGTATCCTCAACATATTTCACTCTAATTAATCTATTTCTCTTTTAGATTTCTGCATGAATTCTCTCATATCATGTTGGAGGACCCCTTTAAGTGACAGTAAAATCTCTTTTAAGTCAGTATCTATGACTGGCTTGCCTTATGTAGGGAATGCATTAAGTTTGTTCTCTGTTTGTATGGATTTCCTATATGCATTTGTTCAGTATCAGCAGATGATCCACTTGCATGATCCGCTTACATATTCCTCTGTGGAAGAAATACTTCTTTTTCTATATGAAAAAAAAAAACTTTTTATAGAAATTGCAGGCTTAAAGAAACAGAAGAAATCATCCAGGAATTTTCCCTCCCTCAGGACTTGTCACTTACCATCTCTAAGATCATTTTCACTCTGGCCAAACATCCAATTTCAGAACTGACATCTAATTCCCAAACATGGAATTTTATTTCCACAGTACCGCCCCTAACTAAAGGTATATCCCTCTTATACTCCTGCCTAACATCAGATTCCCTCGAAACCAAATCTCCACATATGCTGAAATGGGAAAAAACGCTAAATCACTCTTTTACACTAAAGCAATGGCAGATAGCGATTAGCTCAACTCACAAACTATCTCACTGTACTAACCATTGGGAAATGATGACAAAAATTGTAAATAGATGGTATTTCACTCCCTATAGGTTATCGAAGATGAATCCTTCCCTTTCGCCACTGTGCTGGAGAGAATGTGGTAGAGTAGGCACCTTACAGCATGTCCTCTGGGAGTGCCCCTCCCTTACAAGCTTTTGGAATTCAATTTTCCAATGTATAGCATCCACCACTGGAATCTTAGCTCCTCCCAAACCAGAATTAGCACTGTTGAATCTAAACATTGAATTATACCCACTGACCTACAGACAAATGATTATACATCTCCTCTCAGCTACCAGAACCTTAATACTGCGTAAGTGGAAATCCACTGACACTCCTAATCTTTCTGAGGCAATAACCCTAGTTAACGAAAACTATAAATTAGAAAAAGCTTTATCTTTCAATGCTTTAACCTACCACAAATTTCAAGAAAATTGGTTGGCATGGCCCTATTTAACACCTGACACTAGAAGCTTATAATGTAACTTATTGTTAATTGAATCCTACTCATCCTTGTCTAGAGGATGATGGGGGGTGTCGGCGACTCGCGGCTTGGTGACATTGTTCCCCTAGGGGTTCTGAGCCGAGGTAGTTAGACGCCTCTCTTCTCCTCCCATCATTAGAATAAACCATGTTAAACTTTTACATGTATAGTGCAAATGCACTTTGGTACGAAGCTTATAACTATTGTTTGAATACTGGTACATTCTTTACTGGAAAATGTTCTACCTTGTTGTTGTTATTTTCTGATATCACACTTTGTTTGATGTGATTTTCTGTTTTTCACTTGTATTTGAAATTCAATAAACACATGCAAACGCATGTGTAACCTGTTTTTAATGCATAGTTTTAGACAGGTTAATTTGATTGGTAAGCAAACTGATTGGTGAATTGAGCTGGGACTTTTTTTCTGTTTTTGTCTCACATGTGTTGCCCTTCCGTGTACTCTTTGCTATAAAGGCCAGTTATAGGTGGGGGCAGGGGCCATTTTGTTTGTTGTTGATGTATACTGGTGAGTGGACACACTGGATGCCTTTACTGCCATTGTGCTATGAGCTGGGCGTCCACTGCGCCCCAAAGTGCCTTTAAGGAGGGTTGGGCTACCTCCAGGCTCACCTGCCCCCTATCTATCCATTAGAGTGCATGTGCTTTCACTGTGGAGACTCTCATAAATTTACAAGAGTTAGGACTGCAGGTAATACAGGGTGCCGTGAAGTGGCCCTGTAGCTTACACATGCGTTTGCAAATGTGTGCTAACTAAACCCCAGTTTTTAACGCATACTGTTAGACAGGTTAATTTGGTTATTAAGCAAACTAGTTGGTGAATTGAGCTAGGATTTTTTTCTGTTTTTGTCTCACATGTGTTGCCCTTCCATGCGCTCTTTTCTGTGTTTGTTGTTTATGTACACGCAGCCTACTTTGACCGCCTGCCACAGGAAAATGCAAAATCGTGGCAAAATCACACTGGGGGCCAGTGGTTAAAATGTTCTTATCCTGAACATGATTCTTCCGCATATAGGACAGGGAGGTTGACACTCCACTAACCGCAGCAGCAACTAATCTCTGGTAAAAGCCTATGTGTACATAGACACTAGTGATGAGCCGAACACCCCTCTGTTCGGTTCGCACAGAACATATCTAACAGTGGAAATGTTCTAGCGAACATGCACACTCCATTAATGTCTATGGGACATGAACATGAAAAATCAAAAGTCCTAATTTTAAAGGCTTAAATGCAAGTTATTGGCCCAAAAAAGTGTATGGGGACCTGGGTACTGCCCTGGGAGACATGAATCAATGTAAAAACATTTTTTAAAATTATCGTTTTTACAGGAGCAGTGATTTTAATAAAACGTAAAGTGAAACAATAAAAATGAAAAATTTATTTAAATATTATACCTGGAGAGCCCCCTTAATGTGCCTGTAAAGTAGCGCATGTGTGTGATGTTTTTAGCCTGCTGCAGCAATACTGACATCTCTAAAGGAAAAAATGTGATTCAAAATTGCTCACTGCTGTAATGTATTGTGGGCTCCCGGCAATACAGGTAAAAAAATGAAAAAAACTTACATCAGTAATTCATTCACTGCACCTGAGCAGTGCATTATGGGACGGCTTGTGAAGTCAGGTCACTATAAAAAGAGCTGTCACAATCAAAGCAGCTCAGAAAGAGTCCGGAGAAGCAGCAGAAGCTTCTTCTTCTTGTTTTTTTTTTTTTTTCTATTTTTCGGGCGGACGGGCGACTGATCATTGGGGGACACTATTTTTTTATTTTTTGATAAATTACTTTTCCAAAACTGTCTTTTGTCTTCATTTTTTTTACACTTTTTTGGTGAATGGGTAGGGGTACGATGTACCCGATATCCATTCACATAGGAGGGGGCAGGATCTTGGGTCCCCCTTGTTAAAGGGGGCTTCCAGATTCTGATAAGCCTCCCCTCCGCAGATCCCCACAACCACAGCCCACGGTTGTCGGGAAGAAGACCTCTGTCCCCATAAACATGGGAGCAAGGTGCTTTGGGATGGGGGGCAGAGCCCCCCTGCCCCAAAGCACCCACCCCCCATGTTGAGGGCATGTGGCCTGGTATGGTTCAGGAGGGGGGGGGCGCTCATTTGCCCCCACCCCATCCTCGCCAGCCAGGCTTTGTGCTCTGATAAGGGTCTGGTATGGATTTTTATTTTTTCAATTTTTTCAGCAATACTGACATAAACTGATATAAACTGAAGTGCCTATATATATATATATATATATATATATATATATATATATTTATATGTATATAAAACTTTGTGGTATACACTGCACTATCTGATCTCAACAAACTGTAAAAAGCAAAAATCTCTCTCCCTGCTAGCAATGTATTTATTAACTATAGAATTCAACTTAAAAAATCACCTGCTGACCAAGGGATTCAAACCCACAACCCCACAATTAGCATAGCTGGTGTTCTACCAGCTACGCCACCGTCAAGCACACTTAGGTTGAGCACACTTAGGTTGAACACACTTTCCCTGCCTAACTAACTAACTCCTATCTCACCCTACACACAGTGGATGAGATAAAAGTTAGGAAGAGTGTGTTCAGCTTAAGCAGGCTTAATGGTGGCGTAGATGGTAGAATACCAGGCTTGCAATGACATGGCTGTGGGGTACAAATCCCCCAGCCAGTAGGTGATTTATTGAGGTCAGAGATAATGCAGGAACTCAAAGAAGCCCATTTATTCATCATTCAACAAACAAGCGAACAGCCAATGTTCAAGTCAAACTTACGTTTAACTAAACTTGAAGCTCACCCCTAATACACACATAGGCCTTTATAGAGATAAGTTTTGCTTTTTGGCAAAAAAATGCCAAAAGCGCCTACACTCAAGTTTAGGAGCTGTAGTGTACATGAAGCCTAATAATCAGACGGCATCCACTTCTCATCATTTAGAGCCCTCAAATGATTAAGAAAACATCATCACATCCACAGTGGCCACACAACAGGTAAAGGTAGGTGACACAGGACCCTGAATCTGTCATTGTTGGAGAAGGGCACTTTAGGTGACTCTCTCTTTAGAGTTTGCCAGGTTCCAGGATCCAGACTGAGATGTACAAGGAACCCCCTGGCCTCTGGGATTTAATTTGAAACTAGTTAAAGAGGATCTTAGAAACTCAGTTTCTCCTAAAAATGGGGATGATTATTCAGTAGCACAGTCCAAAATAGGGGCAATTCTTCCAGTGGATTCTTTTGTGTCAACATGTGTGCTGGGTGTACAACAGTACTTTTCTTTTTACACTGAACATGTCAAAGAACTAGGTCTTTGATGAACTTTGAAAAGAAGGAAAAGGAAGAGGACACTTAATGACATTGCATGCACTTGGAACCAGCTGTCGCCCATTTTTCCTGAATATTTCATGGATGCCTGCCAGGAGCTCACGGGACCTTTCTGACCACTTGTTACCCATATTGAAGAGGAAACTGTGGAGTAGAGTTGGGCCGAACACCTCCCTGTATGGTTTGCACCAGAACTCCCGAACATGTAAAAGTTTGGACACGAGCTCCATTAAAGTCTATGGGACCCAAACTTTTGTCCCTTTTTTGAAGGCTTATATGCTTATTGGCCATAAAAAGGGTATGGGGTATTTGTGGGGAAAAAAAGTACATCAATTTTATTTGGGTACAGCGTTGCATGACTGCGCAATTGTCCGTAAAAGTAACGCAGTGCCGAATTAAAAAATATGGCCTGGTCAGGAAGGGGGTAAAATCTTCCGATCTTAAAGTGGATAAAAATATGCTCATTGAGAATGTTTTTGTCAAAGACACATAGCTAAATATATTTTGGCCTAAATATATGAGAAAAATGTTATATATTGAATTTTTTTAACAGTCAAAGTAGAAAATGTAAATTTTTTGCAAAAGTTTTGCTCTTTTTTTACTAATATTGCAAAAAATAAAAAGCGCAGAGGTGATCAAATACCACCAAAAAGAAAGCTCTGTTCGTGGGGGGAAAAAAGGGCATAAATTTAGTTTGGGTACAGCATTGCATGACCGCGCAGTTGTCAGTTAAAGTCACGCAGTACCAAGTTGAAAAAGGTGGCCTGATCATTGAGCATCCAAATCTTCCGGGGCTAAAGTGGTTAAATATAGTGCCTAGGGGAGGGTCTCCTTACTGTAGTTTGCCTGTAAAGTGGCACATCTGTACATTGTATAGAACCTGCTGCAGCAAAACTGGTATTTATATAGAAAAAAAATTACATTTAAATTGCAAGCAATACAACACCATTGCTGGCATTACAATACCATTGCCGACAATACAAAAATGTTTCATAGTCGGTAAGTTTTAAAAGACACTAGTCCATCCAGTTCAACCTGTGGTGTGTATGTGTGCATGTGTTTATATCAATAGTACTGTAAATCATATATCCCTGTGTGTAATGATTGCTAAGATGCCTATCTAATAGTTTTTTAAACTATGGACGCTCCCTGCTGATACCACTGCTTGTGGAAGAGAATTTCACATTCTTACCGCTCTGACAGTAAAGAACCCTCTACGCAGGCTTATGGTTAAATCGCTTCTCTTCCAATTTCAGTGAATGGCCACGTGTCTTTTTAAACTCCCTTTCACTGAAAAATGTTTTCCCTATGTTAGGGTCACCAGTAACGTATTTCTGAAAAAACAAATTTAAACCCGCGCTACACAGTAGTGATATGTTATTCTGTGAAAAAACTGTGAAGGTGTGCAGCTGCTGCAACACTAAGAAATTCTTAGAATAAATGAATAAAACCAAATTAATGCAGCGCTAGCAACAAATTACTACAAAAAATTACAAATTATTTAAATTGAAACCAATCTATATCATGTGAATACAATATGTAATAATAAAATATATTAATCACATTAAGGTGCATAAATTTCTATAGAAATATTTTAAAGTGCATATTTAAACTAAAATATAAACATTCAAAATGTGAGATTTAAAGTGCAAAAATGGTGGAATAAAGTCCTTATTGATGATCCAAAAAGGTGCCAAAGTGCCAAGTAAATAAAGGTGCTTGTGAGGTGAAGGTGCCCTCTTGGTTCCCCACTCACCGGAATTAGATAGTATAAAAGCCCTTGGTTTTATTGCACATTTGCCCAGGATCAGATATGGAATTCCTCCGATGTGTCCTCCGTATGGAAATCGTTCCCGATAACACCATTAAAAGAAAAGAGGGCCATACATCGTGAAGTACGTAGGTATAATTTTATTCCCCAAAATACGATTGAATACTTACAAGATCAAAGGATAAAAATGGCATATAGCATACAAAGCAAGTGGCGCCGCTCTTGGCGTGCGTTCCACATACAGGAAGTTCCCAACCGGAAATGACGTTACGTCCGCAACCGGAAGTGCGTCAACGCGTTTCGCCGTCACACACAGCGTCTTCAAAGGACATCACTTCCTGTTGACAGAGGCTCTTTATACTACAACCTCTCCTACATCATATCCGGATTTGTTTAGGGAACGTAACTTAACTTGTCTTAAAATTCATATGTAACATATGTAACATGTCTATTGTTGGTCTAGCGATATTAATCACCTAAACCAGATTTGAAAATAAACTTATTTAGTGACTTTAGAAAATATATGGATGTTTCTACATCCGGGCGTAACTTCCTGTTTACAAATATAACATCCTATTATACACTCACAATAAATATTCCTTTAATATACATTAAAGCTCATATAGCTCAAATTATTGTGATTCCTAGAGCTATTTATTATTTATGGTGATGGGTTTGGATTAATATCGTGCTATATTATAGATATATCGATAATTGAATAGTTTATTAACGGGGATAAATACCATAATTTTAAACTAACTTTATTAAAAAATTATTTATATTAAAATTAATATAAAAACATACATTTTGTTAAAACCAAGAGAGGGAGAAAAAATAAATAAAAATAAAAAACTATTGTTATTTTAAAGAGGGGTTCTACAGAGTTGGAGGGGGTTTTTTGGTCTTATGTATTTTTATTAAAATTAACACAAAAAAGGTATATATATTAAATATAATTCTCAAGCTAATTATAATATTTTGATGGAGCATTATTAAAAATGTATAACATATAAAATAAATCATATATTAAAAATTATTATAAAAATTTTAAAATATATTTAAGGGAGGTAAAATTAATATCAATAATTTTACATAATTAGTCTACCAATCAGATAAAAAGCAGTTCACGTCTACATCCACATTTAACCCTTTGGGCTGAAGTGTTTCCAACCGGTGGATCCATTGTGTTTCGTTTTGTGATACTGCTTGCTTTAAGTTGCCACCCCTCCAATGGGGTTCAATTTTATCAATTGCACAAAAGGATAATAAGGTGGGATTACTTTGGTGGACCAATTTAAAATGGTGGGAGAGGCTGTGGTTTTTAAACCCTTTTCTAATGTTTGAGACATGTTCCCTAAGTCTTATCCTCAGCTCTCTGGTGGTTCTACCCACATACTGTAGCCCGCAAGGGCATGAGAGGAGGTATGTCACATGCGTGGATGCACAAGTAATGAATTTTTTTATTTGATATGTTTTACCGTTAAAAGCAGATTTAAAAGTGGTATGTTTTCTTTTCCTGAATTTGGAGGTCCTGCATATCATACATCTGCCACAGCTGAAAAACCCATCCTGATCCCAAAAAGTCCCTATTTTTGTGGGTGGATTGACCACATTGTGAGCTAGCTGTAGTCTTAATGTTTTGGGTTTTGTATATATGAACTGTGGTTTGGATGGAAGGAGAGTTTTAAGAACATTGTCTTTTAATAGAAGGTGCCAGTGCTTTTTTAGAATTTTCTCCATTTGTGTATGTTGTCTCGAGAAGCTGGTCAGAAAGGCCATGCTGTAATCTTTCTTTTCTTTTATTCTCTTTTTGAATAAGTCCTTCCGTTTAATATTTTTGACTTTATTTTTGGTGTTTACAAGATCTTTCTTTCTGTATCCTTTTTCTTGGAATTTTTTAATGATTAAGTCAGCTTGTTCTTCATAGTCGCTTTCTCTATCGCAATTTCTCCTAATTCTCATTAGTTGGCTGTTAGGGATTGTATTCAGCCATCTGGGATGGTGACAACTGCCTATGGGGATGTAACCATTGGCAACTACTTCTTTAAAGTGAGTCTTAGTGCAAATTCTGTTAAAATCCTTGAAAATACTCAAATCTAAAAAATTAATACTTACGGGGCTACTAGTGTGGGAGAAAGAGATATCATAGTGGTTATTACTCATATAATTTAAAAACTGATTTAATGAATTCTGAGTGCCCCTCCAAATGATAAAAATATCGTCTATGTATCTCTTGTAGCTCAAAAGCTCTTTTGGTCTGTTGTTAAAAATTTGCTCGCTCTCCCACTTCCGCATAAAAATATTAGCTATTGAGGGAGCATATTTTGCTCCCATGGCTACTCCTTTCTTTTGTCTGTAGTATTTTTTCTCATGCCAAAAATAATTATGGCTCATTGCGAGGTCCAATCCTTGTAATAAGAATTCTTTTTGTTTGGTTTTTATTTCAGTTTGATCTAAGGCCCATTTGGCAGCTCTCAATGCGTGTTCCTGTTTTATATTTGTATATAGTGAATTGACATCTACTCCCACTAGAATGTCATTCTCCTCTATCTTAATGTCTTTAATGATTTCCATCAAGTGTTTGCTGTCACGCAAGTAGGCCTGGCCTTCCTGTGCCAACGGCTGGAAAAAACAATCCAGATATTCGCCTAAATGTGACAAGAGGGAATTCACCCCACTTACAATGGGCCTACCGGGCGGATGTTCTTTGTTCTTATGGATCTTCGGTAGTTGATATATTACTGGTATCTTTGGCGCATCCGGTACCAGGTATCTGCTTTCTTTCTTGTTTATAATATTTTCTTTTTTTGCCCATTTTATTAATCTCGTTAATTTTGCTTTATATTTCTTGGTGGGGTTCTCTTTTAGTTTTTCATATGTGTCATGATCATTAACCAATCTATTGAGTTCATCTAAGTAATCTTTTTTGTTCAAAATTACAAGGCCGCCCCCTTTGTCTGCGGCTCTAATTACTATGTCTTTTCTTTTTTCCAAGGATTTAAGGCCTCTTTCTATGTCTTCTTTTTTTCTTGAATTTTTAATTTTCAGACTTTCCAGATCATTTTCTACCATAGTTTTAAAAACATCTAAAAACTGGTTGTTTAAAATTTTAGGATTAAAAACAGACTTGTTTCTCAATTGTGTGTATAAAAACTCTCCCGAGGGTATGATGTCTTCTTTCTTTTTTCCTGCATAATATTTTTTGATATTTAATTTCCTCACAAATTTTTGAATGTCGATATACGTATCAAACTTGTTTAGATTTTTTTCAGGTGCATATTTTAATCCCAGACTCAAAATTTTTAGTTCATCTTCAGTAAAGGTAGCACTGCTTAAATTGAAAATTCCATCTGTTAATTTGTTCTTTTTCTTTTTCTGCCCTCCTCTGCATCCTCTCTTTCTTCTTCTCTTTCCTCCCTTGTATATTGTGTTTGCTCCATCTGGGTCCATGGTCTCCACTCGTCTCTCCTGTCCAGATAGTAAGGATTTCCTCCTCCTCCTCTGTAGTTGGGGGCTCCTCTTCCTCTCCATGGGGGTCTGCCTGATCCCCTCCTCTGAAAATCCCCCCTGTAATTGTTGTAACCATAGTTACCTCTGCCTCCCCTGAATCCTCCATTGTATTGTGGGCGTCTTGTTCCGCGATGTCCTCTAAAGTTGTTACCATTATTGTACCCCTGTGGTTGGGGGTAGTGTTGTTGAGGATAATGTTGTTGCGGAGTTTCATCTCTTAGTGCTGTAAACCTATTGTTGGTCGGAACATTATATTGTGGAGTGTATGGTTCAGATCTATTATAGGGGGTATGATTAGGGTTCGAAAACCTCTCTTCAGTGTATCCCCCATTCTCATTGGGTTCCACTCTAGGGGTCATTGCTAGAGGGTAAGGGAAACCTCTTTCAGGCGATGATTCTCTTGAGGTTCCTTCTTGTGTAGTGGCCTCATCTTGCCATTTATAGATCTTATTGGACTTATAGTCATTAGAGTCTCTCATATATTTTTTCATTTTTTTCTTTTGTGTGTCGCTATCTATTTTCTCTACAAACTCCTGTACGTTTTTCATTTTTTCTTTTATTTCAGTTGTTTCTTCTAAATTGGCAAATTTTGCCTTGATACCATTAATGTTGGCCTCCAATAATTTTAATTTTTTTGTTTTTCTGGAGATGAGTAGTTCCAATAGTTTTCTCTCCATGAGATTGAAAAAACCGAACCACTCCTCCTCCTGGGCAAATGTGCAATAAAACCAAGGGCTTTTATACTATCTAATTCCGGTGAGTGGGGAACCAAGAGGGCACCTTCACCTCACAAGCACCTTTATTTACTTGGCACTTTGGCACCTTTTTGGATCATCAATAAGGACTTTATTCCACCATTTTTGCACTTTAAATCTCACATTTTGAATGTTTATATTTTAGTTTAAATATGCACTTTAAAATATTTCTATAGAAATTTATGCACCTTAATGTGATTAATATATTTTATTATTACATATTGTATTCACATGATATAGATTGGTTTCAATTTAAATAATTTGTAATTTTTTGTAGTAATTTGTTGCTAGCGCTGCATTAATTTGGTTTTATTCATTTATTCTAAGAATTTCTTAGTGTTGCAGCAGCTGCACACCTTCACAGTTTTTTCACAGAATAACATATCACTACTGTGTAGCGCGGGTTTAAATTTGTTTTTTCATTTATTTGGTCCACATGGAACCACCCCCAGCAGCTCACATGGAAATTTTTAATTTTGTCACAAATAAAAAACTTGATGCAGATGAATTTTTTTCATCTAATAATATTGGCCAAACTATGAACCAGGATTTTAAATTATTAAAAAATTATATGGATAAACAGGTCAGAACCTGGTGGGACATCTTCACACTAAACAAATATATAAAAGATGGGATGACCCCCAGGAGACTAAGATGGGATCTAGCCCCCAATGACGGCCTCACTGATAAAGCTCTGGAGGAGGAGTGGTTCGGTTTTTTCAATCTCATGGAGAGAAAACTATTGGAACTACTCATCTCCAGAAAAACAAAAAAATTAAAATTATTGGAGGCCAACATTAATGGTATCAAGGCAAAATTTGCCAATTTAGAAGAAACAACTGAAATAAAAGAAAAAATGAAAAACGTACAGGAGTTTGTAGAGAAAATAGATAGAGACACACAAAAGAAAAAAATGAAAAAATATATGAGAGACTCTAATGACTATAAGTCCAATAAGATCTATAAATGGCAAGATGAGGCCACTACACAAGAAGGAACCTCAAGAGAATCATCGCCTGAAAGAGGTTTCCCTTACCCTCTAGCAATGACCCCTAGAGTGGAACCCAATGAGAATGGGGGATACACTGAAGAGAGGTTTTCGAACCCTAATCATACCCCCTATAATAGATCTGAACCATACACTCCACAATATAATGTTCCGACCAACAATAGGTTTACAGCACTAAGAGATGAAACTCCGCAACAACATTATCCTCAACAACACTACCCCCAACCACAGGGGTACAATAATGGTAACAACTTTAGAGGACATCGCGGAACAAGACGCCCACAATACAATGCAGGATTCAGGGGAGGCAGAGGTAACTATGGTTACAACAATTACAGGGGGGATTTTCAGAGGAGGGGATCAGGCAGACCCCCATGGAGAGGAAGAGGAGCCCCCAACTACAGAGGAGGAGGAGGAAATCCTTACTATCTGGACAGGAGAGACGAGTGGAGACCATGGACCCAGATGGAGCAAACACAATATACAAGGGAGGAAAGAGAAGAAGAAAGAGAGGATGCAGAGGAGGGCAGAAAAAGAAAAAGAACAAATTAACAGATGGAATTTTCAATTTAAGCAGTGCTACCTTTACTGAAGATGAACTAAAAGTTTTGAGTCTGGGATTAAAATATGCACCTGAAAAAAATCTAAACAAGTTTGATACGTATATCGACATTCAAAAATTTGTGAGGAAATTAAATATCAAAAAATATTATGCAGGAAAAAAGAAAGAAGACATCATACCCTCGGGAGAGTTTTTATACACACAATTGAGAAACAAGTCTGTTTTTAATCCTAAAATTTTAAACAACCAGTTTTTAGATGTTTTTAAAACTATGGTAGAAAATGATCTGGAAAGTCTGAAAATTAAAAATTCAAGAAAAAAAGAAGACATAGAAAGAGGCCTTAAATCCTTGGAAAAAAGAAAAGACATAGTAATTAGAGCCGCAGACAAAGGGGGCGGCCTTGTAATTTTGAACGAAAAAGATTACTTAGATGAACTCAATAGATTGGTTAATGATCATGACACATATGAAAAACTAAAAGAGAACCCCACCAAGAAATATAAAGCAAAATTAACGAGATTAATAAAATGGGCAAAAAAAGAAAATATTATAAACAAGAAAGAAAGCAGATACCTGGTACCGGATGCGCCAAAGATACCAGTAATATATCAACTACCGAAGATCCATAAGAACAAAGAACATCCGCCCGGTAGGCCCATTGTAAGTGGGGTGAATTCCCTCTTGTCACGTTTAGGCGAATATCTGGATTGTTTTTTCCAGCCGTTGGCACAGGAAGGCCAGGCCTACTTGCGTGACAGCAAACACTTGATGGAAATCATTAAAGACATTAAGATAGAGGAGAATGACATTCTAGTGGGAGTAGATGTCAATTCACTATATACAAATATAAAACAGGAACACGCATTGAGAGCTGCCAAATGGGCCTTAGATCAAACTGAAATAAAAACCAAACAAAAAGAATTCTTATTACAAGGATTGGACCTCGCAATGAGCCATAATTATTTTTGGCATGAGAAAAAATACTACAGACAAAAGAAAGGAGTAGCCATGGGAGCAAAATATGCTCCCTCAATAGCTAATATTTTTATGCGGAAGTGGGAGAGCGAGCAAATTTTTAACAACAGACCAAAAGAGCTTTTGAGCTACAAGAGATACATAGACGATATTTTTATCATTTGGAGGGGCACTCAGAATTCATTAAATCAGTTTTTAAATTATATGAGTAATAACCACTATGATATCTCTTTCTCCCACACTAGTAGCCCCGTAAGTATTCATTTTTTAGATTTGAGTATTTTCAAGGATTTTAACAGACTTTGCACTAAGACTCACTTTAAAGAAGTAGATGCCAATGGTTACATCCCCATAGGCAGTTGTCACCATCCCAGATGGCTGAATACAATCCCTAACAGCCAACTAATGAGAATTAGGAGAAATTGCGATAGAGAAAGCGACTATGAAGAACAAGCTGACTTAATCATTAAAAAATTCCAAGAAAAAGGATACAGAAAGAAAGATCTTGTAAACACCAAAAATAAAGTCAAAAATATTAAACGGAAGGACTTATTCAAAAAGAGAATAAAAGAAAAGAAAGATTACAGCATGGCCTTTCTGACCAGCTTCTCGAGACAACATACACAAATGGAGAAAATTCTAAAAAAGCACTGGCACCTTCTATTAAAAGACAATGTTCTTAAAACTCTCCTTCCATCCAAACCACAGTTCATATATACAAAACCCAAAACATTAAGACTACAGCTAGCTCACAATGTGGTCAATCCACCCACAAAAATAGGGACTTTTTGGGATCAGGATGGGTTTTTCAGCTGTGGCAGATGTATGATATGCAGGACCTCCAAATTCAGGAAAAGAAAACATACCACTTTTAAATCTGCTTTTAACGGTAAAACATATCAAATAAAAAAATTCATTACTTGTGCATCCACGCATGTGACATACCTCCTCTCATGCCCTTGCGGGCTACAGTATGTGGGTAGAACCACCAGAGAGCTGAGGATAAGACTTAGGGAACATGTCTCAAACATTAGAAAAGGGTTTAAAAACCACAGCCTCTCCCACCATTTTAAATTGGTCCACCAAAGTAATCCCACCTTATTATCCTTTTGTGCAATTGATAAAATTGAACCCCATTGGAGGGGTGGCAACTTAAAGCAAGCAGTATCACAAAACGAAACACAATGGATCCACCGGTTGGAAACACTTCAGCCCAAAGGGTTAAATGTGGATGTAGACGTGAACTGCTTTTTATCTGATTGGTAGACTAATTATGTAAAATTATTGATATTAATTTTACCTCCCTTAAATATATTTTAAAATTTTTATAATAATTTTTAATATATGATTTATTTTATATGTTATACATTTTTAATAATGCTCCATCAAAATATTATAATTAGCTTGAGAATTATATTTAATATATATACCTTTTTTGTGTTAATTTTAATAAAAATACATAAGACCAAAAAACCCCCTCCAGCTCTGTAGAACCCCTCTTTAAAATAACAATAGTTTTTTATTTTTATTTATTTTTTCTCCCTCTCTTGGTTTTAACAAAATGTATGTTTTTATATTAATTTTAATATAAATAATTTTTTAATAAAGTTAGTTTAAAATTATGGTATTTATCCCCGTTAATAAACTATTCAATTATCGATATATCTATAATATAGCACGATATTAATCCAAACCCATCACCATAAATAATAAATAGCTCTAGGAATCACAATAATTTGAGCTATATGAGCTTTAATGTATATTAAAGGAATATTTATTGCGAGTGTATAATAGGATGTTATATTTGTAAACAGGAAGTTACGCCCGGATGTAGAAACGTCCATATATTTTCTAAAGTCACTAAATAAGTTTATTTTCAAATCTGGTTTAGGTGATTAATATCGCTAGACCAACAATAGACATGTTACATATGTTACATATGAATTTTAAGACAAGTTAAGTTACGTTCCCTAAACAAATCCGGATATGATGTAGGAGAGGTTGTAGTATAAAGAGCCTCTGTCAACAGGAAGTGATGTCCTTTGAAGACGCTGTGTGTGACGGCGAAACGCGTTGACGCACTTCCGGTTGCGGATGTAACGTCATTTCCGGTCGGGAACTTCCTGTATGTGGAACGCACGCCAAGAGCGGCGCCACTTGCTTTGTATGCTATATGCCATTTTTATCCTTTGATCTTGTAAGTATTCAATCGTATTTTGGGGAATAAAATTATACCTACGTACTTCACGATGTATGGCCCTCTTTTCTTTTAATGGTGTTATCGGGAACGATTTCCATACGGAGGACACATCGGAGGAATTCCATATCTGATCCTGGGCAAATGTGCAATAAAACCAAGGGCTTTTATACTATCTAATTCCGGTGAGTGGGGAACCAAGAGGGCACCTTCACCTCACAAGCACCTTTATTTACTTGGCACTTTGGCACCTTTTTGGATCATCAATAAGGACTTTATTCCACCATTTTTGCACTTTAAATCTCACATTTTGAATGTTTATATTTTAGTTTTAATATGCACTTTAAAATATTTCTATAGAAATTTATGCACCTTAATGTGATTAATATATTTTATTATTACATATTGTATTCACATGATATAGATTGGTTTCAATTTAAATAATTTGTAATTTTTTGTAGTAATTTGTTGCTAGCGCTGCATTAATTTGGTTTTATTCAGTAACGTATTTCTATATCGCTATTATATCCCCTCTCAGGCATCTCTTTTCCAGAGAGAATAAGTTCAATGCTTGTAGTCTTTTCCCACAGCTGAGATCCTCTAGTCCCTCTTTTAGCTTTGTTGTCCTTCTCTGAACTCTTTCCAGTTCCAGCGCATCCTTCTTGAGGACTGATGCTCAGAACTGGACAGACCATAGTATTGTAGAGTGGGAGCATTATCATTTTATTTCTGGAGTAAATCCCATTTTAATGCATGCTAATATTCTGTTGGCTTTGCTTGCAGCAGCTTGGCATTGCATGCTGTTGCTGCGCCTGTCATCTAAAAGGACCCCAGGCTAATTTTCTATCCTGAATTCCCCCAGAGGTTCTCCCCTAAGGAGTAACTTGCATACATATTTTTAGCACCCAAATGCATTACTTTACATTTTTCAACATTAAACCTTATTTGCCATGTAGATGTCCACCCCATTATTTTATTTAGGTCTTCTTGTAAGGTTTCCATATCCTGCACAGAAGTTATTGCCCTGCTTAGCTTTGTATCATCCGCAAATATTGAGATTGAGCTATTTCTCCTATGCTCTATATCATTTATGAATAAAGTAATCAGAATTGGTCCCAGGACAGATTCGTGGGGGACCCCACTTACCACTCCGGACCATTCTGAGTACTCGCTATTTACCACTACCCTTTGGACTTCCCCTGTAGCCAGTTTTCTATCCAGGTACATACCCTATGGTCCATGCCAACAAACCTCTGTTTGCAAACTAAACATTTGGGGGGGAACTGTATCAAATGCCTTTGCAAAATCCAGATACACCACATCCACAGGCCTTCCTTTATCTAGATGGCAGCACATGTCCTTGTAGAATGTTAATAGATTGGTCTGGCAAGAACAATCCATTATGAATCCATGCTGATTACTACTAATGATAGTGTTTTCATATAATAATACCTTTACAGACTATTGATGTGAGACTGACTGGCCTGTAGATTCCAGGAATATATTTCAGCCCTTTTTTTAAATATTGACACCACATTGGCTTATCTCCAATCAGTTGGTACTATTCCAGTCAGTAAACTGTCCATAAAATATGGAGCAATGGTCTCTAGCTATTACCTGACTAAGTTCCTAAATGACCCTCGGGTATATGCCATCTGGTCTTGGTGACTTACGGTATTTTTGTTAAATTTTTCAAGTCTATTTCTGATAGACTTCTGTTAGCCACGAGTGTACATTCTGTGACATGTTATTAACATTACAGTCTTGGTTACTATATCACCCTTTTTTCTTCCTGAAGACTGAAGAGAAGAATGAATTTAAAACCTTTGCCTTCTCCTTGTCTTTTATAACCATATTCCCTTCATCAACATTTATGGGGCCAATATGCTCTGGTCAACTTTCTTACTATTAATATATTTAAAAGCCTCTGTGAGGCTGGAATCTTGTAATAGACTAATATCCAGTAACTTTTTGTTGAGTGAATAGGGGTGGAGGATTTGCCCAAGTGGATGCATCATACACTTTACTGCTGCAATGGGAAGCACTAATATTGGAATTCTTCAATGGATGTAATTTTATTGGGCTGCTGCTATATTTCCAGTTTGCTTAATATTTTGATGCACTTTGCAATTATGACTTTATGAATGCTCTTTATGCACTTTATGTGAATTTCTATATGCACTTTATGTATATATTTTTATGATGTATCTTTATGCACTTTATATATAAAAAAAAATCATGAATTTCTTTTTATGCACTTAATTATGAGTGCTAAACTATTTTTGATTTACTTCTGCATGACTGATTTTCCAAGTCACCCAAATTTGCTAGGACGGTAAGCTTGTGCTTGGAGACTTTGCTAAGCTCAGAGCCTGTGTTTGCTCTAGTGCATCCTCTAAGGATGAAATTCTATGCTTAGCCTTGGTGATTCTATAGTTCTGAGCCTGCATTTACTATTTCAGTTGCAGTATACCCTGATGAATAGCCTCATCAACTGCCATTTTCATGGTGATAACAGCCAGCCTCTTTGATAATTTAGGAAAGCCACTAAAGTTAATCCATACCTGATGAGAGTGGCAACACCATGTTTTCTATGGGGGGACTGCTGCTTGTGTAGGGAGCCGAGGCATGGAATGAAAGTGGCCATGCTGCCCAGAAAGGAAATGGTCTATAACCGTGCCTCAATGTGAGAGAGGGTAGCCCATCTGTAAAAGGAGAGTGTGGACAATTTTAACAAGCTGGGCTCCATCAGTATCGTGGGAGCCTCTGTTACCTGCTGTTCCTAAATGGGCACCAGAACCAGAAGAGAGTTAAGTGTCACTTTAACTCAACAAAATCAGAACATCCAAATATAAATCTGCCAGCCAACACTATCACCCTTCTATGAGCCCACCTTTCTTTAAATGGCAACATTAGGCTTTGCTATACTTAGAAATTAAAATGACCCTTAAATTACTGTGTAATCTTTTTACAATAATTACAGTTGTTAAGATGATGCTATTACTAAAATAACTATTCCATTATTAACAAGGATTACAAAATGTATTTAGGGCTTACGAGGACACCGTTTTTTTTTAGGAACAAGGAGGATTTGAGTCCAGCACATAATATATTATTATTGAGTTACAAAAATAGCCTATTACTACCACATATTAACCTGATTGGATGCATTTGGAGGCAGTAGCTTGTGGCACTTATCCAATAGGGCTTCTATGATGATTGCCTCCAAACCAGAGATCAGATATTATTTGCCTGGCATTGCCACATTCTTTAAAATTGTGAGAAGACATGTAAACAATATCCACTCAAACTCCCTCACTTCTCATCATCTCCCATTTTAAACAATCTGTTTTTTTGACTGTCATACCACCTTGAGACGTTATGTAATGGTGAAACAGGAGTCTGTGTATTTCTTTTTTAAGGAAGAGGGGTTAGTGGATGCTACTTACTAATGGAACAAATTGGACAAGCCCCTGTCAGAAACAATCTTCTGACACCAATTCTCATGGTGCCAAAATTGCTTAGCAAATAGATTTACGGATGTATTTGCTATACCAGCTTTTGAATACTGTCCGTGATAGCTTGTGGTATGACCCCTTCTTCAAGGTCCTACCAGTACTGATTCACAAAAGTTTTAGCAGAATGTTGTAAAAAGAGACAAAAAAAAAAAACAAAACCCCCAAAAAAACCTCACACACAAATGTACAAGGCCATGGTAATAAAACAGGCATAGACAGTCGGAGAGAGCTACAGATTTGGGGGGGGGGGTAACAGTCACAGAGTCATAAACTGTTGGATAATATACTACACACAACTACTTCAATGATGACATCTATCTTCACTGCATGGGTACTGCTATGGGAAGTAAAATGGCACCCAAATGTGCAAACTTATTTATGGATGACCTAAAAGACAGATTCCTGAATAGCATACAACAAAAGCCTTACATAAATTATTGCTATATCAATGATATTTTCATCATATGGACAGAAGGTGAAGAAAATCTAAAACAGTTTTACTCATTGATTAACATTTTTCACCCATCAATCAAACTAAAAATGGATTATTCAAATACACATGTCAACTTCCTAGAAACCACAGTATAGATCAGGGATGACAAGCTTCACACTTCAATACACATGGAACCGTCAGACCGATGCAAATATCTACATAGTTCCAGTTTTCATGCTGAACACACTAAATGGGCCATCATACCAGCCAGGTCATCAGATACCACCGACTATGTTTAGACTCCTTCCTAACAAAGGACACAAAGACAAAACCATCAACAACAGCATAAACACAGCCTTGAAAAGCTGAAGAGAATAACTCCTCCAATACAAAAAGAAAAAAACAAATAACTGAGTACCTCTAGTAACCACATACAATCTAGCACTAGAAGGGATAAAAAAAAGATAATCAAAGATTTACAACCCATCATAACAGAGTATGAAACCCTGAAATAAATATTCCAACAACCCCCAATACTGGCATTCAGACAACCACCCAACCTCAGACATGAACTATTAAGCAGGAAACTTAATTCTGGTTATGAAGTTACAAATATTGTAATGGAAGCAAACCCTGCAACAAAAACTGCAAACTGTGCAAGCAAATAAATCCATCTAAAAATGTCACACACAAAAGGGGCCTTCAGTATCACAGGATCATACAGCTGTACCTACAGTAATGTTGTGTACCTCATCCAATGCAAAAGATGTAGCAAATGATCTCATATTGGTGAAACAGGGGAGAAGTTGCAAACCAAGATGAATTTGCACAGACATACAGTATTATCAAGGAACACAAAGAAGATGAGTTCTGCACACTCGTGGGACATCATTACTCACAACCGGATGAAACTATGGACCTCAATATATTAGTTTGATTTGTTTTTTCCTTTCTTTCAGAGATTGTCTCCTTTTTAACATTCTGCTAAAACTTTTGTGAATCAGTACTGCTAGGACCTTGAAGAAGGGGACATTCCCCAAAAGCTTGTTCTGCTAAAACTTTAGTGAATCAGTACTGCTAGGACCTTGAAGAAGAGGACATACCCGAAAGCTTGTCCTGAAAAATTGTGTGTTAGTGCAAATAAAAAAGTATTACAGACAGTACTCAGTTGTTTTTGTTACAGGTGCACTAATACTGCTACAATCACCTAGAGCTTTAACAGCCTTTGAATACTGCTGTGCAGATCATACAGATTCTAGGGGAACCTTTTCCTCATTATATATCTAGCTAGGTAATTCACTCAATAGGCTATCACTTTTTTTAACATGGGAGCTGGATTTGAATACTGTTGTATAACAAGAGGACAGGTCCAAGTTGATTAATAGAATATATATCCTAAATGTATCAACTAGACTTGATAAAATATATCCTAACTCCTCCCTAAGTGCTTTCAACAGTGTACTCAATAGGGGTATATGATCCATATAAAGTGACAATGTGCAAAGGGGAAACAGTATTGGACCCACATTCGTGGTCTTATCTATATACTGTATACATTGCAAGCATAAATGTTCCAAAAATGGCTAGGACTGTCTTTTTAAATAGACCAATTCAGAAAATCTTCTTAAAAATATTTATTCTTTCTTTTTATCAATTGATTGAAACTGAACTGATCTGAACAGGATTGCAATTGCTAAGGGTTGAAAAACCTCAATGTTAAGTTTGCATTTTCTAAAGAATAAATTTACTTGGGTTATAATTCATGAAAAATTAGCTAGTATAGTTAATGAAAAACAGGAATTCTTTGAGGGGATGTGAGAAAAACTGGACTAAATACAATATATTTAACTTAGGGGTGAATTTTATAGGCTTAGATATTATTTGGGAGCTATAGGCGTCGAGGTCATACGTTTTAGGGGGTGGATTCACTGGAGGGTGGCATTTTTCCATTTTCTTGTTTCCTCTTTCTCTTCTTTGCAACTGCCATCAGAAGATAGTGTTAGGTATGATTTCCTTTCTTCATCCAAAACCATCTCTGAAAGGGCTTAATTTTTCTCTCTCCTCTCACCTTTTCTTTCTTTTACTTTAAATACCTTGTGCAGTAAGCCTAAAGCATTACTTTGGAGATGGGATTACTGGAAATCCACCATAAAGTCAAGTTAAAATACAATAAATATGCAAATAATGCTTGGTTGAAGAATGAGTTTTATTGATCAGTACAGGTCTTTATTAGTTATTAAAGATACAAACACATCAGATATATAATGTATATCAATAACTCTTAAATGTAACATTGTTCTAATTAATGTGCAGATTTACTGTTGGCTACATGTTATGATGATCTTTGCAAAGCATCGGCCGGTGTGAACATACCTTTAAATGCATGTTCAGGTTAAGAAAGAGGTAGACTTGGGTGAAAACCAAAAAAAAAGTGTTTTTACCAAGAAAAAGTCCAACATTATCTGTGCTCTGTGTTATATGACAACCATGGCCAGGGCAGGAAGTAATAGGAATACCAATTTACACAGGTACACAGGAAGCCAGTGGTCCCTCATTCTATCCAAAACAAAACAAAAATCTGGGATGTGGCTGAGCTTTAAAAGTCTATAAGTTTTGTCCTTTGTTACACTGCAAAGCAGTTTAATGGGCTAAATTGGTTGGCAGGGCAGATTTTAAAAAAGTTTTCTCCTCTCCAGCAATTCATGACAGCATTGTTTTGCTCTTGCTTTGTATTTTATTGTATTAAATCATATCAACAATCAAGCATCTTAGTAAAGAAGTATACTTTTTGGGCATACTGTAAGTATAATTCATTCCCTTTTAACATTCCAGTAAATGTTTAGCAATGTAGAACATTGCAGAATCAATTGTTTGAAAAAGAGTTGAACAAAAATGTTTCCCTCTCTCTTACTGAGACATACCAGGGATTGAAATGCAATTTCAGAAACTAAAGTTTCATCTGCATGTGTTTATTTTGTTTTAAGTTTCAAATTGCAGATGCAAGTGCTTTGGAACAAGCTCAGAGCTGAGAAGAGAACCTTTGTACAAAGACAGCCTATTCAACCTTCCTAAAAGAGTGTGTGTGATTTCCCCAGCCCTGATGTGTTTAGAGGTGGTAGATAGACATCTGCTTGTAAAGGGTTAACATCTGTTTCCAACTTTAATATTTTTTTTTAACTTGGATCTCTGCTGACTGAGCACAACACATTTATCAGCAAAATGAACTAGTTCATTGGAAATCTCCTTGAGACACAATGTATACTTTCCAGTACATTAACTTCGTAACTTTCGCATATGGATTTATTTCAAATGTGTTATGAGTGGTCCACAAAGAAAATACATTTTGTCTTTTTTAAGTAAACGTGTCACGAGAAAAACAGTTGGGCTTGCATACCCATCCTTCTGAAAATGCTAATTATTTGGCTTTCATGCTAAGCTTTTTGCTTCAAAACTTTGAGCCACTATCAAATAATACAAGATAATGGAGTAAAGTATTTAAAAAAATATATTTCATTGACTTGAAATGTGGCTAGAGGTAGTTACCCTTTCAGTATGACTCAGCCTAGGCGAGGGAGGGGGAGGACTAGGGGCCATTCAGGTGTACAGCATTTACATGGGCTGACAAAGAACCTACTGATAGGAGGAGAGAGCTGAGGAGGGAGCAAATAAATAGAGTTGAGCGAACACCTGGATGTTCGGGTTCGGAGGGTTCGACCGAACTTGAAAAAAAAGTCTGGGTTCGTGACCCGGACTTTACCCGAACTTTGTCCCGATCCCGAACCCCATTGAAGTCAATAGAGACCCAAACTTTTGAGCACTAAAATGCCTCTAAAACAAACATGGAAAGGGCTAGAGGGCTGCAAATTGCATCACAATCATCTTAAGAGTATGGCAAGTGCTCTGCAAACAAATGTGGATAGGGAAATAACTTAAAAGAACATAAAAAACTGAAAAATAAAAAATAATCATCTTGAATGATGTAGGAGGAGGACGAGGCCCATATGGAGTAGGAGGTTGTAGGTGGAAGCGGCGGCGGCGGTGGAGGAGGAGGAGGAGGACGAGGCCCATATGGAGTAGGAGGTTGAGGTGGCGGTGGATGTGGCGGTGTAGGTGGAAGCGGCGGTGGAGGAGGACGAGGTAGCCAACACTGGTTTTTGTTTTTAATTTTATTTCTTTTTAAATTAGGGTACATCCCAAAAAGAGTGAGAAAGATCAAAAATACAACAATGGCTGGGTAAGGCCGGTATACATGTCTATTCTGCACAAGGTACGGACAAGTCCTGTGGGATCCATACCTGGTTCATTTTAATGAACGTGAGCTTGTCCACATTGGCTAAGGACAGGCGGCTGCGCTTGTCTGTGATTACGCCCCCCCAGCCATGCTAAATACACGTTCAGATAATACACTGGCTGCAGGGCAGGCCAGCACCTCCAAGGCGTAAAGGGCAAGCTCAGGCCATGTGCCCAATTTGGAGAGCCAGAAGTTGAAGGGGGCAGACCCGTCATTCAGTACATCTAGGCGCGTGCACACATACTGCTCCACCATGTTAGTGCTGGGTCGTGGTGCTGCTGGTAGAGCTCCTGTTGCAAGGAGAAGACGTGGTCGATCTGTGGCAGCTACACGCACAAGTGAAATACCTTTCTCAGCTGCGAGTAGGCGACAGAACCTTACAGCAGTATTTGGCAGGGCCTAACGCGCCTCTACAAATGTTGAGGCCAGAACAAGTACAGGCGATAGATAGTAGATTAGGTTGTTGACAGTGCCTCCAGTTCCTTTGAATTGTCTCCCACTCAGTCTTCTGCTGAAAGGTCAGAGTTGGCACCTGCAGCCGATGTCCATCAATCTTTCACCTCACCCCCTTGCAAATCAGCCAAGCAGTCTGAGCCCCAAGTCATGCAGCAGTCTATTCTTCTTTTTGATGACTCTGTTAGCATAGTTTCCCAGGGCCATCCATCTAGCCCTGCCCCAGAAGTGGAAGAGATTGAGTGCACCGATGCCCAACCACTTATGTCTCAAGAAAGATAAGTACATGGGAGGACCATCGCAGCACATCTCGGATGATGACGAAACATAGGTGCCAACTGCTGCGGAATTCTGAATTGTGGAGACCGACAAGGGTTGCAGGGGTGAAGACTGGGTGGAAGATGATGTGGAGGACGATGAGGTCCTCGACCCCACATGGAATGAACGTCATGCAGGTGACCTGAGTAGTTTGGAGGAAGAGGCGGTGGTCGGACAGAGCCACCAGCACAGCAGAAGAGGGAGCAGGGTGCAAAAGCGGAGCGGCTGTGCCCTTGACACTACGCCTGCTACTGCCCAACGCAGCAAGGGACCGAGCACACCAAAGCCAGCTCAAAGGAGTTCCCTAGCATTGCAGTTCTTCAGACAATGTGATGATGACAGGACATGAGTGGTTTGCACGCTGTGCAATCAGAGCCTGAAGCGAGGCATAAACCTTCTCAACCTGAGCACAACCTGCATGACCAGACATCTAGGTGCAAAGCACGAGCTGCAGTGGAGTGCACACCTCAAAAACCAAGAAAGGTCTCTGGCTCCTCCTGCTTCCTCTTCTGCTGCTGCAGTCTCGGCCTCTTCATCCACCTCTGTAGTGAAACCGGCACCTGCCACGCCGCAAACAGAGGATCTGCCAGCAACACCACCACCTGGGTCACCACAATGTCCCGTGGAAGCGTTCAGCTTTCTATCTCCCAAACACTGTAGCAAAAGAGGAAGTACCCCCCCCCCCCACCCAACCGCAATCCCTGGCCCTGAATGCCAGCATTTCAAAATTCCTGGCCTTTGAAATGCTGTCATTCCGAGTTTTAAAAGCCTTGTGGCGGTGGCTGTCCCACATTATGTCATGCCTAGCCGCCACTACTTTTCCAGGCAAGCCATCCCTTCCCTGCACAACCAAGTGGGTGACAAAATCATGTATGCACTGTGCAACGCCATCTGTGGCAAGGTCCACCTAACTACAGATACGTGGACCAGTAAGCACGGTCAGGGACGTTATATCTCCCTAACAGCACACTGGGTTAAGGCAGTGGCGGCTGGGCCTGAGGCGGATAGCAGTTTGGCGCATGTCCTTCCACTACCGAGGATTGCAGTGCGCTTCAGTTTGCCTCCTGTTCCTAACTCCTCCTACTCCGCTTCCTCATCCTCTACCGCCTCCTCATCCGGTCAGCGTATCACCTTCACCACCAACTTCAGCACAGCCAGGGTTAAACGACAGCAGGTAGTTTTAAAACTTGCCTGTTTGGGGGAAAAAACCACACACCGCGCAGGAGTTGTGGAGGGGCATTGAACAGCAGACCGATGAGTGGTTGGTGCCAGTGAGCCTCAAGCCCGGCCTGGTGGTGTGCGATAATGGGCGAAATCTCGTAGCAGCTCTGGGCCTAGCCGGTTTGACACACATCCCTTGCCTGGCACATGTGCTGAATTTGGTGGTGCAGAGGCTCCTTAGAAATTACCCCGATATGTCAGAGCTGCTGCAGAAAGTGTGGGCCGTCTGTGTGCACTTTCGGCATTCTCACCCTGCTGCTGCTCGCCTGTCAGCGCTGCAGCGTAACTTCGGCCTTCCCGCTCACCGCCTCATATGTGACATGCCCACAAGGTGGAACTCCACCTTGCACATGCTGGCCAGACTGTGCGAGCAGCAGCAGGCCATAGTGGAGTTTCAGCTGCAGCACGCATGCAGGAGTCGCTCTGCGGAACAGCACCACTTCACCACCAGTAACTGGGCCTCCATGCGAGACCTGTGTGCCTTGTTGCGCTGTAACATATGCAGACTAGGCCGCAATGTCATATTTTTTCCCTAAATGGGTGTTTATTGAATAGCGAAATAGAACAACAGTATCCAACGAGTGTAACCCACAGTAAAATATGCAGACTAAGCCGCAATGTAATATTTTTTCCCTAAATGGGTGTTTCTTGAATAGCTGAATAGAACAACAGTATCCAACGAGTGTATCTCAAGGTAAAATATGCAGACTAAGCCACAATGTAATATTTTTTCCCTAAATGGGTGTTTATTGAATAGCGGAATAGAACAACAGTATACAATGGGTGGATCTCACACGTACAGATACAGACTAGGCCGCAATTTAATATTTTTTCCCTAAATGGGTGTTTATTGAATAGCGGACTAGAAGAACAGTATACAACGGGTGTATCTCACACGTACAGATACAGACTAGGCCGCAATTTAATATTTTTTCCCTACATGGGTGTTTATTTAAAATAGCGGACTAGAACAACAGTATCCAACGAGTGTATCTCATTCGTACAGATACAGACTAAGCCGCAATTTAATATTTTTCTGTCCCCTAAATGTTTTTTTTTATTGCAATGCGCAATACAACAGTATGCAATGGGTGCATCTCATTGAAACATATGCAGGCAGGGCCACAATCAACTGTTTTTGCCCCTAAATGTTTTTTTTTTTTTATTGCAATGCGTGTTTAGATTTTAAACATATCTTGTGAGACTTGGAAGTACAGGGTGTGTAGAGTAAAGATAGGCTACCTCTTGCAGATATTAAAAATCACTAATTCAAGGTTTAATTTTGTTTATTTCTTATGTTCCTGTGGGAAGAATTGAGTGCTATACTTTTTTTAAGTGCTGAGATTGACCAGTTATTGTTGTCATTGCAAAATTATGCTATTTTTTACATTTTTATTTGTGTTTATTTTTTAACAAATTGTGACAAATACTTTGTTTTTTTTTAACACTGGGTTATTTAAAATAGGTAACAATGTTATTCCATATTATAATTTACTTAGACTCTAGTTATTCACAGTTACAGTTACTAACTTTTCACCCTTGGGGGAATGAAAAATGGAGAAAGATCTGGGAGTCTTGGTTGATGATAGATTAGGCAATAGCATGCAATGTCAAGCGGCAGCTGCCAAAGCCAGCAGAATATTAGGATGCATAAAGAAGGGGATGTATTCCAGAGATAAGACTATAATCCTTCCACTTTATAAAACTCTAGTCCGACTGCATCTGGAGTATTCTGTCCAGTTCTGGTCGCCAGTCCTCAGGAGGGATGTGTTGGAGCTGGAGAGAGTCCAGAGAAGGGCAACTAAACTGATTAGGGTATTGGAGGACCTTAATTATGAAGAGCGTCTGCAATCACTTGATTTATTCTCCCTGGAGAAGAGACGCCTGAGGGGGGACATGATAGCAATTTATAAATATCTCAATGGGGATCTCAGCTTAGAAAAACAGCTATTCATTTGAAGGGATTGCATGAGAACTCAAAGGCATACAATGTGATTTATATTAAAAAAGAATAGCGCACACATGCAAATGAAATTACCAAATTTGAAGACAATCCATAAATAAAAATGGGGATTTGGTCCCACCATATGGCCATATAGTGCTCAAGCCCACCACTACGTCAAAGTACCCCATTATCAATGGGTCCTACACTATCCATGAAAAAGAGATGAATCCAGCCTTTCTAACCCTTGGAGACAACACTCCTTGCTGGGAAAGATGTGCAAATGCACTACAGGGGACTCCTCCTATATCCACTTGATAGTGGACACTGATGGAGTACAGGTGTGTGTGGGGGGTGGGGTGGGTTGCTCAACCTCGGTAGTCTGGTCAGTCCGAATACATAATAAACAAGCAAAAAATTTGGGGGGAGCATACCCATGTACTTCTAAAGCTGGTGCAGCTATGAACCAAAAGACATGTATATTAAAAAAGAATAGCGCACACATGCAAATGAAATTACCAAATTTGAAGACAATCCATAAATAAAAATGGGGATTTGGTCCCACCATATGGCCATATAGTGCTCAAGCCCACCACTACGTCAAAGTACCCCATTATCAGTGGGTCCTACACTATCCATGAAAAAGAGATGAATCCAGCCTTTCTAACCCTTGGAGACAACACTCCTTGCTGGGAAAGATGTGCAAATGCACTACAGGGGAATCCTCCTATATCCACTTGATAGTGGACACTGATGGAGTACAGGTGTGTGTGGGGGTGGGGGCGGGTTGCTCAACCCCGGTAGTCTGGTCAGACCGAATACATAATAAACAAGCAAAAAATTTGGGGGGAGCATACCCATGTATTTCTAAAGCTGGTGCAGCTATGAACCAAAAGACATGTATATTAAAAAAGAATAGCGCACACATGCAAAAGAAATTACCAAATTTGAAGACAATCCATAAATAAAAATGGGGATTTGGTCCCACCATATGGCCATATAGTGCTCAAGCCCACCACTACGTCAAAGTACCCCATTATCAGTGGGTCCTACACTATCCATGAAAAAGAGATGAATCCAGCCTTTCTAACCCTTGGAGACAACACTCCTTGCTGGGAAAGATGTGCAAATGCACTACAGGGGAATACTCCTATATCCACTTGATAGTGGACACTGATAGAGTACAGGTGTGTGTGGGGGGTGGGGTGGGTTGCTCAACCTCGGTAGTCTGGTCAGACCTAATACATATTAAACAAGCAAAAAATTTGGGGGGAGCATACCCATGTATTTCTAAAGCTGGTGCAGCTATGAACCAAAAGACATGTATATTAAAAAAGAATAGCGATTAGAGGAGAAGCATTTTAACCTCAGGCAACATGGGGGGTTCTTTACTGTTAGGGCTACAAGATTGTGGAATTCTCTACCACAAGAGGTGGTTTCTGCGGGAAGTATAGTGGCTTTCAAAAGACTCTTAGATGTACATCTCAATGATCAGAACATTCAGGGCTATGTGAGATGATTACAGACACACACACCTACACAGGTTGAACTGGATGGACTATTGTCTTTATTCAACCTCACCTACTATGTAACTATTTAACCTCATCTCTATTGAACTGTGGCCAGCGGGCTTAAAAGGGCCTATATTTTGGGAATATGGCAGGTGGCCGAGGAAGATGTCCATGGCTTGCGATAGCTCCCAGGGCACATCCTTCATACAGGCTTCCTGTAACGATCAGGAGCACTAGTAAACCACCACAGTGATCACCAGGACTCGGTAAAGAAGCAATCAGTCTGCCATGGGGAAACAAAGGCGTAGGATGGTCCCCGCATGCTCACAGACTTCTTCCATGGTGTTGGCCCCTCTCCTGCCCAAGATGGCTCAGCCTCAGACCGATCTCCTGCATCTTCAGCCAGAAAAACTGCTCACAAACAGAGGCAGCACGGCAGCTCACACGAAGGATTCTTCTCTGCTTGCCACCGCTTACCAAGAATCAGATCCCCTGCTGCTAGCCCTCAGAAGGCAAAGAAGTTGCATACAGCCTTTTAGCATGATGCAAGTAAGCACAGTTTTACACCCAGTTCTTTGGATTGCACGAGGGAACTTGTAGTCCCTATTGAAAATTATCCTACTGTGGGTAAACCTATCTTAGATATTACCCTCCAGGATATAAAAGTTGATCAGTGTCGTACTTCACCATCAACACAAAACACATAAAACCAAAATAGTGGGAAAAATAAAGTTTTGGGGGGCGTGGCTACGGCATGGCATGGTGAGGAGGGGCTCAGCGTGAGCTCCGGGTGGCTCTCTCCCTGACCGCAGTGAGTCTGGCCGATCCACACAGCTATGTCAGCGGGGAAGAAGCATAAGATTTGCGCTGCTGCCAAGTCGGCTCCGGCGCGTTCCCCCAGACAAGCAGAGGAGATAAGGCACTTCTTCCCCCGCTCTCAAGGAGAACTGCTGAAAAGCAAGATGGCGTCTGCATGAGGCACAAGCCAAACCTGACAAACCCTGCAGAGAGAAGGACCTGGAGCAGCAGAGCCAGACAAGGTGAAGGTAACAGATACATCTGCACTATAACCAATGTGTTCAGGAGAGCATATAGAGACAGCAGAGACAGCAGTCCCGGACCCAGACCCAGAGATTATGGCTCTTTTACGGGCATTGCCAACCAGACAGGAGGTTGAGAAATTGATCTCCAGACTGGAGGAAAACCACAGAAGAGAAATACAGAGAGTCCAGGGGGAGCTGGGTTAATTGACAGCAAAGGTTATCGCTGGAGATTCAGTAATGGCTGGATTAATTATGAGAGTAGATAGCCTGGAGAAAACCAGAGACACTATCCGCAGAACAGTGACTTCTTTACAACTACACGGGGAAGAGCTAGAGGATAGAAGCCGCCAAAATAACTTAAGACTCAGGGGGCTACCAGAGGGTTCAGGAGGAGACCAGTTGCATAAGGTGGTAAGAGATATTTTCTGCAAAGTCCTAGAATCCAACTCACCTCAAACATTGAAAATGGACAGAGTCAACAGGGCCCGGGACCTAGAATAAAAGACTCGGGTAGAGTGAGAGATGTGATTTGCAGGATCCATCACTTTGCCCAGAAAAAGGAAATTCTTCAGAGGCAAAAGGAGTAATTGAATATAATGGATCTAACATTAAAATTTTGCCAGATCTTTTAAAATCAACATTAATATGGAGGGCAATGTTACTCCCGGTTCTTGAGTAAGCAAGGCAGTTGGGGTTCATATATCATTGAAGTTACCCATTAGCAGTTCAATTCCAAAAAGACATAGCTTTCTATATATTGAGGACTCGGATATATATATTGAGGACTCGGGACGTCGGATTTGCAAGGGTTTCTTGGAACTGAAGAGATACAATTGCCAGACTAGCTGGCTGATCTCCCATACCCATAGGGATGTGGGGAGGTGTAGAGTAAGGGAGTAGAAAGGAAAAACATTGGACATTATAATTGTAATGACACCCTGGGTAGAAAGGGGTTACAGTCGTTTAGGACATCTTATTCCCAAACACAAAGGCAGCTATCAGTTACTCCACTCAGCTGAACAAGAAACCCATACGAATAACCCCCCCCCCCCAACAAGTATGAGACGAGGCTCTGTATTGAGGGTCAAGCAGGAATCAGACTGTTTGTTGAAAAGGAATACACGCTTTATATACACGTTAGAAGTAACGCAGTCAATACATGAACAATGACCCAAATCCAGCCCCCGACATCACACAATGGTTACATAACAAGCCCCCAATACACATTACTCTGAGTGTCAATACATCCCTTAGCAGACAACAGGTGAGTTCATTAGCACACTCAACAATAGGTGAATGGAAAGCAACCTCAGACAAGAATATCAAAATTTACTTATTCAGACAAAAGCAACATCGTTAAGCAATAGACAGTCAGTCTCCACATTGAACTTCCTGGAATTCACATATTAGGAGTTGTACTTCCTGGTCATTGACCTCACAATGTACAGGGAATAAAATCTTCATATTTCAAGAGAGACATCATTCCTGAATATCACTGTCCCATTTGGAGCCATCCAAACCAAATCCCCAGCGCCCCCCCCCCCCCAGTTTCCTGGTCACCCCGCGCCCAAAGTGACTCCCGTCACAATAATACTGCTTGAATAATATAGAAAGTTGAAAATGTGAATTGCCATTATTGGGAGGAGGTGGATGTGGAGGTGAGGGTTGGAGGGGGGGAATATTTTTTTGTTTGTAATGGGGGAGTGCTGGAGTCCCATCTCTGCAGGGTATATTTTTTTACGTTGTATCCATTAGTAGTTTGAGGAGGAAAGGGAATAATTGCCAGGTAGAGCTGAGACTCAGACGGGAGAGGGGAGGGGGGCTGGTGTTTTTTTTTTTTTTACACTTTGGGATGAGATAGCACTTTCAAAACACTTGGCATTTATAAGAAAAGAATATTTATCTTTAATAATATATATTAATCACATGATTTAGGAGTTGATTTTTCTTTTTCCTAGACACTTTGGGATGATAATATTTTTAAAGCACGTGACACTTACAAGAAATGATTATTTATTTTTTATGTCACATATGAACCACATGAATTTAGGAGTTGATTGGTTGGTGAGGGTTTTTTTTTCCTTCTCCCTACTACACAAATTATGAATTGTTTTGGTTGGGTTGATTAAGAGGATGTGTGAAGTACACACATTTACGAGGGAGGTTGGGTGGGGGGAGGGGGCGTTTTTTTTTTGGACATTCTTAAAGTGCTTGGCATTTATAAGGAAATATTATATGTTTGCAATAATATAAATGAAGTACACAAATTTATGAGTGAGGGAGGCTGGGTGGGGGAGAGAAGGGGGAGTTTCTTTTCCTTCTCCCTTTGCCCTCCCTCTGTCTTCCCCTCCTCCACCCCCCTCTTCCGCTTGAGGGGGGAGGGGGAATGGAGGGGAGAATTAGAGGAAGCGAAGGTGATGGTTCTTACGGTTCTCATTCATAGGTTAAAACCTGCGTTCCTATAAAAATATAGATGTGTGGTTGTTTTAAGGAAACTGAAAGTAGGAAATGGAAAATAGGTCGGGGAGAGAGAGGTTGAGACCTCACCCCGAGGCCATGCCGGGCCAGGACCCCAGATAGGTTTGCGCTGATCTTTTTGGTGGAATTGGGAGCGTATATGTAACGGATAGTTAGTTTAGTGTCTCCTTTTTGGAGAAGCTTTTTTCTACCCTTTTTTTTCTCTTTTTTTTTCTCTCTCTCTTTCTTTCCTTTCTTTTTTCTTTGCCTGACCAATGGCAGACATTAAGGTAGTTTCGTTCAATGTGAGAGGATTAAATATACCGGAAAAAAGGCACACATTATTAAATGAGCTGAAAAGGATGCATGTGGATGTGGCATACATTCAAGAGACACATTTCAGACAAGATAAAGTTCCCCTTCTAAGAAATACATTTTTCCCAATAGGATATCACTCGACGAATGATTGCTCTAAATCCAAAGGGGTTACGATACTTATAGCGAATGGGGTATTGTGGGCCCCAAAAGAGGTTCTCATAGATCCAGGAGGGAGATATGTTTTTGCAAAAGAGTCTATTAATGGTGTAATCTTTTGAAAAAGGCATTTATGCCGAAACATGTAAAGAGGACTTGGTCAGCCCAGCTGTTTTACATCTTATATGCCTGTCTTTCACGGATGTCTGTAAGTGTATCAGCTTTATTGATATTAAATTGATTTTAGCAATATTACGCTATATGTCCCTCCATTTTTTTCGGTTTTACCACCCACCATGTGGAAGGGGAATCTCTGAACTATTCCATCTACCGGAGATTTGCATGGTTGCCGTTGGAATCGGTGAAAAATCTGTGGGGACACTCCATCATTTTTAAGCCTGTTTGACTCCTACACTATAAGGTGTTTTGGGGTCCCATCCATCTGGTGAGCGCAATATATATTTTTACCTTCACTGGTGACGGGATTTGCTGCACTTATATATGATTTGCACCATTATATATTGGACTTTTTCTCACCATCAATTGTTTACGTTACTTGTGGAATGTTTCCTGCGATTGGACAATTTATTTTGTTGGGAATTTTTTTCTTCTAGCGCTGCACATATTTTTGTATTTATGGAAATATAACGTGGTCGGACCATGCGCCAACCGCGTTCATTTATTTACTCTCTAAAACTTTATTGGTAGCCAATGGGTTTTGGAGATTGAATGAAAGTCTGATACAAATACCAGAGATATCCAAGGATATTCTAGAGGAACTGCATTTTTATTTTCAAGAGAAGGATATTGCGGAGTGCGATCCTGGGATTATATGGGAGGCACATAAAACAGGGATAAGGGGGATTCTGATCAAACACGGCTCTAGAGTAAAGAAGGAAGAGAAAAAAAATTGTTATCACTTCTCTCATCTTTGCAGGAGGTAGAGAATAGACATAAACAGATGCTGACAACTAATTTGGAGGAAGAGGCAACTTTGTTGAGGAGACAAATCTCGGATCTTTTACAGTATAAAGCAAAAGCGACTATGCAAAGAAGCTGTAAAATGGGATATGAAATGGGCAACAAGTGTGGAAAACATTTGGCCAATTCAGTAAAAAGATATTAAATCAACCACGTATGTTTCGCAGATCATATCTACTTAAAAGGGTAAAGTGTCACTCTCTAAACAGATTGTACAAACCTTCTGGGATTATTATTCTGTGCTTTATAACCTCCCAGATCAGAGGCCCAGATTGAGGAATACCTGGCCCTGTCTCAACCCCCCCACGCTTGCGCCGGATATCTGTGAAGATCTGGAAAAGCCAATAACTTTATCAGAAGTGCAACCGATTATGAATGGGCTGAAAATGGGTAAGGCACCAGGGCCAGATGGTTTTACTCTTCTATATTATAAAACATACTTTTCAATATTAGGCCCATATCTGGTAAAACTGTTCAATGAATTGGGAGCTAACAGTGACTTCTGTAGGGATACATTAAGAGCTCATGTTACAGTTATTCCAAAAGTAGGAAAGGATTTGTGGTTATGTGGAAGCTATAGGCCTATTTCATTGTTCAACACTAAACTAAAAATCTCTACTAAGATTTTGGCCTCTAGCTTATTACAGCATCTCCATCACTTGATTCATTTAGATCAGGTGGGATTTGTGTGTAATAGAGAAGAAAGAGAAAACACTACAAGAGTGTTGAATCTGATCCATATAGCAAAAAACTTGCAAATACCGTGTGTCTTGGTGGGTACGGATGCAGAAAAAGTGGTTGATTGCGTTTATTTTATGTTTTCTACATTAAGACACATAGGTCTAAGAGAAAAAACGATGAAATAGATTTCTTCCATTTATTCAAATCCTTCAGCTCAAGTGAAAGTTAATGGGATATTATCAGACTCTTTCTCTATAGCAAATGGGACTAGACAGGGGTGTCCTTTATCCCCTATCCTTTTAATGCTGTCGCTGGAACTGTTTATTTGCACAATTAGACATAACTTGGATATAGAGGGGATTTCGGTTGGGAAAAATCAACATAAAATTTCTGCTTACGCAGATGATTTGATGTTGTCATTGTCAAAACCAGTTATTTCACTTCCAAACTTACTGAAGGAATTTGAACATTATGGTGTTCTTTCCAATTTGAAAATAAATCGGAATAACTCAGAGGCTATGGGGGTGGGAATGCCTCTGGCCCTTCTACGGAACCTGCAACATAGTTTCAGGTTTAAGTGGGCAGACAAGGTCTTAAAATATCTAGGCACTCTTATGCCTGCAGAGATTGCTTGAGTATACGGATACAACTTTTTCTGCCCTTTTGACAGAAATGCACCTGAAATTATAGAAATGGAATACAGGATTGCATTCCTGGTTTGGCAGGTGTAACCTGCTAAAAATGATTATACTTCCGAAATTCCTTTATCTTTTTCAGGCATTGCTTATTTATATTCCCAGTAAGTTTTTTAAACAAGCACACTCTTTATTTATTAGGCTTGTGTGGTCACATCAAAAACCCCGTATTGCGAGACAATTGTTAACCCTCCCTAAGAATTGTGGGGGAGTAGCAGTTCCAGATCTTTGCAGGTCCAAATTGGGCCCAAAGTGTCAATATTTTGTGTGGCCACCATTATTTTCCAGCACTGCCTTAGCCCTCTTGGGCATGGAGTTTACCAGAGCTTCACAGGTTGCAACTGGAGTCCTCCTCTGCTCCTCCATGATGACATCATGGAGCTGGTGGATGTTAGAGACTTTGCACTCCTCCGCCTTCTATTTGAGGATGCCCACAGATGCTCTATAGGGTTTAGGTCTGGAGACATGCTTGGCCAGTCCATCACCTTTACCATCAGCTTCTTTAGCAAGGCAGCGGTCATCTTGGAGGTGTGTTGGGGGTCGTTATCATGATGGAATACTGCCCTGCGGCCCAGTCTCCAAAGGGAGGGGATTATGCTCTGCTTCTTTATGTTACAGTACATGGCATTCGTGGTACCCTCAATGAACTGTAGCTCCCCAGTGCTGGCAGCACTCATGCAGCCCCAGACCATGACACTCCCACCACCATGCTTGGCTGTAGGCAAGGCACACTGGTCTTTGTACTCCTCACCTTGTTGCCACCACACACGCTTGACACCATCTGAATCAAATAAGTTTATCTTGGTCTCATCAGACCACAGGACATGGTTCCAGTAATCCATGTCCTTAGTCTGACCCCCCACTCCTTCAACCTTTGCAGCAATGCTGGCAGCACACATATGTCTTTTTCCCAAAGACAACCTCTGAAAATAAAGCTGAGCACATGCACTCAACTTCTTTGGTCGACCATGGGGAGGCCTGTTCTGAGTGGAACCTGTCCTGCTAAACCGCTGTATGGTCTTGGATACCATGCTGCATCTCAGTTTCAGGGTCTTGGCAATCATCTTATAGCCTAGGCCATCTTTATGTAGAGCAACAAGCAACAATTTTTTTTTTCAGAGCCTCAGAGTTTTTTGCCATGAGGTGCCATGGTGCCATGAACTTGACACTTCCTAACGTGTCAATAAAATAGGTTAGTTTAGCTAAAATGGGGAGGGGGGGAGGTTGGATAGTTAGGTGGATAGATTTTAATCAGAATAATACATAGATTTGGCAGATGGTTAGGCATACAGATAAAGACTCAGAATAATTGTAGTGTGTGAAGGTCCTGAGGAAAGGATAAGGTTGAGGGCTTTTGATTTAAGACAGTTACCTTCCAGTGTGGATATTTGAGCAAAGATATCCAAGGTGTGGATAAGGTTAGGGGTAGTGGTATAAGGTGAGGTATAGTAAAATGTAATTGGCAAAAAGATATAATTTTTTATGATAGCCTGCTATTTTGACATCTTTAACCAATTAACCCAACTGATGTACGTATATATACATCCTTGTTAGGAAGTGGTAATACTAGGATCATGTTTGGAATTGCAGTTGCAGCCATGGTCCTTGTATCAGTCTTTCCCCACAACCTAAAAGTGATCCAAGTGGCTATACAGCTGCCTGATCACTTGATCACTTCTACATGAGATGAAAGCACCCCCACCCTTCCTGGACTCTCCTGTCCTAATGGGAGGCAGGGACAGATGAGACCGGTCACATTGAATGCACTTTGAAGAGTGGAAGTTCCTTTCCCTTTTCTGTGATATCAGAAACCAGAAACAACTTACAATTTGGTAACATTTTTTAATGGTATATTGTTCTGGACAGTCATCTTCAAGATATTGTTTCTTCCAAATGAGAAAAAGCTATTATGCTGCCTGAGAGTAAGATCTTTCTTAAATTAGCTTATGATAGAAGAGAAATTGACATCATATGTTTGATATCTATTTTGTAGGATGTTGGTCCCCAAGTATCTGATGGATGATTCTGACCATTGAATGGCAACGTTTTCTCTGAGGGGATGAAATGCCTTTCCCTGGATGAAAATATTCAAGGCTTGGAATTTTCTGTAATTAGTCTGAAAGTTGTAAAGACAGCCATACAGAGAAAACTCAGCCATTAGATTTGGGAGAGAAACAATCGGATTGGTAACAGTATAACAAGTCATCCATGTACTGTATGCTGCATATTTTTGTGTTCTGAGTCTATTCCAGGAAATACCTGTAATGTTTGCATTTGCTCTGACTCTGCACAGGAATGATTCTAGAATAACAATAAAAATAAGGGGATAGAGAAGTCAACCCTGTCTTGTGCCATTTGTAATTCAGAGGGGGGATAAACATGGCATTCACTTTGACTTGTGCCCATGGTCTTGATTATATGGTTCTTATTTAGGTCATTATCCTTTTACTGAGGCCTGTATGCTTAAGAGTCAGGTGTATGAAATCCATCTGGTGGAAAGCTTTCTCATCATTAGTAGAGAGTAGGGTTGAGCGGACACCTAGATGTCCGTGTTCGACGGGTTCGGCCGAACTTTAAAAAAAAGTCCGGGTCCGTGTCCCGGACTTTTACCGAACTTTTCCCGGACACCGAACCCCATTGAAGTCAATGGGGACCCGAACTTTAAGGCACTAAAATGGCTCTAAAACACCAAAGGAAAGGGCTAGAGTGCTGCAAATGGCAGCAAAACGTAATTAAGAGCATGGCAAGTGCTCTGCAAACAAATGTGGATAGGGAAATAACTTAAAACAACAAAAAAAAACAGAAAAATAAAACAATGTTCTTCTTCATCTCTGAAGGACGAGGCCCATATGGAGTAGGAGGGAGGTTGAGGTGGTGGTGGATGTGGCGGTGACATAGGCGTGCGCACAGGGTGTGCTGGGTGTGCCTGGGCACACCCTAATCACCTAGGGCACATAGCATTGCCAGTGAGGAGATGGGAAAGATCTCCCTGGGACCTGCTCTGCTCTATTTCTCCTTGCCTACAGGTACATGGCCCCGATACATTACTCTCCCTGCTGGCAAACACATGCATGTGTATTTCAACTTTGGGGTGCACACCTTAATGCAATAGGCTGCGCACACCTATGGGCGGTGTAGGTGGAAGCGGCGGTGGAGGAGGACCAGGGCCGGATTAACAGCATCATGGGCTTGGTGCTGAGGATTTTGAAGGGCCTTAGGGCCGTGCCTTGCCATGCACCCAGAGGAGGAAGGGTGCAGCCATGCATGCCTAATTCAACATGGGATGCTGTCTCTGAAGCCCATAAACACATCCATGCATCGCCAACTGTCCCTCCTTGTCCGGCCTTCACGCTGTGTGGGGAGGTTCTGAGGGTGCTGCCTGGGGAAGCGAGCATAGAAGCCAGACTTCTGTGTTTACAAGTGACAGAAGAGCGGTAACAGTGAATATGGCCAACCCGGGGCCTATATAAAAGGTAGGGGCCTGGAGCTGCAGCTCCAATAGCCCCTACATTAATCTGGCCCTGAGGAGGAGGACGAGGTAGCCAACACTGCTTCTTTTCACAAATTTTAAATGAGGGTACACCCCAAAAGAGTGAGAAAGAGCAAAAATGGAACAATGGGTGGGTAAGGTCGGTATCCATTGCTATTCTGCATAAGGTACGGAAAAGTCCCGTGGGATCCATGCCTGGTTCATTTTAATGAACGTGAGCTTGTCCACATTGTCTCTGGACAGGCGGCTGCGCTTGTCTGTTATAACGCCCCCAGCCGTGCTAAATACCCGTTCAGATAATACACTGGCTGCAGGGCACGCCAGCACCTCCAAGGCGTAAAGGGCAAGCTCAGGCCATGTGCCCAATTTGGAGACCCAGAAGTTGAAGGGGGCAGACCCGTCATTCACTACATGTAGGCGTGTGCACACATACTGCTCCACCATGTTGGTAAAATGCTGCCTCCTGCTAAGACGTTCCATCTGAGCTGCTGGTGCTGCTGTTTGTTGTGGCGTGCTGACAAAGCTTTTCCACATTTCGGCCATGCTAACCCTGCCTTCTGAGGTGCTGGCGGTGCCCTGGTTGCGTTGGCGACCTCCTCCTCCTCTGCCTTGTGCTTCCACTGTGGCCCCGCTGTCAGATGGGAATGCCAGCAGCATGGCGTCTACCAGCGTGCGCTTGTACTCGCGCATCTTGCGATCGCGCTCCAGTGAGTGAATTAAGGACGGTACGTTGTCCTTGTAACGGGGATCCAGCAGCGTGGCCACCCAGTAATCAGCACAAGTTAGAATGTGGGCAACTCGGCGGTCGTTGTGGAGACACTGCAGCATGTAATCGCTCATGTGTGCCAGGCTGCCCAGAGGCAACGAAAGGCTGTCCTCTGTGGGAGGTGTATGGTCCGTGTCCTCTGTATCCCCCCAGCCACGCACCAGTGATGGCCATGAGCTGGCCTGGGTGCCACCCTGCTGTGAACATGGTTCCATCTCCTCCTCCAGCTCCTCCTCCTCCTCCTCATCCTCCTCATCCTCCAGAACTGTGCCCCTGCTGGACAATTGCGTCCCTGGCGTTTGCGTGTGCAGGAACCCACCCTCGAAACCCCTTGCGAATGACTGCCCTGAAAGCCTTGGAAATGTTACCTCTTCATCCTCCTCCTCCTCCTCATCCTGTGCCACATCCTCTTCCATCATCGCCCGAATTGTTTTTTCAAGGAGGCATAGAAGTGGGATAGTTAAGCTGAGAACGGCGTCATTGCCACTGGCCATGTTGGTGGAGTACTCAAAACAGCGCAACAAGGCACACAGGTCTCGCATGGAGGCCCAGTTATTGGTGGTGAAGTGGTGCTGTTCCGCAGAGCGACTCACGCGTGCGTGCTGCAGCTGAAACTCCACTATGGCCTGCTGCTGCTCGCACAGTCTTTCCAGCATGTGCAAGGTGGAGTTCCACCTTGTGGGCACGTCACATATGAGGCGGTGAGCGGGAAGGCCGAAGTTACGCTGCAGCGCTGCCAGGCGAGCAGCAGCAGGGTGAGAACGCCGAAAGTGCGCACAAACGGCCCGCACTTTCTGCAGCAGCTCTGACATATCGGGGTAGTTTTTAAGGAACCTCTGCACCACCAAATTCAGCACATGCGCCAGGCAAGGGATGTGCGTCAAACCGGCTAGGCCCAGAGCTGCTATGAGATTTCACCCGTTATCGCACACCACCAGGCCGGGCTTGAGGCTCGCTGGCAGCAACCACTCATTTGTCTGCTGTTCCATGCTCCTCCACAACTCCTGCGCGGTGTGTGGTTTGTCCCCCAAACAGGCAAGTTGTAAAACTGCCTGCTGTCGTTTACCCCTGGCCGTGCTGAAGTTGGTGGTGAAGGTGTTACGCTGTCCGGATGAGGAGGCGGTAGAGGATGAGGAAGCGGAGTAGGAGGAGTTAGGAACAGGAGGCAAACTGAAGCGCCCTGCAATCCTCGGTGGTGGAAGGACATGCGCCAAATTGCTATCCGCCTCAGGCCCATCCGCCACTGCATTTACCCAGTGTGCCGTTAGGGAGATATAACGCCCCTGACCGTGCTTACTGGTCCACGTATCCGTAGTTAGGTGGACCTTGGCACAGATGGCGTTGCGCAGTGCACACCTGATTTTTTCCCCCACTTGGTTGTGCAGGGAAGGGATGGCTTGCCTGGAAAAGTAGTGGCGGCTGGGCACGACGTACTGTGGGACAGCCACCGACATAAGGTTTTTAAAACTGTGCGTCTCCACCAGACGGAATGACAGCATTTCAAAGGCCAATAATTTTGAAATGCTGGCATTCAGGGCCAGGGATCGCGGGTGGGTAGGGGGGTACTTCCTCTTCCTCTCAAGTGTTTGGGAGATGGAAAGCTGAACGCTTCCACGGGACATTGTGGAGATGGTTGTTGGTGACCCAGGTGGTGGTGTTGCTGACAGATCGTCTGTTTGCGGGGTGGCAGGTGCCGGTATCACTACAGATGTGGCTGGAGCGGCCGAGACTGCAGCAGAAGAGGAAGCAGGATGAGCCAGAGACGTTTCTTGGTTTTGAAGGTGTGTACTCCACTGCAGCTCGTGCTTTGCACTTAGATGCCTGATCATGCAGGTTGTGCTCAGGTTGAGAAGGTTCATGCCTCGCTTCAAGCTCTGATTGCACAGGGTGCAAACCACTCGTGTCCTGTCATCAGCACATTTTCTAAAGAACTTCCACGCTAGAGAACTCCTTTGAGCTGACTTTGGTGCGCTCGTTCCCTTGCTGCGTTGGGCAGTAGCGGGCGTAGTGTCTAGGGCACGGCCGCTCCGCTTCTGCACCCTGCTCCCTCTTCTGCTGTGCTGGTGGCTCTGTGCGACCACCGCCTCTTCCTCCAAACTACTCAGTTCACCTGCATGACGTTCATTCCATGTGGGGTCGAGGACCTCATCGTCCTCCACATCATCTTCCACCCAGTCTTCACCCCTGCCCTCCTTGTCGGTCTCCACAATGCTGAACGCCGCAGCAGTTGGCACCTGCGTTTCGTCATCATCGGAGACGTGCTGCGATGATCCTTGCATGTACTCATCTTGAGAAATAAGTGGTTGGGCATCGCTGCACTCAATCTCTTCCACTTCTGGGGCAGGGCTAGGTGGATGGCCCTGGGAAACCCTGCTGACAGAGTCCTCAAAAAGAATAAGAGACTGCTGTATGGCTTGGGGCTCAGACTGCTGGCCTGATTTGCAAGGGGGTGAGGTGAAAGACGGTTGGACATTGGCTGCAGGTGCCAACTCTGACCTTTCTGCAGTAGACTGGGTGGGAGACAATGTGAAGGAACTGGAGGCACTGTCAGCAGCAAACCAATCTACTATCGCCTCAACTTGTTCTGGCCTCATCACTTCTAGGGGCGTTTGATGCCCTACCAAATACTGATGCAGGTTCTGTCGCCTACTCACACTTGAGGAAGGTGTTTCACTTGTGCGTGTAGCTGGCACAGATCGACCATGTCCTCTCCTTGCAACAGGAGCTCTACCAGCAGCACCACGACCCAGGCCACGGCCCTTATTTGACGGTCTCCTCATATTTCTGTAATTTAAGATCTTGCCCTAGAAAGGTTTTTATTGAATAGCGGAATAGAAAATATGATCCAAAAAAAGTGTATGTATATCACACGTACACAACCACACTAGGCCCCAATTACTATTGTTTGTACCCCTAAAAGGCTAGATGAGGAGTAGGGGGAGTATGGAACAGGCAGCACCCTCAAACCTTCAGAAGTATGAGATGAACCCCAACAACTTGGAAAGGTGGATCTCTCTCACACGTACCGACACAGACTATCCCGCAATTCAATTGATCCTCAAAGGTTTTTATTGAATAGCGGAATAGGAAATATGATCAAAAAAAGTGTATGTATCTCGCACGTACACAACCACACTAGGCCCCAATTACTATTGTTTGTACCCCTAAAAGGCTAGATGAGGAGTAGGGGGGGTATGGAACAGGCAGCACCCTCAAACCTTCAGAAGTATGAGATGAACCCCAACAACTTGGAAAGGTGGATCTCTCTCACACGTACCGACACAGACTATCCCGCAATTCAATTGATCCTCAAAGGTTTTTATTGAATAGCGGAATAGGAAATATGATCAAAAAAAGTGTATGTATCTCGCACGTACACAACCACACTAGGCCCCAATTACTATTGTTTGTACCCCTAAAAGGCTAGATGAGGAGTAGGGGGGGTATGGAACAGGCAGCACCCTCAAACCTTCAGAAGTATGAGATGAACCCCAACAACTTGGAAAGGTGGATCTCTCTCACACGTACCGACACAGACTATCCCGCAATTCAATTGATCCTCAAAGGTTTTTATTGAATAGCGGAATAGGAAATATGATCAAAAAAAGTGTATGTATCTCGCACGTACACAACCACACTAGGCCCCAATTACTATTGTTTGTACCCCTAAAAGGCTAGATGAGGAGTAGGGGGGGTATGGAACAGGCAGCACCCTCAAACCTTCAGAAGTATGAGATGAACCCCAACAACTTGGAAAGGTGGATCTCTCTCACACGTACCGACACAGACTATCCCGCAATTCAATTGATCCTCAAAGGTTTTTATTGAATAGCGGAATAGGAAATATGATCAAAAAAAGTGTATGTATCTCGCACGTACACAACCACACTAGGCCCCAATTACTATTGTTTGTACCCCTAAAAGGCTAGATGAGGAGTAGGGGGGGTATGGAACAGGCAGCACCCTCAAACCTTCAGAAGTATGAGATGAACCCCAACAACTTGGAAAGGTGGATCTCTCTCACACGTACCGACACAGACTATCCCGCAATTCAATTGATCCTCAAAGGTTTTTATTGAATAGCGGAATAGGAAATATGATCAAAAAAAGTGTATGTATCTCGCACGTACACAACCACACTAGGCCCCAATTACTATTGTTTGTACCCCTAAAAGGCTAGATGAGGAGTAGGGGGGGTATGGAACAGGCAGCACCCTCAAACCTTCAGAAGTATGAGATGAACCCCAACAACTTGGAAAGGTGGATCTCTCTCACACGTACCGACACAGACTATCCCGCAATTCAATTGATCCTCAAAGGTTTTTATTGAATAGCGGAATAGGAAATATGATCAAAAAAAGTGTATGTATCTCGCACGTACACAACCACACTAGGCCCCAATTACTATTGTTTGTACCCCTAAAAGGCTAGATGAGGAGTAGGGGGGGTATGGAACAGGCAGCACCCTCAAACCTTCAGAAGTATGAGATGAACCCCAACAACTTGGAAAGGTGGATCTCTCTCACACGTACCGACACAGACTATCCCGCAATTCAATTGATCCTCAAAGGTTTTTATTGAATAGCGGAATAGGAAATATGATCAAAAAAAGTGTATGTATCTCGCACGTACACAACCACACTAGGCCCCAATTACTATTGTTTGTACCCCTAAAAGGCTAGATGAGGAGTAGGGGGGGTATGGAACAGGCAGCACCCTCAAACCTTCAGAAGTATGAGATGAACCCCAACAACTTGGAAAGGTGGATCTCTCTCACACGTACCAACACAGACTATCCCCCAATTTAACTGATCCCCAAAGGTTTTTGATTAAATAGCGGAATAGAAAATATGATCCCAAAAAAGTGTATGTATATCACACGTACACAACCACACTAGGCCCCAATTACTATTGTTTGTACCCCTAAAAGGCTAGGAGTAGGGGGAGTATGGAACAGGCAGCACCCTCAAACCTTCAGAAGTATGAGATGAACCCCAACAACTTGGAAAGGTGGATCTCTCTCACACGTACCAACACAGACTATCCCCCAATTTAACTGATCCCCAAAGGTTTTTGATTAAATAGCGGAATAGAAAATATGATCCCAAAAAAGTGTATGTATATCACACGTACACAACCACACTAGGCCCCAATTACTATTGTTTGTACCCCTAAAAGGCTAGGAGTAGGGGGAGTATGGAACAGGCAGCACCCTCAAACCTTCAGAAGTATGAGATGAACCTCAACAACTTGGAAAGGTGGATCTCTCTCACACGTACCAACACAGACTATCCCCCAATTTAACTGATCCCCAAAGGTTTTTGATTAAATAGCGGAATAGAAAATATGATCCCAAAAAAGTGTATGTATATCACACGTACACAACCACACTAGGCCCCAATTACTATTGTTTGTACCCCTAAAAGGCTAGGAGTAGGGGGAGTATGGAACAGGCAGCACCCTCAAACCTTCAGAAGTATGAGATGAACCCCAACAACTTGGAAAGGTGGATCTCTCTCACACGTACCAACACAGACTATCCCCCAATTTAACTGATCCCCAAAGGTTTTTGATTAAATAGCGGAATAGAAAATATGATCCCAAAAAAGTGTATGTATATCACACGTACACAACCACACTAGGCCCCAATTACTATTGTTTGTACCCCTAAAAGGCTAGGAGTAGGGGGAGTATGGAACAGGCAGCACCCTCAAACCTTCAGAAGTATGAGATGAACCCCAACAACTTGGAAAGGTGGATCTCTCTCACACGTACCAACACAGACTATCCCCCAATTTAACTGATCCCCAAAGGTTTTTGATTAAATAGCGGAATAGAAAATATGATCCCAAAAAAGTGTATGTATATCACACGTACACAACCACACTAGGCCCCAATTACTATTGTTTGTACCCCTAAAAGGCTAGGAGTAGGGGGAGTATGGAACAGGCAGCACCCTCAAACCTTCAGAAGTATGAGATGAACCCCAACAACTTGGAAAGGTGGATCTCTCTCACACGTACCAACACAGACTATCCCCCAATTTAACTGATCCCCAAAGGTTTTTGATTAAATAGCGGAATAGAAAATATGATCCCAAAAAAGTGTATGTATATCACACGTACACAACCACACTAGGCCCCAATTACTATTGTTTGTACCCCTAAAAGGCTAGGAGTAGGGGGAGTATGGAACAGGCAGCACCCTCAAACCTTCAGAAGTATGAGATGAACCCCAACAACTTGGAAAGGTGGATCTCTCTCACACGTACCAACACAGACTATCCCCCAATTTAACTGATCCCCAAAGGTTTTTGATTAAATAGCGGAATAGAAAATATGATCCCAAAAAAGTGTATGTATATCACACGTACACAACCACACTAGGCCCCAATTACTATTGTTTGTACCCCTAAAAGGCTAGATGAGGAGTAGGGGGAGTATGGAACAGGCAGCACCCTCAAACCTTCAGTATGAGATTGTGTTCACTGTACCCCACAAAGATTGAGTTCACTGCACCCCACAATGATTGTGTTCACTGCACCCCACAAAGATTGTGTTCACTGCACCTCACAAAGATTGTGTTCACTGTACCCCCCAAAGATTGTGTTCACTGCACCCCACAAAGATTCTGTTCACTGTACCCCACAAAGATTGTGTTCACTGCACCCCAAAAAGATTGTGTTCACTGCACCCCAAAAAGGATGTTGTTCACTGCACCCCAAAAAGGATGTTGTTCACTCCACCCCAAAAAGATTGTGTTCACTGCACCCCACAAAGATTGTGTTCACTGCACCCCAAAAAGATTGTGTTCACTGCACCCCAAAAATGATTTTGTTCACTGCACCCCAAAAAGGATTTTGTTCACTGCACCCCAAAAAGGATGTTGTTCACTCCACCCCAAAAAGATTGTGTTCACTGCACCCCAAAAAGATTGTGTTCACTGCACCCCACAAAGGATTTTGTTCACTGCACCCCAAAAAGATTGTGTTCACTGCACCCCAAAAAGGATGTTGTTCACTGCACCCCAAAAAGGATTTTGTTCACTGCACCCCAAAAAGATTGTGTTCACTGCACCCCACAAAGGATTTTGTTCACTGCACCCCACAAAGATTGTGTTCACTGCACACCAAAAAGGATTGTGTTCACTGCACCCCAAAAAGATTTTGTTCACTGCACCCCAAAAAGATTGTGTTCACTGCAGCCCAAAAAGATTGTGTTCACTGCAGCCCAAAAAGATTGTGTTCACTGCAGCCCAAAAAGATTGTGTTCACTGCAGCCCAAAAAGATTGTGTTCACTGCAGCTCACACACAGAAAAATGGATGTGGATCACTGACACCTGCCTATCTCCAATCCCACACCACACAGCAATATCGATTGTAGTTTGTAGAACACAGTTTCCCTAAAATTCAGCAGACTCTGTCCCTAACAGGATTGAGAAGAGATCGTAGATCAGGATTGAGTGCAGACCCCACCCCCCACACAGCAATATCGATTGTAGTTTGTAGAAGACACTGACCCTATATAATTCAGCAGACTCTATCCCTAAAATGCCTACAACTCGCCCTGCCTAAACACTCCGACCTGTCCCTCAATTCTATCCGGACACAAATGGTTTTTTCCTGCCTATCTTTCCCTAATCAGCAGCCAGCACGTTGATGTGTGCTCTGTCCCTGAATCTAAGCAGCATAATGACGCCGCTGCGGCTGCCTCGAACTTATAAAGACTTGGTCACATGCTTCAGACGGCCAATCACAGCTACTGAGACATTTGCAGGCATGGCTGGGATGGCTTAAGGCACACCAGTTAAACGATTGTTGATTGGCTGTTGAAAGCCCGCCATGAAAAGAGCGCCAAAGCATGCAAAACCCGGAAATAAAACGACCGAACACGGATTTTTACCCGAACATACAGTAAAGTGTCCGTGTCCGTGTTCGGGTACAAAAAATCCAATTATTCGGTACGAACACGAATAATACAGTCCGTGTTCGCTCAACACTAGTAGAGAGTAGTGGCATTTGGAAGCATTTAGATTGGGCTTTATTTTATCATTATTTACAGAGTGTGAACAATATTCCTTCCTTTATACTGTTTGGGCTGAAAAATTATATGCTGCAGTATGTGCTTTTTAATTTTTTTTATTTTTTTTAAAATGTGGTTTCTGCCAAGTGTTCAAATACTGTTGATGAAGTCTGTACATATTTCCTTCTTTTTCAATTAAATATAGACAATTTACTATTTTTTGGCTTAAAATTCATGCTGGTGTGTCCGTTTCAAAATGGGGCTAATTACATCTGAGATGATGCTTTTTATGGAGTCTATATATAGTCTATATATAGTCTATATTCCTTGCTTTTTTTGACAAATATATATACTTTATTTTAGTTATTTGTGCCTAAAAGCTGCATATTGTATGTTATTTTGAAAATATAGCCTACAGCAAAATGTTGAAATACAGTCTGTGGGGTCTGTACAATAGTTCTCCTTTTTTTCTGCGAAATATGTACACCGGTGGATTTTTATTCTACCTTTAACTTTACTTTGTCCTCTACTGCCTCCGCCCATGAACTACCCATAAGATTGATTCAATTTGTGATGAAATCTCCACTCTACAGATATCCCCCTCACTTAACACCCCATGTCCACAGGTACAATCAACACTCCCCTTATTCAACCCTGCTACTATAGACAAGGTTGCTAAACTTATTTATAATGCCCACCTAATCACCTATCCCCTGGACCCAGTTCCTGCTCAAATACTGAGGTTACCCTCTGGCTCTATCCTACACTCTTTAACCCACATTTTAATCTCTCCCTCTCTTCTGGCATCTTCCCAAACTCTCTATAACATGCACTAGTTACCTTCATACTTAAAAAGCACTCTTTGGACCCCGTCAATCTAAACAACCTACACCCTATCTCCTTGCTCCCTTTACCTCCAAACTCCTTGAATGCCTGGTCTACAACCAACTCAGGAGTGACCACCGCAAAAAGGAATACCCTTATTGATCCCATTCAGTCTGGATTTTACCCTCAACACTCCACAGGAACTGCTCTCCTAAAACGAACAAATTACTTACTAACAGCAAAAACCAATAGACACAATATTCTGTACTCTTAATTTTGGACCTTCCAGCTGCCTTTGACACGGTTGACCACCCTCTTCCGCTCAAAAAACTTTACTCTTTTGGTCTCCATGACTGCGCTCTTCACTCTTCTTTAATCTACTCCACCTCCTTGGGTCAACTGATAGCCTCCCATGGCTTTCAATATCATTTCTACGCTGACAACACCCAAATCTGGCTTTCTACCCTTCAGCTCACTCCATTAGTCTCCTCGCGCATAACTAATTTACTAACAGACATATCAGTCTGGATGTCACACCACTTCCTCAAACTCAACCTGTCCAAAACTGAGCTCATAATATTTCCTCCCCCATGTGCTCCCTTCCCCTGACTTCTCTGTCAAGATCAATGGCACAACCAGGGTCATGCCAGGGTGCTAGGTGTTATCCTGGACTTTGAACTCTCCTTTCAGCCTCACATTGAATCACTTTCCTTGCTGTCTCAACCTCTGCAACATCTCCAAAATACACCCAAAATACACCAAATTACATCACAAAGCTCCTTATTCACTCCCTGGTTATCTCTCAACTTGACTACTGCAACTCCCTCCACATTGGCTTACCTCTAAATAGGCTATGCCCTATTTAGTCCATCATGAATGCTTCTACCAGACTCATCTACCTTTCTAACCACTCAGCACCTGCTACCCCCTCTCTGCCAATTCCTCCATTGGCTGCCACTGACCCAATGAATTCAATTCAAAATGCTAACAATAACTTACAAATCCACAACTCGGCCCCCATCTACATCACTAACCTAGCCTCAAAATACCAACCAAATTGTTCTCTTCGTTCCTCCCAAGACCTCCTGCTCTCTGCTTTCTTTGTCATCTCCTCCCATGCTCGCCTTCAGGACTTCTTCCAAGCCACTCCCAACCTTTGGAATTCCCTACCCCAATCTGTCCGACTATCTCCTACTCAATCCACTTTTAGGTGAACTTTAAAAACTTTTCTCTTCAGGAAAGCCTATTCTGTCTCCACCTAGCAACTGTACTTTTATTTTCTCTATCAGCTCATCCCCCACAGCTATTAGCTTTTGTATCACTTCACTCTTTTAGATTGTAAGCTCTAATGAGCAGGGCCCTCTGATTCCTCCTGTATTGAATTGTATTGTAACTGTACTGTTTGCCCTAATTTTGTAAAGTGGTGCACAAAATGTTGGCACTATATAAATCTTTATTAATAATAATAATAAAAAGGTACTTTATTTAGGATTTTCTTATTAGCAATTCTCTTTTTCCTTGTTGTGCTCCTGCATTGCCACCTTGTGACCGTTTCAACACACATTATGCAAGCATGACCCACTGTTGTTACTAATAGTAAACCTGCCCTGATAAATTCCATGCAGCTATTGCTAGAGAGCATGCACGAGGATAGGAAATAGTAGCAAACAAAGCAGGAGATGATTAACACTGAAATGCTACAAAAGCTATAAAAAGGTAAAACAAGTATTTATAAACTGTTTATGATATACAGTGCTCTAGCAAATTAAACATAATTAAGTTATAGTTCACATCTAAACTAAAAATGAAGCCTGAACTAAGGGAAATACAGAAGTTGCTATTCCCTCACCTGTCTGAAAATATTAGTCGCTTAGCTGTCTGGTATCAGTGTTTTCATAGACACAAGATCAGATCAGAAACAACCAGTGGCGGCTGGTGCTCCATCAGTTGGGGGGGGCGTCGGGCGGCAGACAGACCCCCCCTAATCACTCTAGCCCGCACCACCATATCCCACCCCTGCCAGTTTACTTACCTTCCCCCTCAGTCTCCATGTTCCCTCTTGGCGGCTGTCTCCTCCCTCCATTTTGACCAATAGGATGCCCTCTCCTTTTCAGCCAATCAGGAAACAGGTCTCAGGACCCACTTCCTGGTTGGCTGGGAGGAGAATCAGTGTGTCAATAGCGAATAATCATTCGCTTTTGTCAGACAACTGGTTGGGCCCACCTTTCTTTGAAGCCTATTAGAGCCTCTGGCTCTAATCATGTGCTTAAAAAAAATCCCCCATTGGAATCCATGCATTGAGCGCCCTGCATGTAGATTAGGGGGTCGGATGCATGGATGGGGGGCGGCGCCCCTGCGCCCCCCCAATGGATGGGCCGCCACTGGAGACAACTCAGATAAATAAAGTTAAAGCCACCATTTTTTTAAATCGAAATACCTTTTCCAGGTTAGTTGTTCAGAAGTAGCCAATGCCAAAAAAAACCTGCATGACCACCAATGAAACAATATTTCCAGAAGGTAAGGTCAGCAAGGACAGCCTCTACTTTTTCCTGAACAGATTTCCTTTAACTTACAGTGTTACTAAATCCACAACGGTAAAATCAGTCTATATATGCAGTAAAGCATGCTTGTTATACTCACTGTGGAACCTAAGGGGTTAATCCTCTGCTTTGTGTAAAAAGGCTATTTGATCCTGTCTTCTATTATTCTCCCCTTCTTCCACTATCCCCAACCCATCTCTTGATAGAACAGAGCCTTGGAATCACTCAGCACATGCTCCGTTTGGTATGTATTGCTAGATAGTTTTTTTTTTTCTTGGGAGAGTGCATGTGATCAGTACAGGGCCAATCAGCACTGTCCAGACAGTCAGTAAGGGGTCCTGCATCCTGATAGGCCAGCCAGTGCAGTTTGAAATGTCCTCCTACAAGCTTTAACAAGGCACTGAAAGAAGTCACAAGACCACTATATACTGCTGATGAGAAAAGGTAGTTAGTAGTTTATATTTACTAAAATAATTGCATTTTCATGTTCTGTGTACTGTGGAAGACCAGATATAGTGAATGCAAGGTCATGGGTTTAGTAACACCCTAAAGACCCAATTTTAATTTTCCTTGCACATAATAATTAGGCATTATTTGCAAGGTGAATTGTATCCACATTCCCTAAGCTAAGTGAAAATTCCCTTGAAAAGAGAAAAGCTTATTTGGTTTCAGTAATTCAACCCCAAATAATCTATTCAACTGATTTAAAATATAGGTTTTATGAGCTTAAAAATATAATTTGCAACATTCAGTTACTTATGCAACATTTAAACTGATATTTCATAAGTAAGATAATGTAAAATAGCCCTAAATGTATTTTTGTATCATTATTTTAATATTATTTTTGTTCAAAACCACCGCTTTCATGTTGCTTACTTTGTTTGAGAACCCTTGTAGATTGTTGTTGACTGTTGTGCAATAAAGGAAACACTACTATTATCTACTATTGGGAAATGTTCTTTGAGACCAGGAATCTTTACAATATCTGAAAATTGTGATATATCTCATGGGTTTCAGAGTGTGTATGAATCTTGTCTGTGTGAATCACTTTTCAGCTCACTTTGAGGAAAAAGCTATAAAAAGTTCAATTTAGGAACACAACTCCATTTGTAATTGTGCACTGCAGACCTCTTCAAAACTATAAATTATTGTCTGGCCATAGAGATAATCCTAATAATTTCTTCAGTCTGATTTAGATGGTGTGTAAAATGTACTGTTGTATCTCTATAGAACTGTGTTAGGCTTTCCTATCCAAAGTAATTTCTGAAAATGGTGCTGATTTATAAAAAATTGTAGGAATTAGCCTACATAGAGTTATATTAAATGTAAAAACTGACCCATTTCCCCCATTCACCTCATCAAATGTGTGTAATCCTCTTGCTGAGATTTTTTTTTGATTCAATATATTTTTATTGAATTTTCAGAAATCAAAATGTAACAGATACAGGTTGCGGACGCAGTCACTAGAGTACACTAGTTGAGTACAGACTGGATAAGAGTACAACACAGACACGATCAGACCTAGGAACATTGTCTTGCTTTCAGACACATTGCTAATATATACAGAATATCAAGAGAAGCAACAAATAACAGTAACAATATAGGTGGCTGCATCGTGCATAGAAAAGCAAGATTATACCACAATACACGAAGTTGTACAGTCAGGGCTACTGATAGAAATTGCAGGGCCCCATACAGACTCCCTGACAGCCCCCCCCCCCCCCCGCAAGAAAATATTGAAACTATATTTTGTTACACAGACACAAATACAACATAACTCACAGAATTCCTGCTAAATCTAAAAGATGAAACTGAGTTGATAAATAAATCTGTGTGTGTGGGGGAGGTCTTGGGGCTCATGCACATGGGTGCTGTGGTCTGTACAGTGTGAATTAGTGGTTCATTTATGTGGCTTGAGCCACCTCAAGCTGTATGAACACATCTGCAGGTCCTAATTTGACAGGCGTATGGATGCAGATATATAGTTTGCATTTGGGGACCGCTCACCTGCACACATGTCCAATTAGGGCCTGCGGCTGTGTTCGTACAGGCCCTGCATCCCCAAAGAATGACAGGTTGCTTCCACCCCAAACCCCTCCTTCACACAGCCAGAGTTCCTGTGTGAACGAGCCCCTAAGTTTTTTTCTAACCTAAAAAACAGATCTCTCCAGCGATGTGCTGTCACTACTAAGAGGGATTCCATCTTCATCTGGTCTTCTCTCTGGTTTCTTGCACTCCAGTTGGGTGTCACGGTCACAGCACAGCTCTCTCAATAGATGGCATGCCATCCATTGAGAGCGGACTGCACAAGCGCTGGTGCTATCACCAGCTACTACGTTTAGGAGATATTCACTGTACCTACAGGTAAGCCCTATTATAGGCTTACCTGTAGATACAAGATAAAAAATGGAGTTTACTATGGCCAGATCAGTAAGTAAATGGTTAAATAGAAGGAGTTGATACATGGATTTGCAGCAGGGAACTGACAGTGTAGGGGGGACGAAGCAAAGTTGCATAGGTCAGGAAACAGTCTGGGGGAGAGGAGTGGGAAGCCCAGCTACATAAAGCACACTAAATTCTTCACCCATGGGAATGCAGCTGATCAGCTGTGACTGTGTCAGGAAAACAGAGCAATGGGTGAGTGAGATAAAAAAAATTATACACACTGGGACAAGGAGTTTAGGAAGAACTGCAGGGAGAGAAAAAAAAGTTACACAGATAACAAACTCAGGAGCATAGCTAACTTTAGAGCCAGGGCTTGGAGGGTGCCCACACACACAGAGGGTGATTAGTGAGGGAAAACTGTCTCTTTCTCAGCAGTTAAAAGCTGGCAGCAGGGAGAGGGGGAGAGATCAGATTTAAGCTGCTAGAGGAAGATTGCTGTAAATGTTGTTCATCACTAATCCCCCTCCCTGTGTGGGCCCCCCTGTGTGCTCGGGCCCTCTACAAAAAGACCGGTGCCCCACCCCCCTATCAGCGGCCCTGGGCTCAGTTATTTACCCAAATAAGCCATGGCTTTCAACTTTTATCAAAGGCTGACAGGATGTTAGAGTATATGGCAATTGCTCTCTCTCATAAGAATAGCTGAGTTGGGTCATATTCACAGCTTCTGAGAGGTTAGGGGCTAGATTTCTTTTCCAATTATGTGTAATTGTTAGTTTTGCAGACTACAGCAGGTTAGCTATCACTTTACAACACAGGATAGGGAATGAGTCTAAGCCAATATTTAATATGGCAAGGCCAGGATCAGGAGCTGTTAGGATTCCTGAAATTTCTGATATAATTGGAAAGATCTTCCTCCAGAAGCTGCGGATACTTTTGCAGGACCATACTATGTTGTATACGTTACACATAGGGTCACAGCGTCTCCAACAAAGTGCCAAGCTATCAGGGTACAGCTTCACTAGCTTAAAAGGCGTGAGATACCATCTAACATTTATGGTCAATGCAAGTTCCCAGAGTGAGACACAGTGGGTAACGTTGTATGTGGAGCGAATCGCTCATTGCCACTGAGATTCATAAAACGTAGAACCCAGGTCCACTTCCCATTTGGTCATGAGATTGTTTTTACTAAAAAATAGTTTTTTTATGGAGTAAGTTGTAAATTAGTGAAATGAACTTTTGGGGTTTATCTGTGGGGTCAAAAAATTTACACAGTTTAGGATGTAGGGACAGTGGAGGTGGAGGCCTAAAAGATAAAAGGTGCCTGATAAATACTAGTGTAAAATGCCAATATGAAGTCAGGGACTAGGAGATTGTTATCAGGTAAAATATTATTGATCCACTGAATTCTATAAAGCTATTGCATTTGATCAATGGTGCAGGCTATAGCCTGTAATTTGTAAAAATCTGTAAAAATTTGTAGATAGATTTCTGTACAACTTGAGCGTTCATACATGAATCAAAATTTGACCTGTCCCTGCTGAACCAACCACATTTGAATCCATGTATGGCCAGCTCTACACTGTCTTAAAAACTGATATCCAACTACATGCCAAGCTGAGATTGTAATAGGAACAAACAGTCACATCGGCTGCACTGAAGTGGAGCTCCAGGCAAAAAGATAAATACAAGGTTGAATATTTAGGCCTCATGCACACGGGGCGTCTTTACAGCCGCTGTAAGTAGCGTCAAGCATTTTTTTGCAGCTTAAAAACGCCCCTCCATGTTATTCTATGGCCTCATGCACACACAGACGTTTTTGAGCTGTAAGTGGCCTAGGCATTTTTAGGCTGCAAGAAGAACCCACGGCCTGTGCGTTCTGTGGACCAGCGTTACAGCTGTAAAAACGCCTGATGCTGTTTAACGCTGCTTAACGTTGTATATCGGCGTTTTACCACGTCAGGCCTTTTTAAGCTGTAGAAATGTGATTGGTCACTGTACTGGAGTAAAAAAACAGGAAATGCATTTATTTACATTGCCCAAGTGTCCTTTGCTCAGCCATGTGGGTGTGTGATGATAGAGGACAGGGAAAATGGCTGCAGACATAGCACAAACAGAGCTCAAATCTGCTGTGGAGGCCCATCCCGAGCTGTGGGATGTATCACATCCCTTCTATAGTGACCGGATAAAGAAAGGGAAAACGTGGATGGACATCGCTTCAGCACTGATACCAGGCTGGTACCGGTTGACCAATGCAGAGAAAAGGGAGAGAAGTAAGTTTTTATTATTTCTGAAATGCATGACTTGTTTGCTGTGTCATAAATTAAAGAATGCATATTAACCCTTTCTCACTTTTCTTAGGTGAAATTTGTCAAAAACGCTGGAAGTCCCTCCGCAACCATGTGAGGAGGGATTTAACAGAAGAGGAGAAGTCGCAGACAAGTGGAGCACCTGCTCCTCACAAAAAGCCGCATGTGTATCGGCAATAGAGAGTAAGTTAAATTTTTTAAGCACATACTGTATTTTTCAATTAATCACACATAGGGGTGCATGGAGCATCGTTTCCTGCTAATATAAATTGACTATTCTGCAGCCATTTTTTGATATTGTTTTCAGGACAACATCTAACATTGAGGATGATGCAAGAGAGGAGGCGGTAGAAGCGCCATGTGAAGAGAGACCCCCCAGTGCTGCCACAGAAAGAAGTGATTTCACACCCTCCTATCCATCCAGTTTATCCAATGTGATGGATGTATCCACAATGCAGGCTAGTGTCTGTCCATTATGTCTGTCTGTAATTCTGTTTGTCAGTCTATGTGCCAATCTGAACATTTTCTTTTTTTCTTATCAGGAATCCAGGGACCTGGATGTTTCCTCACAAAATCTTGGAGAGGTGCGTGGCCGTGGCGAGGTGTGTGTGCATGGCCATGACGGTGTGCGTGGCCGTGGCCGCAATCAGCATCAGAGGGGTGGCAGTATCGTCATTCAAAACGAGGACGGGGTGTTAATGTTGCTGCAGGAAGTGCGGCAAGAGAGGCGCAGTGTGGATGCCTTCCTGGATCCTGGCAATGCCCGTGCCTGCTTCTGCCACACTTTATATCACATCCTGGAGGACATTGGGGGAGACCAGGAAAAGCTTTGCATGGATTGCATGTTCGCTATTGCAATGCAATACCGACATGCTAAAATAAGTGGTGGCCCGCACCCACCACCACTACCACCAAGGGATCCATACAACGCTTTTCTGGATCCCCCAATGGCCTCTGGGACCTCAGCAGCGCTAACACCCCCCTTTCAATACCAGCCCCCTCCGCAACGCCACCTAACACCTACCTTGTCCCCGTCCTCCTATTTCCCACCCCACTCCTCCGTTGACTTTTCGACTTCTCAACAACATGCCCATTCCCATTACCCAGATTGAACATTTTCAGGACCCCCCTACCACCATAATTTTGGGCGTGAATGCCTGCCCCAAGCCACCCACTCGCAGCCTGATGCAACCTTTCCCCGTGCCCAATTACCATGTGCAAGCCATGGTGACCAATCGTCCTACACCTATGAGCAGCTGTGATTATTTTAATTTTTGTTTCTTGAATAAAAAAAGTTTGTTAAAATGATATTTTGCCTTTCTGTTTTTTTTGTTGGTGTATGTGTCAAAAATAGTACATCTGCACAGGCCAGTAAGGGGTGGCATATGCTTGCCTCATGCAGAAGGAAACCACCCTTTTTCCTTCTGCATGGGGCAAATGTATGCACAGGCCAGTAAGGGCTGGCATACGCTTGCCTCATGCAGAAGGAAACCACCCTTTTTCCTTCTGCATGGGGCAAATGTATGCACAGGCCAGTAAGGGCTGGCATACGCTTGCCTCATGCAGAAGGAAACCACCCTTTTTCTTTCTGCATGGGGCAAATGTATGCACAGGCCAGTAAGGACAGGCATACGCTTGCCTCATGCAGAAGGGCAGAAGGAAACCACCCTTTTTCCTTCTGCATGGGGCAAATGTATGCACAGGCCAGTAAGGGGTGGCATACTCTTGCCTCATGCAGAAGGAGACCACCCTTTTTCTTTCTGCATGGGGCAAATGTATGCACAGGCCAGTAAGGGCTGGCATACGCTTGCCTCGTGCAGAAGGAAACCACCCTTTTTCCTTCTGCATGGGGCAAATGTATGCACAGGCCAGTAAGGGGTGGCATACACTTGCCTCATGCAGAAGGAAACCACCCTTTTTCTTTCTGCATGGGGCAAATGTATGCACAGGCCAGTAAGGGCTGGCATACGCTTGCCTCATGTAAAAATGCACTGGAACAATGGACGAATGAGAGACATCAAAAGAACTGACAAAAATGTTTAAATGCTGTATTAGAAGATAACAAACATTTTAAAAGATGAATTTTTTTAGACACAACTATCCTGCCATGCCACTTCCCCATCAGGCGAGACAAAGAAATCAGCAAACTGATCTCTGATGGTCCGCAAGTCCATAAACTGCACGCGGTGACTGGGGTTATGTGGCTCTGGTTCGACGGTCCTCCTGTCACTTTGCCTTAGAAAATTGTGCAAAACGCAGCATGCCAGGACAACCTTGATGGCATTGTCGACATCCAGCTGCATACAGGACAGCAAAATTGCTGAGCACACGCCGAACGCACACTCCACAATGCGACGTGCACGGCTCAGGCGATAATTGAATATTCTTTTGAAATGACTCAGTCCATAGCCACTGTATGGCCTCATCAAATTTTCTGCCAGTCCAAAGGCCTCGTCTGCCACCATGACCAATGGCAAGCTTGGTTCTTCTGTACATGGTAGAGGCCTGCTTCCTGGTATATTGAGTCATCCTTCGTGTAGTCGATGTCCGAAGACCGATTCGCGAAAGATGCGGGCATCACCCTGGCTGCTGTATGCTCCAACATCAACTGCAATAAATTGCAGATGGGCATCAGCCAATGCCAAGAGTACCACCGAAAAATATTTCTTGTAATTGTAATATGCCGATCTGGATTGGGGAGGCTTCTTCACCCTGATGTGCTTTCCATCAAGGGCACCAATACAGTTGGGGAACTGAGTTTTCTCCCAAAACTCATCTACAACAGCTTCCCAGATCTCTTCAGTCGGCTCCGGCATGACCACCTGCTTTAACTCCTCCCATATTGCCACGCATGTTTCCTTAATAATTTTTGCCACCATGGAGACACCAAGTAAAAAATAGTGGTGTAGGGAGGCAAAACTTTGGCCAGTAGCAAGAAAGCTAAAATAATAATTGAAAAAAAAATTATTACATATTACATAAATATATATATATATATATATAGCTTTCTATCCTTTTAAGTAACATCTACAAACTCTTTTAACTATACCTCAAACTAGGACCTCACCCCTAACCCTCTTAACACGTACCCAAGTACTAACCCTAGACAAAACCCCCAAAAATTATTTCACTTACTGAAGTGTCACAAGCAGCCGTTCCTCCGGTGACACACTGCTTCTCATCATAGTGTCAATCCTGGATAGCCTTGGCCTGAGCTTCTCCAGCAGCTCATCAAAAAGAGGCACAGACATGCGTGTAAAGTTATGCCACTTGTCCGGATACATGCGCAGTTGAGTATACATAGTGGTAAAGTACCCCACAGGCAGACGCTGCGACATAACAGGATGCACCCAGAACCGTTGCCGTTTTCTCCTTTCCTCCTCCTCCTCCTCCTCCTCCAACTGTCTCCTTCTCCGCATCCTTCTCAAGATGATGAGCAGGATTGCCTTATCAATCTTTTGAAGAACAGGATCCATGACACAAAAATCACCAACAATCCCCAAAACACTCAAAAACCACAAAAAACACTCTCAACTGCTCCGAAATGCTCTCTCTCTCTCCAACCAAAATGGCATCGACACATGGCATTGTGGTTCTTTTGGGTGTGGAAAATGGAGGAGGGCATATTCTTTAAAAAAAAAACGCTGTTCATCGATAACGCGGCTTAACGCTCATTAACGCAAATGCAAAACGCTGCCTAAAGTGCGTTTTTAACGCCGCTTTTTCCCGGTGTCAGAACTAGCTTTGCAGCACGTTTTTCTAATGCCCCGTGTGCATGAGGCCTTACTATTTCTGTTTCCAAAGGATTTGCAATTTTGGATAGCCATTCTTGTGATGCACACATTGCTGATCAGTAAGATCACTCTGCAATTTTCTTCCATAATATTACTGCTTTCTGAGTTCTATTGCATAATCCCCCACTTTTTGGAAAGATTTGATGATGCTCATGCACTGTCCATTGAAGAAACTAGAAGAAGAGAGTTGACATAAGAAGCCTAATTATTAAAACAGAAAGATTATTTAATAAATAATGTGTTTTACCCATCTGCTTGTGCAGAATTATTTATTTCTTTTATTTTATCTATCACACGTACTTATACAGCATTATCAATTTACGCAGCACTTTACATATAGTGTACATTTACATCAGTCCCTACCCTCAAGGAGCTTAAAATCTAAGGTCCCTAACTCACATTAACACATACATATACTAGGGCCGATTTAAACAGGAGCCAATTACCCACCAGCATGTCTTTGGAGTGTGGGAGGAAACCAGTGTACCCCCCTGAAAAAATTAATTTAATAAAAGATTACATTACTTATTCTCAAAACAAATACATAACTATAAAATACAGTGGGTATATTCTATACAGAAAATATGTTAAACATGATTTAGTTTTGTGTACATTAAATACATTATAATAACAAATATACAAAATACACAAATTAAAGGCAATCACATTTTACAGCAATGATATCCAAATACATTTACAGTAACATACAGACAGTATGATCAGAGAAAGTACCACAATAAAACAAGTGTAGTATTATTTGATCGACAATACTAACTCACATGAAAGCTTGCTTGTTGGAAGACCTCATACATTTATATCAAATACCATTCACAGAAAATCTAAAGAGGGCATAATGGTACTTAAAACATTTGATACATAACTGTGTCATTCAATTTTTACATCCACTTACATCTGACCTTTTTTCATCCTAGAAATACAAAAAGATCATGGTTATAGTATGAATACCACAAGCACCTTCAAAAGGGGTTAAAAAAATTAACAACAATAACAAAAAGGATAAATTGTTAACAATAACCACAGCAAGACAATGCAATAGTAAAAAGTTATTAGTGCAATTATTATAGGGAAAGGTGATGCAAAACAATTGTTTCCATTTTATTCTTAAAGCTGTTAATGCAAATAATAAATGTGAATATTTTATGCGAACATCATGTTACTGTGTTTTAGATGTATTGGCCTGTTTTATTGTAATGTACTCAATCCCAGTGGACTTCAAATAACTTATTCATAGGTTATAGGGTTACAATACAGGTGACCTTGAAACTGAACTCTACATTACCTTTTGAAATGAGCTTGTTGAACTTCAAATACCCTTTCTTTACCCTGTTCATTTTATCTGTTGCACTTGCAAAAACTAAGAGCTAAAGCATTTATAATGGTTTATTTATAAATTTAGTGTATACCTCTTTTTAGATCATATTTTACTGCAATTCTAAAATAAGGAACATTAACAATGATTACAATTGTGTCACTGAAATAGGAAAGGCAGCACAAGTTGCAGTGTTAACAAATAGATTACAGGATATTACAATGAGGATTTTATAGTAGTACATAGCTCTTAAAAATGTTGCCTCTGTTGTACACTTGTACTGTTGTAAACAATTCTGGATTGTCTTAATTTTCTTCTGTCCATAGTTAAATACATTTGCTTATAATCAGTCTGAGATAAAAAAAATAATAATTACATTATAAATAAATGAGTACACCCCTTTTGAAAAGTAAGATTTTAAGATTTGAATCATTATCTCAATGAACACAAGAACAATTTCCAAAATTTTGACAAAACTGAGTTCTCTAGAACATTTGTTTAGCTCATGAAAGTAAGGTTATTAATAAAACTTAGATTACAAAATCTTCAGTTTTAGTTAAATTAGTTGATGCAAAAATGAATACACCACACAACAAAAACTACTAAATCTAGAATTTTTTATGACCACCATGATTTGTAAGGACAGCACCAAGTCTTCTAGGCGTGGAATGAACACGTTTTTGACAACATCTATCTTTTCCCATTCTTTAGGAAGGACCTCTTTTAGACCCTGGATGCTGGATGGAGAGTGATGCTCAACTTGTCTCCTCAGAATTTCCCATAGGTGTTCGATTGAGTTCAGATCAGGAGACATACTTGGCCACTGAATCACTTTAACCCTGTTTTTCTTCAGAAATGCAACAGTGGCCTTAGATTTGTGTTTTGGATCACTGTCATGTTGAAAAGTGCATGACGACCAAGGGAACGGAGTGATGGTAGCATCTTCTCTTTCAATATAGAGCAGTAAATCTGTGAATTCATAATACCATCAATGAAATGCAACTCACCGACACCAGCAGCACTCATGCAGCCCCACTGTAGTCACTTTGCATTTTTCTTTGTACTCTTCACCTTTGTGACACCATACAGTTTTGAAGCCATCAGTTTCAAAAACATTTATCTTGGTCTCATCACTCCAGAGTACAGAGTCCCAGTAGTTTTCTTCTTTTTCAGCATGGGCCCTGGTAAAATCTAGGTGGGCTTTTTTTGTGCATGGGCTTTAGTAGAGGCTTCCTTCGTGGATGACACCCTTGCATGCCATACCTCTGCATTGTACGCGTTTTGTGTCACGGGAAGCAATCACCCCAGTTTGGCTTTCTACATCTTTAGCTAACTGCAGTGAACTTGCATGGTGATTTACTTCAGCCCTTCTCATCAGAAGACACTCCAGACGAGGTGCTAACTTCCGTGGATGGCCTGGACGTCTCTATGAGATGGGTGCAGTTCCAACTTTTTAAAATGTTTGCATCACTTTTGCTACAGTGTTCTGACTAATTAGTAAAGCCTTGCTGATCTTCTTGTAGCCCTCACCTTTCTTGTGTAAAGAAAATATTTTCTTTCTCAGGCCTATTGACACTTCTCTTCCACGTGGTGCTATTGCTGACAACATGAAATGGGAAGGGGTTTTCTTTGTTAAGTAATGCCCTTATAAAAACAACTGTCTGGTGGACACCTGTTTAATGAATAATTAGACTCACCTGTATAAATGCTTGTTAATTAGGATTGTTTTTGTCATTGGGGTGTATTCATTTTTGCAACATGGTCTTAGGAAAAGTACATTTACTTTTGCGTGCAAATTAACAAATCTTGGTTGTACTCAATGGTCTACATTTGTGGGAATATTTTGTAGTATAGTGTCCAATAGAAATTGTTGGTTCTGAAAGAAGAGTAAAGGGTTTCTAACAAATCTGTTGGGGTGTACTCATTTTTGCTGCGCACTGTAACTATTTTAAGGCTTCAGACTTGGTGGTGGCATTTCTAGTAAAGCATTTGTGTGACTGGTGGAAGAAATTTTGAAGCTGGAAAATATAAACATACAAGTATAGCTGTAGTAGGGTTTAGTTTTTACTTCTTCAACAAATTACAAACTATTCAGTCTTACCTGTTTGTCTTTCACACTGAATACATCAATTGGACTTTCCATGTATTCTGTTATATTTCTTGGGATATGATGGCAGGTAAAAGATGTATTCTGTTACTAATTTTTGGATATGAAAGCAGGTAAAAAATCAGGAAGGTGAACTGCTTAAATGCATTAATTGTATTGCTCTTTAGGGCTGAGCCACATGAGTGATTTTAATGTGTTGCTACCAAGAGTTTTATTTACTTGCTGACAGTCCCGTCATAGGGTTAAAGCTACCCAGGAGATTTTTATCAGCTCATTTGGTCTACTAAAATCATTAGAGTTTTAGCACTAGGAGAAGCAATTAATCTTTAACGCATGGACTACCTATGGAGTAAACTACACAAGCAGCATGCCGTAGTGGTCAATCTTGCATGTTTGCATTATGCTCTACAGTCATGACTACTGATTACTACAAGATGGTACTCCTTGCAATTTACTTCTTTTGGTTTGGTTTGAGCTACTAAAAATCTCTTGTGTAGCTCTAGTCTAATGAGGTGACTGTCAGCAGATGCTCAAAATGTAACCGTACAAAATAGGACAAAATAGAAAATACATATATTATCTAATTTTATTGGTAGGCCAACTGCCCTGTTAGAGGTTTCAGGTCAGAGGAGAGGCAAGAGGGCTATTCCCTGACTTCAGAGCTTATAGCCTTGTACATTAGATTGGCCAGTTCAGCAGGAACCAACCCACTTTTGGCCTGTGTGTACATCTGTCTGTTCAACGTAAGTCAGTCATGCTGGAAAAACCAGCATCTGACCCGCATCTGATCAGCGCTGGCAGCCAATATTTTGGCAGGCACTCTCTGCCAAATATTTAGAATGATCCTCATTTTGGTGGATACTTTGGCTCAAGTGTTGGTCCACATAAGCACCTTGTGAGGATACCTTTGAAGGACAACACCAAGGAAGAGGGCAAAAACTCCTGCGGGCAAATCTTCGGTTCCTTTCACTAAGAAAAGTTCCTTTCATCTCTCTTATGACTACAGGATCAAGTTCAAGCCCAGCTTACATAGGACCTAGCAGTACTGTAAGCCCAAATTCATTTCAAACCATTACAACATATTCTGGCCTCATGGGACAAGCAATTGCTAGGTGTGCCTTAGAGTACTGAATGTTCAGTCCAGTGCTGAAGTCAGGGAATTCCTTTTTCCTGATAATAAACGAAAATACTCCAAACTGTGATTTCCTACTGGTAAGTGATAGCAGCCAAATATACCGTATTATATCCTATACTTAGGACATAAAATGAATGCAAAAAAAACTTGCCGTGGTGCTATAAATGATATGTGTCAAATCAATTGGAAAATACAGTATATACACATAAAAATTCATAATATAGAAACCTAAACAAATGTTGTAAATCCATATTATCTATAAGAAAAACAATACAAAGCTCTATGCAATAATATGGGATACCTTATGCAATAAAAGCATAAAACAACAGTGTACTGTGAATCACTATTCAAAATAAGGGCAATCAGAAAAAAAATTCTCTGTGCAAATAAACAGTCTCTTGTGCAAAATTCAATAAAGTGCATTCCAAATCTCAAACGTCTTTATTTCTGTGAAAGTTCTTCAATAAACTGCAATATTAAATCTCTGTGTCTTCACTAGGGTTGAGCGAACACCTAGATGTCCGTGTTCGACGGGTTCGGCCGAACTTTAAAAAAAAGTCCGGGTCCGTGTCCCGGACTTTTACCGAACTTTTCCCGGACACCGAACCCCATTGAAGTCAATGGGGACCCGAACTTTAAGGCACTAAAATGGCTCTAAAACACCAAAGGAAAGGGCTAGAGTGCTGCAAATGGCAGCAAAACGTAATTAAGAGCATGGCAAGTGCTCTGCAAACAAATGTGGATAGGGAAATAACTTAAAACAACAAAAAAAAAACAGAAAAATAAAACAATGTTCTTCTTCATCTCTGAAGGACGAGGCCCATATGGAGTAGGAGGGAGGTTGAGGTGGTGGTGGATGTGGCGGTGACATAGGCGTGCGCACAGGGTGTGCTGGGTGTGCCTGGGCACACCCTAATCACCTAGGGCACATAGCATTGCCAGTGAGGAGATGGGAAAGATCTCCCTGGGACCTGCTCTGCTCTATTTCTCCTTGCCTACAGGTACATGGCCCCGATACATTACTCTCCCTGCTGGCAAACACATGCATGTGTATTTCAACTTTGGGGTGCACACCTTAATGCAATAGGCTGCGCACACCTATGGGCGGTGTAGGTGGAAGCGGCGGTGGAGGAGGACCAGGGCCGGATTAACAGCATCATGGGCTTGGTGCTGAGGATTTTGAAGGGCCTTAAGGGCCGTGCCTTGCCATGCACCCAGAGGAGGAAGGGTGCAGCCATGCATGCCTAATTCAACATGGGATGCTGTCTCTGAAGCCCATAAACACATCCATGCATCGCCAACTGTCCCTCCTTGTCCGGCCTTCACGCTGTGTGGGGAGGTTCTGAGGGTGCTGCCTGGGGAAGCGAGCATAGAAGCCAGACTTCTGTGTTTACAAGTGACAGAAGAGCGGTAACAGTGAATATGGCCAACCCGGGGCCTATATAAAAGGTAGGGGCCTGGAGCTGCAGCTCCAATAGCCCCTACATTAATCTGGCCCTGAGGAGGAGGACGAGGTAGCCAACACTGCTTCTTTTCAAAAATTTTAAATGAGGGTACACCCCAAAAGAGTGAGAAAGAGCAAAAATGGAACAATGGGTGGGTAAGGTCGGTATCCATTGCTATTCTGCATAAGGTACGGAAAAGTCCCGTGGGATCCATGCCTGGTTCATTTTAATGAACGTGAGCTTGTCCACATTGTCTCTGGACAGGCGGCTGCGCTTGTCTGTTATAACGCCCCCAGCCGTGCTAAATACCCGTTCAGATAATACACTGGCTGCAGGGCACGCCAGCACCTCCAAGGCGTAAAGGGCAAGCTCAAGCCATGTGCCCAATTTGGAGACCCAGAAGTTGAAGGGGGCAGACCCGTCATTCACTACATGTAGGCGTGTGCACACATACTGCTCCACCATGTTGGTAAAATGCTGCCTCCTGCTAAGACGTTCCATCTGAGCTGCTGGTGCTGCTGTTTGTTGTGGCGTGCTGACAAAGCTTTTCCACATTTCGGCCATGCTAACCCTGCCTTCTGAGGTGCTGGCGGTGCCCTGGTTGCGTTGGCGACCTCCTCCTCCTCCTCCTCTGCCTTGTGCTTCCACTGTGGCCCCGCTGTCAGATGGGAATGCCAGCAGCATGGCGTCTACCAGCGTGCGCTTGTACTCGCGCATCTTGCGATCGCGCTCCAGTGAGTGAATTAAGGACGGTACGTTGTCCTTGTAACGGGGATCCAGCAGCGTGGCCACCCAGTAATCAGCACAAGTTAGAATGTGGGCAACTCGGCGGTCGTTGTGGAGACACTGCAGCATGTAATCGCTCATGTGTGCCAGGCTGCCCAGAGGCAACGAAAGGCTGTCCTCTGTGGGAGGTGTATCGTCCGTGTCCTCTGTATCCCCCCAGCCACGCACCAGTGATGGCCATGAGCTGGCCTGGGTGCCACCCTGCTGTGAACATGGTTCCATCTCCTCCTCCAGCTCCTCCTCCTCCTCATCCTCCTCATCCTCCAGAACTGTGCCCCTGCTGGACAATTGCGTCCCTGGCGTTTGCGTGTGCAGGAACCCACCCTCGGAGCCCCTTGCGAATGACTGCCCTGAAAGCCTTGGAAATGTTACCTCTTCATCCTCCTCCTCCTCCTCATCCTGTGCCACATCCTCTTCCATCATCGCCCGAATTGTTTTTTCAAGGAGGCATAGAAGTGGGATAGTTAAGCTGAGAACGGCGTCATTGCCACTGGCCATGTTGGTGGAGTACTCAAAACAGCGCAACAAGGCACACAGGTCTCGCATGGAGGCCCAGTTAAATTAAATAGCGGAATAGAAAATATGATCCAAAAAAAGTGTATGTATATCACACGTACACAACCACACTGGGCCCCAATTACTATTGTTTGTACCCCTAAAAGGCTAGATGAGGAGTAGGGGGAGTATGGAACAGGCAGCACCCTCAAACCTTCAGAAGTATGAGATGAACCCCAACAACTTGGAAAGGTGGATCTCTCTCACACGTACCGACACAGACTATCCCGCAATTCAATTGATCCTCAAAGGTTTTTATTGAATAGCGGAATAGGAAATATGATCAAAAAAAGTGTATGTATCTCGCACGTACACAACCACACTAGGCCCCAATTACTATTGTTTGTACCCCTAAAAGGCTAGATGAGGAGTAGGGGGGGTATGGAACAGGCAGCACCCTCAAACCTTCAGAAGTATGAGATGAACCCCAACAACTTGGAAAGGTGGATCTCTCTCACACGTACCGACACAGACTATCCCCCAATTTAACTGATCCCCAAAGGTTTTTGATTAAATAGCGGAATAGAAAATATGATCCCAAAAAAGTGTATGTATATCACACGTACACAACCACACTGGGCCCCAATTACTATTGTTTGTACCCCTAAAAGGCTAGATGAGGAGTAGGGGGAGTATGGAACAGGCAGCACCCTCAAACCTTCAGAAGTATGAGATGAACCCCAACAACTTGGAAAGGTGGATCTCTCTCACACGTACCGACACAGACTATCCCGCAATTCAATTGATCCTCAAAGGTTTTTATTGAATAGCGGAATAGGAAATATGATCAAAAAAAAGTGTATGTATATCACACGTACACAACCACACTAGGCCCCAATTACTATTGTTTGTACCCCTAAAAGGCTAGATGAGGAGTAGGGGGGGTATGGAACAGGCAGCACCCTCAAACCTTCAGAAGTATGAGATGAACCCCAACAACTTGGAAAGGTGGATCTCTCTCACACGTACCAACACAGACTATCCCCCAATTTAACTGATCCCCAAAGGTTTTTGATTAAATAGCGGAATAGAAAATATGATCCAAAAAAAGTGTATGTATATCACACGTACACAACCACACTAGGCCCCAATTACTATTGTTTGTACCCCTAAAAGGCTAGATGAGGAGTAGGGGGGGTATGGAACAGGCAGCACCCTCAAACCTTCAGAAGTATGAGATGAACCCCAACAACTTGGAAAGGTGGATCTCTCTCACACGTACCAACACAGACTATCCCCCAATTTAACTGATCCCCAAAGGTTTTTGATTAAATAGCGGAATAGAAAATATGATCCCAAAAAAGTGTATGTATATCACACGTACACAACCACACTAGGCCCCAATTACTATTGTTTGTACCCCTAAAAGGCTAGGAGTAGGGGGAGTATGGAACAGGCAGCACCCTCAAACCTTCAGAAGTATGAGATGAACCCCAACAACTTGGAAAGGTGGATCTCTCTCACACGTACCAACACAGACTATCCCCCAATTTAACTGATCCCCAAAGGTTTTTGATTAAATAGCGGAATAGAAAATATGATCCAAAAAAAGTGTATGTATATCACACGTACACAACCACACTAGGCCCCAATTACTATTGTTTGTACCCCTAAAAGGCTAGGAGTAGGGGGAGTATGGAACAGGCAGCACCCTCAAACCTTCAGAAGTATGAGATGAACCCCAACAACTTGGAAAGGTGGATCTCTCTCACACGTACCAACACAGACTATCCCCCAATTTAACTGATCCCCAAAGGTTTTTGATTAAATAGCGGAATAGAAAATATGATCCCAAAAAAGTGTATGTATATCACACGTACACAACCACACTAGGCCCCAATTACTATTGTTTGTACCCCTAAAAGGCTAGGAGTAGGGGGAGTATGGAACAGGCAGCACCCTCAAACCTTCAGAAGTATGAGATGAACCCCAACAACTTGGAAAGGTGGATCTCTCTCACACGTACCAACACAGACTATCCCCCAATTTAACTGATCCCCAAAGGTTTTTGATTAAATAGCGGAATAGAAAATATGATCCCAAAAAAGTGTATGTATATAACACGTACACAACCACACTAGGCCCCAATTACTATTGTTTGTACCCCTAAAAGGCTAGGAGTAGGGGGAGTATGGAACAGGCAGCACCCTCAAACCTTCAGAAGTATGAGATGAACCCCAACAACTTGGAAAGGTGGATCTCTCTCACACGTACCAACACAGACTATCCCCCAATTTAACTGATCCCCAAAGGTTTTTGATTAAATAGCGGAATAGAAAATATGATCCCAAAAAAGTGTATGTATATCACACGTACACAACCACACTAGGCCCCAATTACTATTGTTTGTACCCCTAAAAGGCTAGGAGTAGGGGGAGTATGGAACAGGCAGCACCCTCAAACCTTCAGAAGTATGAGATGAACCCCAACAACTTGGAAAGGTGGATCTCTCTCACACGTACCAACACAGACTATCCCCCAATTTAACTGATCCCCAAAGGTTTTTGATTAAATAGCGGAATAGAAAATATGATCCCAAAAAAGTGTATGTATATCACACGTACACAACCACACTAGGCCCCAATTACTATTGTTTGTACCCCTAAAAGGCTAGGAGTAGGGGGGAGTATGGAACAGGCAGCACCCTCAAACCTTCAGAAGTATGAGATGAACCCCAACAACTTGGAAAGGTGGATCTCTCTCACACGTACCAACACAGACTATCCCCCAATTTAACTGATCCCCAAAGGTTTTTGATTAAATAGCGGAATAGAAAATATGATCCCAAAAAAGTGTATGTATATCACACGTACACAACCACACTAGGCCCCAATTACTATTGTTTGTACCCCTAAAAGGCTAGGAGTAGGGGGAGTATGGAACAGGCAGCACCCTCAAACCTTCAGAAGTATGAGATGAACCCCAACAACTTGGAAAGGTGGATCTCTCTCACACGTACCAACACAGACTATCCCCCAATTTAACTGATCCCCAAAGGTTTTTGATTAAATAGCGGAATAGAAAATATGATCCCAAAAAAGTGTATGTATATCACACGTACACAACCACACTAGGCCCCAATTACTATTGTTTGTACCCCTAAAAGGCTAGGAGTAGGGGGAGTATGGAACAGGCAGCACCCTCAAACCTTCAGAAGTATGAGATGAACCCCAACAACTTGGAAAGGTGGATCTCTCTCACACGTACCAACACAGACTATCCCCCAATTTAACTGATCCCCAAAGGTTTTTTATTAAATAGCGGAATAGAAAATATGATCCCAAAAAAGTGTATGTATATCACACGTACACAACCACACTAGGCCCCAATTACTATTGTTTGTACCCCTAAAAGGCTAGATGAGGAGTAGGGGGAGTATGGAACAGGCAGCACCCTCAAACCTTCAGAAGTATGAGATTGTGTTCACTGTACCCCACAAAGATTGAGTTCACTGCACCCCACAATGATTGTGTTCACTGCACCCCACAAAGATTGTGTTCACTGCACCTCACAAAGATTGTGTTCACTGTACCCCCCAAAGATTGTGTTCACTGCACCCCACAAAGATTCTGTTCACTGTACCCCACAAAGATTGTGTTCACTGCACCCCAAAAAGATTGTGTTCACTGCACCCCAAAAAGGATGTTGTTCACTGCACCCCAAAAAGGATGTTGTTCACTCCACCCCAAAAAGATTGTGTTCACTGCACCCCACAAAGATTGTGTTCACTGCACCCCAAAAATGATTTTGTTCACTGCACCCCAAAAAGGATTTTGTTCACTGCACCCCAAAAAGGATGTTGTTCACTCCACCCCAAAAAGATTGTGTTCACTGCACCCCAAAAAGATTGTGTTCACTGCACCCCACAAAGGATTTTGTTCACTGCACCCCAAAAAGATTGTGTTCACTGCACCCCAAAAAGGATGTTGTTCACTGCACCCCAAAAAGGATTTTGTTCACTGCACCCCAAAAAGATTGTGTTCACTGCACCCCACAAAGGATTTTGTTCACTGCACCCCACAAAGATTGTGTTCACTGCACACCAAAAAGGATTGTGTTCACTGCACCCCAAAAAGATTTTGTTCACTGCACCCCAAAAAGATTGTGTTCACTGCAGCCCAAAAAGATTGTGTTCACTGCAGCCCAAAAAGATTGTGTTCACTGCAGCCCAAAAAGATTGTGTTCACTGCAGCCCAAAAAGATTGTGTTCACTGCAGCTCACACACAGAAAAATGGATGTGGATCACTGACACCTGCCTATCTCCAATCCCACACCACACAGCAATATCGATTGTAGTTTGTAGAACACAGTTTCCCTAAAATTCAGCAGACTCTGTCCCTAACAGGATTGAGAAGAGATCGTAGATCAGGATTGAGTGCAGATTCACCCCACCCCCCACACAGCAATATCGATTGTAGTTTGTAGAAGACACTGACCCTATAATTCAGCAGACTCTATCCCTAAAATGCCTACAACTCGCCCTGCCTAAACACTCCGACCTGTCCCTCAATTCTATCCGGACACAAATGGTTTTTTCCTGCCTATCTTTCCCTAATCAGCAGCCAGCACGTTGATGTGTGCTCTGTCCCTGAATCTAAGCAGCATAATGACGCCGCTGCGGCTGCCTCGAACTTATAAAGACTTGGTCACATGCTTCAGACGGCCAATCACAGCTACTGAGACATTTGCAGGCATGGCTGGGATGGCTTAAGGCACACCAGTTAAACGATTGTTGATTGGCTGTTGAAAGCCCGCCATGAAAAGAGCGCCAAAGCATGCAAAACCCGGAAATAAAACGACCGAACACGGATTTTTACCCGAACATACAGTAAAGTGTCCGTGTCCGTGTTCGGGTACAAAAAATCCAATTATTCGGTACGAACACGAATAATACAGTCCGTGTTCGCTCAACACTAGTCTTCACTCATCTGACCACACGTGCTTCCCTCCTGTATACCTCACTCAACAGAGTTTTTTTTACCCCTTATTTTGGTAAGTGGGTCAAAAAAATCTTTGGGATGCATTTCTCCTCCAATTCCTCTGTGTGGTTTGTTCTCCAGGACTTTTATCTCCACCAACTCCAAAGTTCTCCTCCAGTATACATATATAGGGAAGAAAAGCCAGGAGGAAAACGTTTGAATAAAAACAAGTAAAAAATGCAATAAATGCAGCTAGGTTCCAAAATTGGAAAATGCCTCAAGGACAATGCATAAATCCACAATGCGATTGAAAGGGGAATTAGGACTTTGTAATACCCAAAGGTAAAGGAAGGGAAATAGAGCAAAAACAAGAAAAGAAAATAAATATAAGTAAATAAAAAATATAGAGTTTATTCAGACATTGCTTGAAACACCTCAAATGAGGAACCATAAATTAACAACCAATTAAAACATTAGATCACATAAGGTACCAAAATAACAATGCATAAAGGGTGAACCCTTATTTATAGAGGGCGATGCTGAAGTTGGTGGACACATAGACCCCAATGCATTTCTTCAGGGGTTTGAGAATGTCCACTTGACAAAGATATCTAAAATGGATATATAAAGAATAACATCTACCAATACATATTAACAGTAAAATATAAGCACAAAAGATTAAACAGAGTGTAACACCCAAAATAACAATACTTACAGTTGACAGATCAAGCATCTAAATGCATATATACATAAAGAAAGAACAGTCTGTGTGTTTATAGCTCACAGTGGTACCCCACAGAAAATCCCAAATGTCCCTGGGGACCGCACAAGGGATAAAAAGGCAGGAGGGAAAAAGGATTGCTAAAAACATAAAAAAACATAAATAATGAAAAATAGTAAAAAAAAAAAAAATTCAGTTTTATATATTATAAATGCTGGAGCAAAGTGTGAGTTTCGTTACTCACATGATCACGCCTAGGTACTAGATTATATCAGTGAAACAAAATATAAATAAATAATTCAAATAAATATCACAAAAAATTGAGCAAGCTAGTCTAAAACAATGGTGAGTTGTGAGAATTGTGAAAAAATGATGAACCGCACTCAATGGTGTTCTGTGTGTAAATCAAATTCTAATCAATCACTCCTATTAAATAAATAAATAAATATATGTAAACCACAAAACACAATTAAATGGACCAATAGGTTCCCTTAAAGTGCTTAAACCTTAACGTGATTGTGCTTATAATATTGTTTAAATCGTATTATATATACAGTCCTTGTACTTCAAAGTGCAAGTGCAAAAACGTGCACCCCCCCCCCCCCTCCCCCCTGTTCAGTTTGCAGCAGGGGAAAAGTTTGGCCCCGAACCGCAAACTCCATTGAAGTCTATAGGAGCCAAACATGAGAAATCAGAAGTCCCCATTTTGAAGGGTATGGGGGTCCAGTTACTGTCATTAGGGACAAGTATCAATGCAAAAAATTTTTTTGAAAAAACAATCATTTTTTAAGGAACAGTGACTTTAATTATGGTTAAAGTTAAACAATAAAAATGAAAAATTCCTTTAAATATAGTGCTTGGGGGGGGATCCCCTTAGTCTACCTGTAAAGTAGAACATCTGTAGCATGTGTATAACATGCTGCAGCAAAAATTACATTTCTAAAGAAAAAAAATCAAATCACATTTAAATTGACTTGCGGTTGAAATTGTGGACACCCATCAATTTAAAAAAACATAAAGAAAAAAGTAAAAAAAAAAAAATCGTGTGCCCCCCCCCCAAAAAAAAATCCATACCAGATCCTTTACCTGAAGATGCAACCTGGCAGATCAGGAAAGAGGGGGGATGAGCAAGTGCCCCCCAAACCATACCAGGCCACATGCTCTCAACATGGGGAGGTGGACACTTTGGGGAGGGGCTCTGCACCCCAAAGCACCTTGTTCCCATGTTGATGGGGACAAGGGCCTTTTCCTGACAGCCCTGGGCCATGTTTGTGGGGGTATTCTGGGAGGGGAATTATCAGAATCTGGAAGCCCCCTTTAACAAGGGGGTCCCCAGATCAAAGCAAGCCCCCCCTATGTGAATGAGTATTGGGTACATTGTACCCCTACGCGTTTACCAAAAAAACTGTCAAAAATGAATAAAAACACCATAAGGGTTTTTGACAATACCTTTATTAAAAAAAAATAAAAAAACAATATCCTCCAATATCCTCCAATGTAGATCCATAGTCAATCATGACGCCCACCACACCGCCCGACCCAAAAAAGAAAAAAAAAAATGCTTTGCAGACCGCTGAATGCTTCCTCCACCAAACGGGCAATGTTTGGCCCAAACGTTTGCTCAGCCTTAACAGTTCACCCAACACTAGTCAACACACATCTGGATTAAAGTATTCCTCTTTCTAAGAACAACAATTGGAGAGGATTACTGTATATGTAGTACTCCTCCTTTAAGGTTAGTTCAGAACAACCTGCAAGATGAGTTGGCAGGCTAACATTTTACTCTCTCCGGATAGAATCCTTGGCTTAAGCTGGCTGTGACAACTCGGGGGTTGTTTAAGTCAAATGTAGCACTTGCCACTGAGTTCAGTCCACACTACATATGCTTTTTCAAGGATTTTTCTGTCCACTTTTATTTAAAAAAGAAAAGAAAAAGTTCACACCAGTCAGCTTCCCATGCAGGGGTTTCCGCCACCAATGCAAAATAAATAATATTCAGCCTTAGCAGCACCTTTGTTCAGGCTTAGTGCCTTGCCCCTCTTGACCATCTAACATAATATTCCAGTGTTTGTGAACAAACTCTGTACCTCTGTCAGCTCTCTGTCACTTTCCTGCAACTCCCTGATGCTCATTCTCTCAGGCTTGGGCCTTTGTCTATCCTGTGCCAGACAGCACAGTGCAGACATACACCCTTCAGCTGCTACCTTGCAATCGCAGGCACAATGACTCCTCAGGAGGGTGGAGCCCTGAACTCTAATCCTGTCTCTTAAAAATGAATTTAAAAAATTAGACTGGCATTTTCTGCAAAAAAAATAATATGCATGCATTAAGTTAGAAGACATCTCAAAAGTCCTCACATACTATGCAGTGTATGTACAGGTTTTAATGCAATCTGTATGGAAAACCCCAATTTACAGAATCTCATATAATGGCTAGAGCTTGAACTTCTGGGCATGCGCACAAAGATTTGCACATAAGCAGTACAATATAAATCTATGTATGGGTATTGAAGATTTTTATTATTTTGTTTTATTGCTACATGGTATGCATAGTTTGATGAACAACAATATTATAGAAGTCATATTTTAAACTTAGTGATGCCCTGCTTTAGCTGGCGTATGTTCAGATATATATGCCATAGCATGTGTGCATGAGTATATAGTAACCCCAGTAAAGATACAGTGTGCTTATCAGAGCAAGATCACCAGCATACACACATATCCTTTAGATCGATCCAAATGTATTATAAGCAGTGCAATTTTTAGCACAAACACGCTGCTTGTTTTCTTAGATGAGCTAAAATAATATTTTTGTATTTATATTACTAAAACTGATGAACAAAATATGAGAGTTTCTCTGTTTAATATTTTGATAGTTACAAAAACTGGTAATCTGTTTCCACTTTGAAACTGATTAAATTTCTCAGTTCTTTTTGATAAAAAATAAAACAGAATTATACAGTAATCATGCTTATCAGAAAAAGGGAGTTTTTCAACTTCATGACATAAAAAAAAAAAAAAAAAAAAAAAAAGAGGATGGCTTGACTTGAAAAAGGCATAGGTAATACCTGTGTCACCTCCACACAAAATCAATATCCAAGATAGCATAAAAAGTGGCAGCAGTGGCAGTGAGCAAACCCGCATCTGCACCACATGCTGCACCGCTGTTCTTAGGCTTAAAAAAGAAAAAAAAAATGCAAGAATCCCATTAATATAAAAGAGATTGTCAAGTACATGACTGTCCTAACAGTCGTAGAAGCATCTCACCAAAAATAAATTTGCATTTTTCTTAGAAGTAATTTCATTTTTACATTTTGGAGGTCCATCCACCTTTTACAAAGCTTTACCACCTACAAAATAATAGCTAAAATCACATTTCACTGGAGTAGAGAGTTTTGCATGTAAAACCGTCTTCTATTACGTCCTCATCTTTTATTAAGAGCTGTTAAAAGAGTAGAAAACCAGCTCTAAAAAAATGTACTGCAAATTAATCATTCCTGGAGTTTCTGCAGTAGGATTTAAAATAAACACATGAATAGTAACTAAAAACCAATGCATGGTCAGTAAATAACATTTGATGATTGATCTATTTTATAAATGCATTATTTTAAACACATTTTTAAGGGAAAATTGCCTCCACTTTTTAGAACCTGCCTTTTATGTTATGCGTTTTTTTAGTTTAATTTATTGTTAGATGTCTGGAAAGCCTGTAAGCTTATTAGCTTCCTAATAAAGTTTCTGGGTGTGTTCTTTATTACCAACAAACTCACATACGGGAAGGAAAATGTTTAAAATATAATTACTCACCTCAGCGGGATTGTAGATTTACTTCCTCATTATATTTTGTGTTCCTTGTCAATCCCTAATAAAACACATGAGTAGTTAAAAGTGCAAAGCAAGATAACTAAGCAGACTGTTTTCAGTGGGATTTTGTTTGAATTTGGTATCCAAATCCTCTGTGAACACTTTACATGTTTCCCCTTCCAAGGATAAAAAGTAAGCAGATTTTGGATAACAGATGTCAGAAATTATGCATGATATTAGATGCTCATTATTTACAAAATATTATCTTGGGGCTTAGTATTAATAAATCAAAACTGCTTGGTTACAGCCTACAGTACAGCAATAAAAATGTATTTTCTATTAAGTTTACAAACTGGAACATAATTTCTATAACAATCAACAGTGCTGTTGATAAAACATGGAACAAAACACTTTTGCCATCCTTAATCAGATATTTAAAAAAAATATCTTTTCAGGGTGGTTTTCAGGGCTGTGGAACCACAATTGCAGAACAGTGCTGCATAAAATGATCCATAATTTGAGTAAGAGCCTTATTAAAATAAAACAAACACTCATGACTTGTCACAAAGTATGCATTTTAGAGTATTTTTTCACCTATATTTTCCAAACATTTACTATAGATTATATAGGACCGTCACAGCACTGATCAGTATAAACAATGAGCAGATGCCACATGCTGTATGTTTACTTGGGTGAAGTAGTGTTTCCCTTGTGCTGAATATTGAGTAACTAACTACATGGTATGGGGAATTCTGTAGCTGACCATTTCTGAGCAATATCAAACATGGAAGCTCCAAGCCCAAATTTTTTGAGCTAGCCAGAGAGAGTTCTTAAGGCATTACTGGAACACTGGAACCCATCATTATATTGTTTTCAAACTATAAGATCAATTTATAAAATGCTATCAAGAGGATACGGCTCTCTAATTTAGCAACATGACTCTAATTTTAAATCTTATTGGACTTAGTTGAAAATAACTGTCACTTAAAAAAAGTATACTTATCCTGGTGTATTAGCTTTGTGAGTTGAGCCTAAAGTTTGAGATTGAATTCAGACCTACATTAACCACTTCAACCCCGGAAGGATTCGCCTCCTTTCTAACCAGGCCCTATTTTTATTCGGCACTGCTTTACTTTAATGGACAATTGCACGGTCATGCAATGCTGTACCCAAACTAAATTTACGCCCCTTTTTTCTCAGCAAATAGAGCTTTCTTTTGGTGGTATTTGATCACCTGTGTGATTTTTAATTTTTGCGCTATAAACAAAAAAAGAGCGACAATTTTGAAAAAAAAAATATATATATTTTTCACATTCTGCTATATGACAGTCCCCCAAAAATGTAAAAATCAAACTTTTTTAACATTTTCAGCCAATTTGTTTTCTGCTACATATTTTTGGTAAACAAATTGCAATAAGCGTATTTTGATTGGTTTGCGCAAAACTACTAACTACGGGAAAAATTTATGTCATATTTTTTTTTTTAACTAGTAATGGCGGCGATCTGCGATTTTTTGTGGGACTGTGACATTGCGGCTGACAGATCAGGCCCCTAACTGACATTTTAAAAACTTTTGGGGGGACCAGTGACATTACTACAGTAATCAGTGTTAAAAATATGCACTGTTACTGTAATAATGACACTGGCAGGGAAGGGGTTAACCCCATGGGTGATCAATGGATTAAATGTATGCCTCATGCTTACTGACGTGGTAGTGTGTGGGGGGGAGTTCTGTGACAGACACAGAGATCGCAGGTTCAGCTATGCTGAATCTAGTGATCTCTTCCTGTCTGTCACTAAGACCCGCCTGCTTTGTTTACATAAGCAGGCAGGCCTTCTCACAGTTTCCCCGATGATCGGGGAAGGGAGGCAGCAATCCCTGCCTCTCCTCCTCCGGCCCGACTCCCGCTGTGTTTGTGACGCACTGCCGGAATCACTAGGAGTCCAGTGACGTAGGTCTACGTCACTGGACCCAGGGGAGCCGCACTGCCGCAGTAATATTACTGTTGGCAGTCGGCAAGTGGTTAAACGTAAAAAAAAGTATACAGTAACAGCTGCACTGTTTTCAAAAAGTAGAGAAAGAAGAGAGAGAAAGAAGAGAAATGGTACTGCTCTGTGCAAAACAGGTAAGGTAAGAGCAGGTAAGTATGACATGTTTGTTTTATTTTTTTTTTTTAAATGTTGCCTTTAATACCACTTTAACTGCAGAGAGGAAACAGGAGACTTTATTATACAGAGAAAAGAATATAATAAAGAATTTACCATAGAACAGCTACAAACCTATAAACACTGCCATCTATTGACTGATGTAGTCGTTAAACAAAAATACAAATGAACATTGTATTCCAACACTAACAGTGCCTGATTACAGCCAGTGTCAGATTACAGCTCGAGTCAGTTTACAGGCAGTGCCTAATTGTTGCCAGCGCAAGTGTTTCCAATTTGCTGATCACATCCAGCACCAGCATTTCCAGTTTGCTGATCACAGCCAGCATTAGTGTTTCCATTTTCCTGGTCACAGACTGTGTCAGTGTTTCCAGTGTTGTTGATGATAACCATTACCAATGTTTACCATTTAACCTTGGGGTGTTTGCCTCATTATTTTGTTGGTGTTTCTACGGTCCTGGCACTTCAGAGCCTCTGAAAACACAGTAGGCAGTCAGAAAATCAGAGGCCACTTGAAAGCCTGGAGATGCTCATTGGATTTTGGGCCCTTTTATGCAGCTAGGCAGTAAAAAAGTCTCACACATGTGGTATATCCACAATCAAGAGGAGTAGCAGAATGTTTTTTGGTTGACATTGTAAGTATGTGTATACTGTAAAAAATAAATCAGAATTCATTTACTTTCACAATATTCCAAAAAATGAGCTATTATTATTATTCAACAAAGTCAGGATGTGATGAAATGCGTAAGGGCGTGGTCACGCGACGGACCAGATGATCGATCGGGTGAGCAGCGGTGTCTTACTGCAGTGTCCTGGACTCCAGCGTTGGTATATATCACGCAGAAGTGTCCGGAGCAAGTGAGCACCTAGATCCCTGCTTATTATGTGCTTATCTAAGTAGTTCTCCATGTACGTGCATATATTGGATTTTTTTATGGAATAAAGTGGTTTTACGTTATTGCAATAGTTGGCTTCCCTCTCTTTTACATGTGATATGTGGTGTAGCGTACTAGCGTACTAGCCATCAAGGACCAAACAGTCCTAATATCCTGAGCCGTGGTGGAATCTCTCAAGTTTAATCAGCCTGATCCATGAGAGTGGAGGGCAATAAGTGGGGGTGAGTGTTCTAGCTGAGGGGAGTGGAGCACAGAGGTGGTGGACCCCCTTTTTTGATGTGTTTCTATTCAGCTGGCACTGGATTCTCACCGGGTTATCATATTATCACTATTCTCTGACTTTTCTTTATTTTTTGGATATTATATGTTGTTTCACTGGAACATTTGTTCACTGGATTACTTTTCACTGGACTATTGTTTGGACTGGTTTAATGGATTCAAAGTGAATATTTTCACATGTATTTACTGTATTTATCGGCGTATAACATGCACTTTTTCCTCCTAAATATGGAGGAAAAAGCAGCTGTGCGTGTTATACACCGATATGAAAAAAAAGTCCAGAAAGCAGCGCCGAGACGTAGAAGGGGGCGGGCGGGGCAGAGGAGAAGGAAGGACGCGCTGTCATCGGAAGTCCCGCCTCCTATGCCGACGTCTATCATAGGCGCTGGGACTTCCGATGACAGCGCGTGCGTCCTTCCTTCTCCTCTGCCCCGCCCGCCCCCTTCTACCTCGGCGCTGCTTCCTGGACGTTTTTTCAAAAAGTAATCCTAATAGTGCCAATGGCACTGGCGTAGCTGCAACTACTGTCACTGCACTGGCGTGGCTGCAATTACTGTCACTGTGCTGGCGAGGCTGTAACTATGGGCACTGCACTGGCGAAGCTGCAATTATGGGCACTGCGCTGGCGAGGCTGCAATTACTGTCACTGCGCTGGCGAGGCTGCAACTATGGGCACTGCGCTGGCGAAGCTGCAATTATGGGCACTGCACTGGCGAAGCTGCAATTATGGGTACTGCGCTGGCGAGGCTGCATGTTTGGGCACTGCGCTGGCGAGGCTTCAATGATGGACACTGCACTGGCGAGGCTGCAATGATGGACACTGCGCTGATGAGGAGGCTGCATTCCTGGGCACTGCACTGATGAGGAGGCTGCATTCCTGGGCACTGGTAAGACTGCATTTGATTTATTTGAAATGTTGAAATGTTCTGAGTTCAAAGCTGTTTATTTTCAATTTCAGCTTTTTTCCTGAAATTTCTCTCCTAAAATTTAGGTGCGTGTTATACGGAGGTGCGTGTTATACGCCGATAAATACGGTACTTTGATCATATATATTGAATGCACACTTTTATTTGAGCGCTGATAGGTGGGATCATATTTCTTCACTATATTTGTTTATGTATTTTTTTAAGCAGCAGCATATCATTGTATTCGTTTCTGATGCAGGATCAGTCTATTAGCGCGAGAGCCTGCCTTAAATAAATGAGCTATTATTGCCTCTTATCAAATATCTTTAGGTGTTTACTTTCCAAAAGGGGTCAGTTTGTTAGTGCTGTTCTGCTATTTTAGGGCCTCGAGAAATGAGATAGGCAGTCAGAACATCAATTTTTATAGACTTCAAATGTATAATTAAAAGATTGTAGGCTCTATTGATGAAAATTATAAAAAGTTAGAATTGTATGAAGCCTCCAAAAACATATGTCGATGCCTGTGACAGATAAACATGAACTTATCACATAAAGGCATTGTGGGGGCATACCATGGACAATCTGTTATCAGTGTATGTTCATCCTCCAGACTGCATAATGTTACTGGTTGCCAGGAAGCTGTCAGCTACACAGCTTCACTGGTTGCTAGGCTGCAAGTGGCTATGAACTTGACAGTGTCTTAGCAACCAGTGATGCTGTGCAGCTGACATCATCCTACTAACTAGTACCTCTGTCTAGCCAATAGTATCCTAGCAACCAGTGATAGGTGGGGAGGTAGGGGTGGTGCAAGTAAAGATGTATACACACTACAGTCCCACTCTGAGCATTCTGTTCTGTCTCAGTATGCCAATATAGAGATGGTTTTAATTACAACAGTACTTCCAATTTCCTTATCTATGAACTGGGTAATTATTTTTTTTAATTTGTAACAGCAATAGAGATTAATCTGTTGCATGTATTGGAACTCTTAACAAAACTGTCACAAGGCTTTTATAACACAGGACCACACTACCAGAAATTTCTAAATCCTTTATTGAATCGCAAACTAAAAAATCTACACATTTTTACCAAAGAAATGTAACAGAATGCATTTTGATCTAAATATATAATGAAACACTATTAATTCATATGTGTTATAACAGAAAATAAGAGACACGTTATTTTCAAAATATTTTGTCTTTTTCTTTCTTTCCTGTAATTAAATATGCATATTTATATTATAAGTATAGCAAATAGAAATGGTGCCTCCTGTAAGTGATATCCTAAATACAGCTGCCGTCAGTTTTGGTAAGTGACAAAAAGTATTATGTATTGATTTAGAGGCGCTGTTACAAATGTGCAAAAAGACTATGTTCTCCTATGGTGCTTTATATTTGTGCTAAACAACATTGACACAATTGAAAAAAGCCAAAAATCATAACAGTCCACAACATTTATGAAATGTCTTTAATAGCATATATTCTTCAAATCACCACATGTGACAAGTGCTCTGTAATCTTCTTTAAAATTGTGCTCCCTAATTGTGCTCCTCCACCTCAGTATGAAAGGGCCACGCACCAGATAGTTTAGGGCTACCAGGACCCATACCACTTTATATAGGCTCCCTTATCTCTAGGAACAGCTTGTATCCACAACCTTCAACAAAAATCATCCAAATGCTATGTAGCCCCCTGGGCTTTATACCATGTGAAGGATTGATGTGAGATCAGATTCAGCAGCAGAGGATTTGCTTCTAGAAAATTCCCAAAATATAAAATGCAAGTAGAATAATTGTGCAATATTGTTTTTATTAAGGGATCAGATAAAAAAAAGGTATAAAACTCACATGTCTGTGAGCCTACAAGCGGCATATTGGAATCGCCGCTCTGCATTCAGTGTGCGGACGTCCAGCCCAGTGGAACGCAGGTGAAACGCACATTTTTAGAGAAGATTACAGAGCACATGTCACATGTGGTGATTTGAAGAATAAATTTACCTCTGTACTGCTCTTCCACTGCCCACCTCTGCTAAACTCATCCACTCTTTGACTCTGTACTTCTTCTCCACAGCTTGACCCCCACTAGTAACAGCTTGCCTCTTTAAGCTTCATTCACAGCTTGCTTCCACCACTCATCCACACCTTGCCTCCACATCCAACACCCTCCTCTATAGTTCACTGCTGCCCCCCTTGTCTCTACAGTTTGCTTTTATCCCCCGATCCACAGCTCCCCTCCCGCTCCCCCTCCCCACACACATACACACACACACACATGGCACAGCTTGCCTCTGCACTCCTCATCCACAGCTTGTGAGTGTACCCCAGCACTTGCATCTATACCCCTCAATTCAGCTTACTGTACCCTTCCTCCACAGATCACCTGCACTGCTTGCCCATATTTCACCTGAACTCTTTGTCCACAGCTTGCTAGCGCCCTTAAAAACATTGTCCACAGCTCACCTGCCTCTAAACTCCCCTGCTAACAGATTCCCTGCACCCAATGATTTATTGCAGGGATGGGAGTTTCCTGTGCCATTTGCTTCTGTTACAAATCTGACAGGAATAGTGACAGCACCATAAATGCTAACCCTAATCCTAAGTGAGGGGGGGGCCCAGTTTTGCATTTTTGCCCTGTGCACTGGTTGACCTTGTCCCAGCACTGCCTGCACCCAGCTTACCTTGACCCTCCTCAACAGCCTACTTTCATTTCTGAATCACCTAAATATTTCTCACCTGTACCCTTTCTGCCCCTTGCATACAGCTCGCCTGCACTCTTTCACTGCTTTCTCTCCAGCACTAGACCAGAATTAGGTTTTATCCAAGGTACTGTTCAGCCTTGTTGTTACACATAAGCAAATGAATGAGCAATGGGATTTGCATAAAAATGTGTTGTGACATTTGCATATGCAAATTGCATGGCTCATTCATATGCAAATCCAAAGTCTCTTTTCCAGGACATAGCCGTGGCTGGACAACTAAACAAAAAGTGGTACTGTCCTGGTTAATTTAAGGCTGAAAGTATGATTTTACATGTGCATCTCCTATAGTAACAAAAGCTCACAAACTATGTTCTAATATCATTAATGAAGATGAGTTGACATCAGTAAAAGTAAAAAAAAAAAAAAAAATAACACCAATACACACTTTCCTGGGGGCAACAACATGTGCAATAGCTAATAATATATATACATTTTTTTGATGTAAAATGGTGACACATGCTTTCCTTTGTCCAGCTTATCAAAACAGAAAGCACAAAAGCAGGGAGAAAGCATGTATGTGCACACCTACAGTATACAGTCACTGTAATGAGTGTTCTATCACTATAAAATCCATAATGCTTTAAAATCTGTTATTATGCAGGCATCCTTCATGAAAGCTGAACTCCAAGTAAACAGCTAAATACACAGATGCAATACTTATAAAGAAGCTGTTTCCTCTGCCAAAGACTGTTTTTTCCTCTGTCCATATATTACTGAGATTTACACAGCTTAAAGTTAAAGGGTATATGTATGTGTATAAAAATGTATACACACAAATGATCCCCAATCAATTGGACTCAATCTCATAAGTAAAGGATACCAACTGTATACATATATATCGTCAAATGCCCTACACTAAATACCTTAAACTGCTGTCAGATATTCCTCCCAGATGTAGGGAATAAAATAAAAAAAAGCCCTGGGATGTCCACCCAGTGGTAGACATGTTGTTATGAAAATAATAGGTGAAAGCAGAGTAGTCAGCAAAGCACACCCAGATAATCAAAGGTGTACTATCTGATGGTAAACAAAGATCACAAGGAATGCAGTTTGCATTTTTCATATTTTGTTATAATATTTTGCAAACAGGTTATTTTTCTACTTCACAGAAAGGCACTGATGAGATGGCACTGATGGGCACTGATACGCTGCACTTATGGGCACTGATACTCTGCACTGATGGGCAGTGATGCGGCGGCACTAATGGGCACTGATTGGTGGCACTGGCAGGCACTGATGGGCATTGATGGGGCGGCACTGGTTGGCACTGGTCAGGAGGCACTAATGAAGCTGCACTGATGGGTGGCACTGATGGGCACTGATAGGTGGTACTGATGGGCACTTTAACACAACATGAAGAGGTGGCACTGATGGGCACTGCCAGGTGGCACTGGTAAACACTGATTAACAGTACTAATGGGGACTGATAAATGGCACTGGTGGACACTGATTATCAGCAGCACTGGTGGGCAACAAGGGGACGATGTCCCTCTAACAGAAGCCGGTTAATGGCTTTCTTCTTTTCTTCATGCTGACAGCATGAGGGGAAAAAAAGCTGATAACCAGCTTCTGTTTACTTCCCTGGTCTGCTGTGGTTGGCTCTTTACCCCGATCAGTGATCAGTCAAGTCCCAAGGACTCAGGGATCACAGAGTGCGCTGCCTGCACACTCCAGGGGGAATGCTGGGCAGCATGAGAACGTATGGAATCCATATACGCCCTCCCGGCATTTTAGGCCCATGATGTACCCATCTTTTAGCTATAGTATGGGCACCAAGTGATTAAAGTCCCATGCATCCTGTGTGGAAGAATGGAATGCACCTTGCATGGGTGTGAGCAGAGTAGGAGAGTTAAGTTTTGGTTGGGAATCGTTGTAGCCATGTTGACCATTTTTGGTGAGAGGAGATTAATTTACTTCAGAGGAAGCAAGCATGCATTCGTACATACCATGAGTGTGAGTTAAGGATGTTATTTAAGCTAGGGTGATCTTCATATCAGTTTTTCAATGCCTAGTGATGGTAAGCCTAGTAGCCAACAGAATATGGGAAACCACACATCGGTATTGGGGAATAATAAGGTCAATTCCAATGCTTAGAATGGCTAGTTCCAGGTTGGGGGTTATAGTGATTATAGTCATGTTGCTAATAGGTGTAAATATTTCTACCCATAAGGTGGAGAGTTTGGGGCATTCCCATAGATTGTGAAGTAGGTCACCCCTTTGTCCGCACATCCTCTAGCCGTCAGAGGAGGCAGATGGAGCAAATTTGTTTATTCGAGCCGGTGTGAGGTACCATCTGAGGTTCATTTTAAGTGATAGTTCCCAATGTTTGGCTGCCCTTGTGGCTTTGTAATTGTAATTGATTGCTATAAGCCATTGGGATGTGTTGAAAGTTTTTCCAAGACATCTTTCCCATTAAATCATTGGGGGAAGCTTGGAGAATATTTGCCTGGCATTAAAAAGGTTGTAAAACAATGTTATTCCTTTGGAGTTAGGGGAAAAAATACAAGAAATATTTCCAGATTTTGTTGTGAATCAAGATATGTAGGAAGGGGTTACGGAGCACACAGTGGGTTGTCTGTATAAATTTAAATGTGTCTTTATTAGGAAGGGAAAACTTGCTCTGCAGTTTTGGGAATGGCTTGAGTAAGTCGTTGTTGTATAGGTGTGATAGATGGGTTATGCCCTGGGATTGCCAATGTTGGGAAGAGAAACCTAGTATAAGGAGGTTTAGTACCGATATAGGTATTGGCAGGCGGTTAGGATTATTTCCTCTATCCGCTGTAGCTAAACAGTACTGAAACACTTCTGCCGTGGCTAATATTGTGGTGGATAATTTTGAATTTGGCGATTTTGTTTTGGGTCTACTCATGAGCCAGGCATGTAGATCTTTGCCTGGAATCTGAGCAGCTCCCATATTCCTCCAGGTACAAGGTAATTGTTGATTAAACCAATAAATAATTTGGGAGAGTACAGAGGCGTAGTAGTAGTCTTTAAAGTTTACATAGCCTGCTCCAACTATTGATCTGTGTTTGATTAAGCTGAACATAGAAGTTCTGGGCTTAGATGTTTGCCATACAAATTTACTCAGAATTAGTTGAATGGATTTAAAAAAAAACCCGGATGGGATAGGTACGGGTACTGACCTAAACAGATATATAATGCGTGGTAATTGAATCATTTTAAATGTTGACCATGAAAAGTGATGTTTGTTTAAGTGTTCAACGTCTTTGGGGAGATCATTGAGCAGTGGTGCATAGTTGGCATGATATAGTGCAGATACAGTATTTGTTAGATCTTTTCCTAGATAAGGGATAGAGTCCTCGGCCCACATGTATGGGTGATCATTTTTAATTAAGGATTGTTCCTCTTGTGGAATCTTTAGCAGTAGGACAATTGATTTTGATGCATTACCCTTATAATATGATATGTTGCTAAACATTTCTAAGATATTCCCTACCAAAGTCAGGGAAGGGATAGGCTTGGATAATGAAAATATCACGTCGCCAGCGAAAATATTGATTTTATGTTCTTGGGGGTCAATTTGGATTCCTGTAATTCCTGGGGAAGATCTAATTTTTTCTTTCCTCTTCGGCAGCATGTCGGGTGGGATGTGGCCGAGATACAGGGCTGGTTCCTGGGATGAAGATGGATGGTAGGAGGCTGGCAGACGCTGTGTGTGAGGTTGTTGTGTGGAGCTCACTCTTTAGGCAGCCATCATGCTCGCATGACGGTCACGCCCCCCCACCAATGCACTTTTTTAAATTATATTAATTTATCTTTATACTACTTTTTATGCAACCAGAGATACTGCTACGTATAAAACTCTTTTTAAATTGACAATAAACAATGTCTATAGAAATAAAACTGATATATTTTGTTCTGCATAACGTTTAGAAACGTATTTAAAAATGGTTTTCCTCTCTGATTAAACCCTATCACAAAATCAAAAATGGGTCATGTCACACTGTTAATTTCTAAATAATATAAAATAGTATAGACTTGGCTGTCTGTAGAAGAAAAGGTTCATCAGATTATTTTGCTCATTCCTGCTGATTGTTCAATTCTTGCAGTAAAGCAGAGGAAAGAACCCATCAGTGTCTTAATACACAGTACATTTAATAAATAAGTATACAAACTATTGACAGTTACAGAAACTCAACACAAGATATACAGGATGCTAGAAATATACATACACACAATATATATCCTCTCCTAGCGAATTTCACTAATCTAAATGCAAAAAGTTTACACTAAAAGTCACGTTGCTTCAATTATAGCTGGTCCACAATTTCTGTAGCAAACAGAGCAAACAGAGCAACAGAGCAAAGTATTTTAAGTAAAAACAGGAAAACACACTTTGACAATCCCTCTCTATTTTGTTTCATGTGTTTTTAGTGTTGTCTTTTAGCAGAGTACACTTATAAACATGTGTTTCCAGCCTTTTATCTGCTTGAGTTGGTTGTGCTTATAGAAGACTAGGGATGATCGAACTTTTGAAAATTTCGGTTCGACCAGAACACCCGAATTTCCCAAAAGTTCGGTTCGGATTTCAGAACCCCATTGAAATCAATGGGACCCGAACTTCGGTAATCAAAAAACACCAGTTCTGTAGCATGTCCAGAACCAGAAAAAAAAGGATTGTATGTATTAGAAAACTTTCAGCTCAGGGGGTTAGCTTCTCTCCTCGGTTTTCACACCTTGCCGGTTTCAAAGCAGGCATTTTTTTGGGTTCTTTGCAGTCAGGAAAAACATCTGAACTTGTGTATAGTGGTACTGTGCACAAGTTCAGATGTTTTGCCTGCCTCCAAAACCCCCCAAAAAATGCCAGCAAAAACACACCTGGGCATTTTTTTTTTGACGCTAGCGTTTTTTTGGCATTTTTTTGGGTTCTTTTGAGGCAGGCAAAACATCTGAACTTGTGTATAGTGGTATATATATATACACACATACATATATTTATATACACACCACACACCTAGACATATATAGGTGTGATAGTAGCAGAAATATATTACTGTAAATGATTTCATTAGCGCAAGCATATATTTCTGCTACTATCACACCTATATATGTCTAGGTGTGTATATAAATATATGGATGTGTGTATATACACCACTATACACAAGTTCAGATGTTTTGTCTGCCTCCAAAACCCCCCAAAAAATGCCAGCAAAAACACACCTGGCCTTTTTTTTTTTTTTTTTGACGCTAGCGTTTTTTGGCCTTTTTTTGGGTTCTTTTGAGGCAGGCAAAACATCTGAACATGTGTATAGGGGGTATATATACACATATATGTCTGAATATATACCCCTAGACATATATAGGTGTGATAGTAGCAGAAATATATTACTGTAAATGATTTCATTAGCGCAAGCATTTATTTCTGCTACTATCACACCTATATATGTCTAGGGGTATATATTCAGACATATATGTGTATATATACCCCCTATACACATGTTCAGATGTCATGTCTGACATCAAACATGTCCTCAAAAAAGCACTGGCAGTGGCAGCCCCTGCAGCATAAAAAATGCTTGGCTGGTGAGAAGCCATATGGGTGTGCCGAAGCAATTCAGAGAAATTATCATTTCTCTATAGCGGTCACCCTGCTATGGAAGGGTTTTGTCACCCTGCCATAGCAGTCACTGCCAGTTAACCCTACACTACACTACGGTCCCCTTACACTTAACACTTTCCCTACAGAAACTAAATTTTTGAAGCTAACTTAAGTGTAAAGGAGCACTCTAACTACACTAGATATCCCTTTCCTCACACTAAAAATAGCTAAATGACACTTTTAAAGTAAAATTAACAGAACTGCTTCCACTCTCTTCCATGTCCAGTATAACAATGCTAGGAATATGGCGGGGGCGATCTTATATACTGGGGGGCGTATTCACTAATGATTGGTCTAGGGACCCCCTAGTCACTCCAATCACATTCCTAGCATTCTCCTGCCCCCTCAATTGGCTTTTGCTAATGGTTCTGGTCCAATCACGGGCTTTTAAAGGCCATTTCCTGAAGCATTGCATTTTGGGCGGTTCTGGTTGCCGAATTCCGAACTTTTTGGGCAAAAAGTTCTAAATTCGGCCGAACCTCGAACACCCAATGTTCGGGCCGAACCGATGGTCGACCCGAACCGTTCGATCATCCCTATAGAAGACTTCTTACCTGAAATACCTTGGTTTTGTCCATTGCTCTAAAGTTTTAACTAATAATGGATCTAAAGTTTATGGTGCAGCGCAGGTATTCCTTTCTTTTGGCTGCTGGCCTTTTATCGAGGAAAGTTCTATAACCATTATTACATAGGTGTTACCCTTTCTACTTCCTTCCTACATGCGTATAAGCTCAAATCAAAATCAGATATCAGCCATAGGCATCCTATATATTAATAATGCGCAATAAAGCAATGGTAGATTATTTGGCTAGGAGAACCCCAGCTTTCTCAGCGCAATTCACTGATTAGATATGGCTAAATTGCTTAAAAGTCTGTTTTGGATATATGTACAAAAATAATACCCCCTTTCACAGACTTAGATTTATTTAATAGCGCTGGACTTTTGAGCCCTCTAGCAATTAGGAAGACCAGTTTAATTGTCATTTAATGATAATTTTATTTGGGGATGTCCCTTTCTGGATATGGAGAATGTCTCTAACTGAATATGGGGAATGTCTCTTTCTGGATGTGGGGGCCATCTCTTGCTGGATATGGGGGCTATCTCTTGCTGGATTTGGGGGAGGTCTCTTGCTGGATATGGGGAATGTCTCTTGCTGAATATAGGGGATGTCTCATGCTGGAAATGGAAATGTCTCTTGCTGGTATGGGGGCTGTCTCTTGCTGGATATAGGGGCTGCCTCTTGCTGCATTTGGAGATGTCTCTTGCAAGTTATGGAGATTTCTATTGCTGGATATGGGGAATGTAACTTACTGGAAGTGCTTCTGAGCTTACTTTGTTAAACTCTGCTAGGAGGGGGCCAAGACAAGCCTGACCAAGGTAAAGGGGTTGAACTCCTGCACCTTTTCTATGGGAAAAAAAGCCCTGGCTCTATCAGTAGTGATGGACGAACATCGGCCGGAGTGGTTCGTGAACTTTAGCCGCAAACTTTCTCAAATGTCCACGAACCGCAAGTTCGCGGCGGGCCCCATTGACTTTAATGGGAGGCGAACTTTAAAAACCTTTAGGTCATATTTGCAGCCACAAAAAACTTACTAGCTGTGCACAAATAATCCCACCACATGGACAATGTCATAATAGAAGTATTGCAATTGGAAAAGTTGCCCTAAAATGTATTTATTTTTTTTACAGCAAAAACATTTTTTTTCCCTAAATCAGCCAGAACTGACAGCAGCCGGTAAATACATGTCAAATACATATAGGGTCCATTCCCACATCTGTAAAATGGGTCCACATCCATTCCACAAATTCCACAATTTGGTTGAACGTTTGCGGACCCATTGATTTTCAATTCCAGTCTGAAAAATTAAGCAATAACAGGATAAAGAAGTAAGTGTCGGCCATTCCAGGCCCCAAAAATTAGCCCACATGCGTTTACCTGACAGCTAAGAACGTTGTATTCTGTGGCTGAAGGTACATTAGGCATTCACAGGATAAATAAGTAAGTGTCGGCCATGAAAGGCCTCAAAATATAGCCCACATGGGTTTACCTGACAGCTAAGAGTGTTGTATTCTGTGGCTGAAGGTACATTAGGCATTCACAGGATAAATAAGTAAGTGTCGGCCATTCCAGGCCCCAAAAATTAGCCCACATGCATTTACCAGACAGCTAAGAACGTTGTATTCTGGGGCTGAAGGTACATTAGGCATTCACACAGGATACAGAAGTAAGTGTCGGTCAGTATAGGCCCCAAAAATTAGCCCACATGGGTGTACCTGACAGCTAAGAACGTTGTATTCTTTGGCTGAAGGTACAGTAGGCATTCACAGGATACAGAAGTAAGTGTCGGCCATAAAAGGCCCCAAAAATTAGCCCACATGGTTGTACCTGACAGCTAAGAACGTTGTATTCTGTGGCTGAAGGTACATTAGGCATTCACAGAATACAGTGTCGGCCATAAAAGGCCCCAAAAATTAGGCATTCAATGGACATGAAATGCCTATTCTGCCGCTGTATTTACCGAAGACATGGACCATGAATTGTTGTGGGTGGATGGGGGTCTGGCGGATATTTGTGGCCTGTCATGAGGAATTTAAATGAAACATGGTCTACTGGTCACATGTGTTGAATTCCTCAGAGATTCATGCCTCATTCATTTTTATAAATGTGAGGTAGTCAACACTTTCATGAGCTAGGCGAGTGCGCTTATCGGTCACAATCCCCCCTGCTGCGCTGAACGTCCTTTTGGACAGGACACTGGATGGGGGCAAGCCAACAGTTCCATTGCAAATTGTGCAAGCTCTGGCCAGAGGTCAAGCCTGCCCACCCAGTAGTCCAGGGGTTCATCACTCCTCAGAGCGTCCACACCGGCCGTTAACCCGATGTAGTCGGACACCTGTTGGTCTAGGTGTTCCCTGATGCTGGATCCGGAGTACAGCTGTCGATGGGCCGGCTGAAAGAAGGATCTCAATTCTGAAGTGAGCAACGCATCTTCAAACCGCCCTCTTCTTGCAGGCGCTGTTGGATTGCTACCCGCAACTGTCTCCCTGTGACTGTAAATTCCTCTGCCAGCGCACCCAACAGCAGAATGCATCATTTCTCGCAGCAAGACCTGGAAGTGCTGCATTCTGACCGCCCTCTGTGATGGATGGTGGTAACATTTCCGCCATTTATTGTCTGTACCGGGGGTCTAAGTACGTTGCCACCCAGTACTGGTCCATGCCCTTTATGCTTTTTATACGGGGGTTCCCGCATAAAACACTGGAGCATGAAGGTCCCCATTCGCACTAAACTGGGCGCGGTGTAGTGGCCTGGCTCCAGCTCATCATCCAGGATAATGTTATCCTCGTTCTCCTCCCCCCATCCACGGACAGCACCAGGGATCCCAGACAGGTTTAAAGCATGCTCTTCTTGCTCTTCCTCATCCGCCCCGGCAACCATCCTTCTCTGACTCCTCTTCAGACTCCTGTTGTTGACTTGCCTAAGATGGAGTAGCACCCCCTGGGAATTCATCCAACATTGCGACTTCCTCATCTTCCTGCTCCTGCTCCTCGACAGCTTGATCAATGACACGACGCAATGCATGCTCCATAAAGAAGGCGTAAGGTACAATGTCACTGATGGTGCTCTGGCCGTGACTAACCAGTTTGGTGATCTCATCAAATGGCCGCAGAAGTTTGCATGCGTCGCGCATGAGCAGCCACTGGCGAGGTGAAAAAAAACCAAGCTCCCCAGAACCTGTCCTGCCGCAGAGTTCGTACAGGTAGTCATTAACTGCACGTTTCTGCTGGAGTAGCCTATCAAGCATATGCAACGTTGAGTTCCATCGCATCGGACAGTCACAAATAAGATGCCTGATGGACAGGTTGTGTCGCGCTGAATGTCAGAAAGGTGAGCCATGGCTGTGTAAGATCTTCTGAAATGGCCCGAGATTTTCCTGGCCTGCCGCAAGACATTCTGGACCCCAGGGTATTTGGCAATGAATCACTGCACGACCAAGTTCAGGACGTGTGCCATGCATGGCACGTGTGTTATTTTGCGCCGGTTTCAGCGCACTCAGCAGATTGGCACCATTGTCGCACACCACTTTACCAACTGTCAAATTGTGCGGTGTCAGCACAGCACAAAGGTGTTTTTTTACGCTCAAACATTTGGGCCACAGAAGCCTGCCTTTTTCCAGAACAACGTGAGCACGGCATGATGGAAGGGGGAGTGGAGGACAATTTTGAGGAGAGAGGAGAAGGAGAAGAGGCTGGACGGTAAGAGCCTGGAGTGTGGCTTTGTGGGTTCTGGCGGCGTTGCTCCCACTGGGCTCGGTGATGGGAGTTCAAGTGACTTCTAAAGGCGGTCGTCCCTAGGTGAGTGTTGGGCTTACCGCGTTGACTGCAAAGGCTGCAGATGGCAACACTGTTGTCAGCATTGGAAACATTAAAAAAATCCCACACTGCGGAGCCATGTGCCTGCATCCTGGGAGCGCCAGATGTGACCGTACATGGTTGATGGCTCACTACTGATACATTTGCAGTCTGCTTTGTCCCTCCTGTGCAATGCAAGTTCCGCCTGCTTCTCCTCCCTATCTGCTGGTCCGTCTCTCCCTCTGAACTCCCCTCCTCTTCCTCTATTGTGGCCACCCATGTGACGTCCATAGACACGTCATCATCCACGTCACCTTCCCTACCACTAATATTCGAATTCTCGGGGTAGGCAGCAACAGCAGGGACCAACCTCCTTGGGCTGATCTGGTAACTGTCGTCAGACTGCTGAGTGGTGGCTGTTGCTACCTCCTCTTCTTGATCCGATGCCAACAATGGCTGCACATCACAAATGTCTTGTGATGGATCGGAAAATAGTTCCAGTGACTCAAGCGGAGGGTAAATGGTGGTGGTGGTAGTGTTGGTGGTGGTGTCTTTGGGGGTGCACACAGCAGAGAGTGAAGAGGATGCACATAGAGAGGATGAGTAGGGATGATCGAATGGTTTGGGTCGACCATCGGTTTGACCCGAACATTGGCTGTTCGATGTTTGGCCGAATTTAGAACTTTTTGCTGAAAAAGTTCGTAATTCGGCAACCAGAACTGACCAAAATGCAATGGTTCAGGAAATGGGCTTTAAAAGCCCATGATTGGACCAGAACCATCAGTAAAAGCCAATTGAGGGGGCAGGAGAATGCTAGGAATGTGATTGGAGTGACTAGGGGGTCCATAGGCCAATCATTAGTGAATACGCCCCCCAGTATATAAGATAGCCCCCGCCAAATTCCTAGCATTGTTATACAGGGACATGGAAGAGAGTGGAAGCAGTTCTGTTACTTCTGCTACAAAGTGTCATTTAGCAATTATTAGTGTGAGGAAAGGGATATCTAGTGTAGTTAGGGTGCTATTTTCCACTATAGTTAGCTTTAATTATTCAGTTTCTGTAGGGAAAGTGTTAAGTGTAAGGGGACCGTAGTGTAGTGTAGGGTTAACTGACTCTGACTGCTATGGCAGGGTGACAAAACCCTTCCATATCAGGGTGACCGCTATAGAGAAAAGATCGTTTCTCTTAGGTCACTTTCAGAGCACTGATATGGCTTCTCACCGGTCAGCCTGCTTTTTGGCTGCAGGCGTTTATAGGGATTTTTTGAGGACATGTTTGGAGTCAGGCATGACATCTGAACATGTGTATAGGGGTATATATACACACACATGTCTGTATATATACACCTGCACATATATAGGTGTGAAAGGAGCAGAACACTATATTTGCGGTAATTAAATAATTAACACCAATATGGCTCCGCTCCTATCACACCTATATGTGTGTAAGTGTAAAATACATATAAGTGTGTGTGTATATATACCCCTATACAGAAGTTCAGATGTTTTGCCTGCCTCCAAACAACCCCAAAAATGCCCAAAAACACGCCCAGGTGTGTTTTTGCAGCAGGCGTTTTTTTGGGCATTTTTTGGGGGAAGGCGTGCTGACATCACCACGAGGAACCCGGAAGTCGGGCGGCAGCGTGTACACAACGTTGTTAGACAAGCGCTTTTGAATCTACTTGAATGTGAGTGTTTTTACTTTATTACGAATAAATTTTCCATACATACTACACCATTGTTGCTCTCCTTTCCTTTACATCCGGCTTGCGGATCTGTGAGAGGTCGGGTTAGGATCCGTATGGTGTGGCTGAACACGATCTCCAGTGGTGGTGGTACAGAGTGCTGTTTCCTGCTACGCTAAAGAGATTATATGGGATCAGCTGGGAAGAGGTGCTAGTCTCTCGAGTGGATCCATTACAGTGATATGCCTACATACAACGAGCTCTGGTAAGCCTGGTGTGAGCCCTTTGCATGCGGCACGGAATGTGGTTCTAGACACATAGATGTGGTGAAGGATTCCTTTCTACACCGGACACTCTCTGTTTGCCCATTCATATCTTATTGGGACTCTTTTGTCTGATGGACTTTTGATATTTATGATATTTATGATCAATTTCAGGTTTAATATTGTCTGATGAATTTAACGATTTTAACGATTGTTATTTATTGAACGATCTATCACTGGTTCACGATTTTATACCTACTTGATTTCTTATCAAGTGATATCAATTAGCGCAGCTCTTTTTATTTATTTCCAGTTTTTAGTGATTCCCACTACAGCTGAAGCTTTTTTACCTAGGCTTAGCGCGGTTATTATTTTTATATACCTATATATGTGTATGAGTATATATACATACAAGTGTGTGTGTATATATACCCCTATACAGAAGTTCACATGTTATACCTGCCTCCAAAAAAATGCCCAAAAAAATGCCTGCGCCCAAAAAAAAACGCCCAGGTGTGTTATTGCAGGAATTTTTTGGGGCATTTTTTTGGGTTCTTTGGAGGCAGGCATGACATCTGAACTTCTGTATAGGGGTATATATACACACACACTTATATGTATATATACCCATACACATATATAGGTGTGAAAGTAACAGAACACTATACTTGCGCTAATTAAATAATTAACACCAATATGGCTCTGCTCCTATCACACCTATATGTGTGTAAGTGTAAAATACATATAAGTGTGTGTGTATATATACCCCTATACAGAAGTTCAGATGTTTTGCATGCCTCCAAAGACCCCAAAAAAATGCCCAAAAAAACGCCTGCGCAAAAAAAAAAAAAGCGCCCAGGTGTGTTATTGCAGGGTTTTTTTTGGGCATTTTTTTGGGGTCTTTGGAGGCAGGCAAAACATCTGAACTTCTGTATAGGTGTATATATACACACACACTTATATGTATTTTACACTTACACATATATAGGTGTGATAGGAGCGGAGCCATATTGGTGTTAATTATTTCATTAGTGCAAGTATAGTGTTCTGCTACTTTCACACCTATATATGTGTAGGTGTGTATATATACCCTTATACAGAAGTTCAGATGTTTTGCTTGCCTCCAAAGACCCCCAAAAAATGCCCAAAAAAACGCCTGCTGCAAAAACACACCTGGGCGTTTTTTTATTTTTTTTTATAGTGTTCTGCTACTTTCACACCTATATATGTGTATGGGTATATATACATATAAGTATGTGTGTATATATACCCCTACACAGAAGTTCTGATGTTATGCCTGCCTCCAATAACCCCCAAAAAATGCCCAAAAAAACGCTTGATACTAAACCGGCAAGGTGTGAAAATAGCGGAGCCATATCCCTGTTCTATAAGTGACATAATACAAACGATCTTTTTTTTATGGTTCTGGACATGCTACAGAGCTGAAGCTTCACAGGTACACTTTTTAGACCCCCCCCCCCCCCAGACACTAAATCCAAAGTCAAAATCCAAAAATCTCTCTTTTTTTTTTTTAATTTTTTCAATAATTGGCTCTCTATCAAAAATTACAAATTTTAAGAACTTTTTTTGTGTGATTAATAGTCCCTGGGGCATGACCCAGAACCCTAGGCACTTTTTAGGGGCATTTATTAGGTTTTAGGGCTTCAAAATGGTGTTTTTTGATTACCGAAGTTTGGGTCCCATTGATTTCAATGGGGTTCTGAAATCCGGGCCGAACTTTCGGGAAGTTTGGATGTTCTGGCCGAACCGAACTTTTGAAAAGTTCGATCATCCCTAAGGATGAGGAGGGTGCAGAAGAGGAAGGCTGAGTGAGCCACTCAGCCAAGTCTGGTGCGTCCTTTTGACATAATCGAACGCACTTTCTGAAACTTCACACTTTGGATCCGGCCTACTGCTCCTACCCTACCCCCGCCTGCGTAAGGGCCTGCCTCTTCCTCTGCCTGACATTTTTTAAATTACCCTGTGACAAAAGTCTCTAGAGAAGTGCACTATATGTGGAACAAGGTATATAACACCCTGCTTCAATCTGTGGTATTGGGGGGCCACTGGTTTATCACACCAGTTCTACAAATAATTGGCCAGTAACTGTTGTCACTGTGTGTAGCACAGTTACTCCTACCTTCTGAGACGTAACTCCTGGCCACTTGTTTTTTAAGTGTTTTGTTCAGCTTATTTTGTGTTTCTGTCACAAATATGTATTTTTGTATAATAAATATTTAAACACACATGATACTCAAGTCCTGGTTATTGCCATTTAAAGTCCCACTCTCTAGGGGAATTATTCTTTGGTCAATGCAGCAAAAGAGGCCCCATTTTTGCAGGACTAAAATACATTCTTATAAAAGTATACTGTTAAATAACACCCCACTGCAATATGTGGTATTGGGGGACCACTGGTTTATCACACCAGTTGTACAAAAAATTGACCAGTACGTTTGGCACTGTGTATGGCAGAGTTAATGCAGCAAAAGAGGCAATATTGTTGCAGGACACAAATACACTTAGACAAGTATACTCAGATAACACCCCACTTCAATATTTGGTATTGGGGGGCCACTGGTTTATCACACCAGTTCTACAAATAATTGGCCAGTAACTGTTGTCACTGTGTGTAGCACAGTTAACGCAGCAAAAGAGGCCAAATTTTTGCAGGACTAAAATACACTCTTATAAATGTATACTTTTAAATAACACCCCACTTCAATATGTGGTACTGGGGGGCCACTGGTTTATCACACCAGTGGTACAAAAAATTGGCCAGTACGTTTGGCACTGTGTGTAGCAGAGTTAATGCAGCAAAAGAGGCAATATTGTTGCAGGACACAAATACACTTAGACAAGTATACTCAGATAACACCCCACTTCAATATGTGGTATTGGGGGCCACTGGTCTATCACACCAGTTGTACAAAAATTTGGCCAGAGAGTTTGGCACTGTGTGTAGCAGAGTTAATGCCGCAAAAGAGGCAATATTGTTGCAGGACAAAAATATACTTATAAAAGTATACTCAGATAACACACCACTTCAATATGTGGTATTGGGGGCCATTGGTTTATCACACCAATTGTACAAAAAATTGGCCAGTGAGTTTGGCACTGTGTGTAGCAGAGTTAATGCAGCAAAAGAGGCAATATTGTTGCAGGACACAAATACACTTATAAAAGTATACTCAGACAACACCCCACTTCAATATATGGTTTTGGAGGGCCACTGGTCTATCACACCAATTGTACAAAAAATTGGCCAGTGAGTTTGGCACTGTGTGTAGCAAAGTTAATGCAGCAAAAGAGGCAATATCGTTGCAGGACACAAATACACTTATTAAAGTATACTTAGATAACAACCCACTTCAATATGTGGTATTGGGGGGCCACTGGTCTATCACACCAGTTGTACAAAAAATTGGCCAGTGAGTTTGGCACTGTGTGTAGCAGAGTTAACACAGCAATAGAGGCAATATTGTTGCAGGACACAAATACACTTATAAAAGTATACTCAGATAACACCCCACTTCAATATGTGGTATTGGGGAGCAACTGGTCTATCACACCAGTTGTACAAAACATTGGCCAGTGAGTTTGGCACTGTGTGTAGCAGAGTTAACACAGCAAAAGAGGCAATATTGTTGCAGGACACAAATACACTTATAAAAGTATACTCAGATAACACACCATTTCAATATGTGGTATTGGGGGGGGGGGGGCACTGGTCCATCACACCAGTTGTACAAAAAATTGGGCAGTGAGTTTGACACTGTGTGTAGCAGAGTTAATGCAGCAAAGGTGGCAATATTGTTGCAGGACACATACACGTATAAAAGTATACTCTGATAACACCCCACTTCAATATGTGGTATTGGGGGGTCTATCACACCAGTTGTACAAAAAATTGGCCAGTGAGTTTGGTACTGTGTGTAGCAGAATTAATGCAGCAAAAGAGGCAATATTGTTGTAGGACACAAATACACTTATTAAAGTATACTTAGATAACACCCCACTTCAATATGTGGTATTGGGGGGCCACTGGTCTATCACACCAGTTTTACAAAACATTGGCCAGTGAGTTTGGCACTTGTGTAGCAGAGTTAACACAGCAAAAGAGGCAATATTGTTGCAGGACACAAATACACTGATAAAAGTATACTCAGATAACACCCCACTTCAATATGTGGAATTGGGGGGCCGAATTGGGGGGCCACTGGTTTATTACACCAGTTGTACAAAAAATTGGCCAGTACTTTTGGCACTGTGTGTAGCAGAGTTACCACAGCAAAAGAGGCAATATTGTTGCAGGACACAAATACACTTATAAAAGTATACTCATATAAAACCCCACTTCAATATGTGGTATTGAGGGGCCACTGGTCTATCACACCAGTTGTACAAAAAATGGCCAGTGAGTTTGGCACTGTGTGTAGCAGAGATAACGCAGCAAAAGGGGCAATATTGTTGCAGGACACAAATACACTTATAAAAGTATACTCAGATAACACCCCACTTCAATATGTGGTATTGGGGGGCCACTGGTCTATAATACCAGTTACACTACTTTAAAATTGCTTTTCTCACTGTTTGTAGTATTGCTGCAGAAACGCTCAACACACCAGTCACAATGCTGCACAGTGCACAATACAAATCCACTATAATATGCCTTCTATAGTACAAAGTATATTATAAGTGCATTACACCAAATACCAGCCCTTAAAATGACTTTTGTGGACTTTAACAGAGCGATTTGTGTCACTGACGATCTGTCCCTTGTGCACACAGAAAACCTCTCCCTACACTGACAAAAGAGATAGTACACCTCTACCAAATACCAGCCCTTAAAACTACTTTTGTGGACCTTAACAGAGCGATTTGTGTCACTGACAGTCTGTCCCTGGTGCACACAGCCAACCTGACAAAAAGCAGAATGTGAAATGGCCGCCAGGTCAGGTTTATTTATAAGGTAGGGGGTATGTCCATGTGCTGAAATGTTTCAATTGGCTGTCCCGTTCCACCTTATGGCTGTTTCATGGGCAAAATCGGCGGGCTGCGAACAAGCAAGTTCTCCATGAACTGACCGCCGGGCGAACCGCAAGGCCATCCCTATCTATGAGTTCTAAGGTCATATTCCTTAGAATCTGGTACTAGCTCAATCAGCAGCTGTTGCAGAAACACATGAGCAATATAGGTATTGTTTCAGAGATCCCACTGACTCCATAATTTGTGTTATTTAGGTTACCAAGTTTAGATTTGATCCACTCTCTGCCCCATGTGACCGTGATGATACGCATGGAGTAGAGCGAGGTGATGTTGCAGAAACCAGAAGTGACGCAGGAGCCTTCGAGCTTTGCTGTCAGTTTTAGGAGTTTAAAGTATTTTATTGTAATGCAAGTTACTACGTTTGAATAAATATTTTTAATAAAATACTGCACTATGAGTATACCTTTTCTTGAATGAGCCACTAAAAGAAAAAAAAAGCACAAATTTAAGGGGGAGCACGATTGTTAACATAGGGTCAGAATGTCAGGTGAGAAAGAGGTGGAAGAAGGTGGAGGAGTCCAAGATTGCTTACCCCAGCTTAGGGGTTTGCATGATTTGACCTACCAAGAGAGGTCATAAATAGAGTTGAGCGAACAAAAAAAAGTCCGGGTTCATGACCTGGACTTAACCTGAACTTGACCCCGATCCTGAACCCCATTGAAGTCAATGGTGACCCGAACTTTTGAGCACTAAAATGGCTCTAAAAAAACATGGAAAGGGCTAGAGGGCTGAAAATGGCAGCAAAAGCTTGTTAAGAGCATGGCAAGTGCTCTGCAAACAAATGTGGATAGGTAAATAACTTAAAATAACATAAAAAACATAAAAATAAAAAAGAATCATCTTGATCTAGGAGGACGAGGCCCATATGGAGTAGGAGGTTGAGGTGGCGGTGGATGTGGTGGTGTAGGTGGAAGCGGCGGTGGAGGAGGACGAGGTAGCCAACACTGGTTTTTGTTTTTCATTTTATTTCTTTTTAAATTAGGGTACACCCCAAAAGAGTGAGAAAGATCAAATACAACAATGGCTGGGTAAGGCCGGTATACATGTCTATTCTGCATAAGGTACGGACAAGTCCTTTGGGATCCATGCCTGGTTCATTTTAATGAACGTGAGCTTGTCCACATTGGCTCTGGACAGGGGGCTGCGCTTGTCTGTGATAACGCCCCCAGATGTGCTAAATACACGTTCAGATAATACACTGGCTGCAGGGCAGGCCAGTACCTCCAAGGCGTAAAGGGCAAGCTCAGGCCATGTGCCCAATTTGGAGACCCAGAAGTTGAAGGGGGCTGTCAGGGCCCACATTCAAACCCAGGTCCGTGGTTGCTTCTGGCAGCGCTTCTGCCTGCTGAGCTATCCAGCAGCTGATATCTATGCATTCTAAATCTATGTGGTAACCTAGACCTTGTCCAGTTTCCTGCCTAGTTCCTTGCTCAGCCTCCTGTGAACTTTGAACCTTTGGCCACTCCTTTGAACTTCCTATTTAAGCCTGATCTGGGAACTTCCTGATGCCAGATTATTGTGCTTTTGCCAAGATCTAGCTTTGTGTGCTTCATCCTCCCGAATCTTCTACTTGTGTACCGACCTCCAGCTACGTTCAAGGACTACGCCTCTGCCTGCTGCCATTTTGCTCTTCACTGCTTGTGTACCGATCTTCGGCTAAGACTACGACTACTCTTCTGCTTGCTCCCTCACTCCGGCTGATCTCTTGTGTACCAGACCCTGCTTGTTGACCACGGTTGTGCTGCTGCTTCCTGCGACTGGACTCTGAGCCTAACCCAGTAATCTTTACAGAATAATCTGGCCACAATGGAGTCCGCAGTGGCAGCTACCTTTGCTAAGCAAATTTCTGAATTGCAAGAGTTTGGTGTCACTTATCAGGCAAAATTTAAAGAACTGCAAAATGTGGTGAAGGATCAACAAGCAGAAATTCGGGACTTAAAGAAACAGGTGTTGGATCTTAGTTCCGTAAATGGCGCCAGTTCTGAGTCCAGTGCTCGAATGCCATTTCCACAAAAATTCAATGGAGACCGCCGGATTTACAGAGGATTCCTTAATCAGTGTCGCATTTACTTCCAAATGCAGCCTGCTGTGTTTTTCTCTGAAAGAAAGAAGGTACTGTTTATTATCAATCTCCTGACAGAGGAAGCGTTATCTTGGGCCTCTCCCTATGTGGAAAAGGATGACATCATTTTAGATAATCTTGAATCCTTTACTAAAGCTATGGACCAAGTTTTTGACGATCCAAATCGATGTGCTACTGCTGAGGCCAAACTGCATAATTTGCGTCAGGGACGACGCTCTGTTGCGGAATACACTGGAATGCAGATACAACCTGGAATCCAGCAGCACAAAGAAGCCAGTTTCGGGAGGGGCTTTCTGAGCAAATAAAGGATGAACTGGCTAGAGGTGATGCCCCTGATGATCTGGAGAACTTTATCCAATTGTGCATCCGTATTAACCAGAGACTTTCTGAAAGGAGAAAAGAGAGACTGGGAATTCTAGGAAATACAGAAGGTATGCGTTTTTCTTTTAGTCAACCTCCTCGGAAGAGTTCTCAGGTTTTTCATGATTCCAGTAACCCTGAACCTATGCAGATTGATTCCGTGAGAAGGGGTATCACTACTCAGGAAAAGGAAAGACGTCGGCTTGAAAATGTATGCCTTTATTGTGGGGACTCTGGACATTATGCTATTAACTGTCCAAATAAGCTAAGGAGAACAGTTGCTGCAACTGATGTTAAAGACATTGAACTAATTAGTTCCATCGCCCAGTCAGTTTCTCCAATACTTGAAGAAAGCAATCTTATACAAGCTCTGCCCACTCACTTTATAATTCCCATTCGACTCTCTGATGGGGCTAATGACATTTTCTGCTCTGCCATGTTGGACTCTGGAGCGGGTGGAAATTTTATGGATATTGGATTTGCTCAAGACCATCATATTAAATTGAGGAATAAATCCTCACCTGTAGATATGGAGACTGTTGATGGTTCCCTCCTATCCTCAGGGCCAGTTACCCATGAGACTGCTCCTCTTAGTCTGTTTTTTGAGCCTGATCACCAGGAGACCATATGTTTTCAGTTGATTTCATCACCAAAGTTTCCTATCATTTTAGGTATCCCCTGGTTCTCTATTCATAACCCCTCTGTCAACTGGGAAACACGTGTTTTAACTTTTGCCTCCAAGTACTGTAAAGGACATTTTCAACCTGACTCCTCCCGTGTCGGGAATCTCCAGGTGGAGGAACACATGGTTCCTGGATATGAAAGCCTGCCACCTCAATACAGAGCATTTCATGATGTGTGTGATAAGAAGAATGCAGATCAGCTACCCCCACATCGCCCCCTTATGACTGTCCTATTGAACTTTTACCTGGGGCAGAGATTCCATTTGGCCGTCTCTATTCTATGTCCGAACCTGAATTAAAGGTGTTAAGGGAATGGTTTGATGAAAACCTGGCAAAGGGGTTCATAAGAAACTCGACCTCTCCTTCTGGGGCAGCTCTCTTCTTTGTTGAGAAGAAGGATAAGACATTGAGACCATGCGTTGATTATAGGGAATAAAATAAAATCACTATCAAGAATCGCTATCCCCTCCCACTAATTCCTGAGCTTTTGGAAAGACTTTGTTCTGCAAAGATCTTTACTAAATTGGATTTACGGGGTGCATATACCCTCATTCACATTCGTAAGGGTGATGAATGGAAGACTGCTTTCAGAACCAGATATGGACATTTCAAGTCTTTGGTCATGCCTTTCGGTCTTTGCAATGCTCCAGCAACTTTTCAGCACTTTATTAATGATGTGCTGCGAGATCTATTGGATCAATTTGTGATTGCTTATCTAGATGATATTCTTATCTTTTCAGATTCTCTACAGGAACATCGCAAACACGTATCCATTATTTTCGAGAGCCTGAGGAAGAATCGACTGTATATCAAATTGGAGAAATGTGAATTTGAACAGACCAAGATTCAGTTCCTGGGGTACATAATCTCCCCTGAAGGGTTGAGCATGGACCCTGATAAGATTAAAGCAGTGGCCTGCTCCTAGGAATGTTAAAGGGATTCAACGATTTCTTGGATTTGCCAACTTCTACAGAAAGTTTATAAGGGACTTTTCCAAGGTGGTTGCACCAATTACTGAGTTAACCAAAAAGGGATGTCCCTTCCCCATGGGCACCAGAGCCACAAGCTGCTTTCTGTAAACTAAACACACTCTTTACCTCTGCACCAATTCTAGTACATCCTGACCCTGAACTGCCCTTTGTTGTAGAAGTAGATGCCTCAGATTCTGCTGTTGGAGCTATCCTTTCTCAGCGTACAGGTGAAAAGATGCAGCTTCATCCCTGTGCGTACTTTTCCCTGTTGATGTCCTCTGCTGAAAGGAACTATGACATTGGGAATAAAGAATTGCTGGCTATAAAGGAAGCTTTCTCTGAATGGAGGCATCTGTTGGAAGGGGCTGAGCATTTAGTGACTGTTCTTACCGATCATCGGAACTTAGAGTTCATCCGTTCTGTAAAGAGACTATCCTCACGACAAGCACGCTGGTCTTTATTCTTCTCCAGGTTTAATTTAATCGTTTCTTACAGACCTGGCTAAAGAAATGGCAAGGCTGATGCCCTGTCACGGAGTTTGTCTGAATTCCCTCAAGGAAGCAACTCTGACTGCACCATTCTTTCTCAAAATAACTTTTTAGGAGCCACCAATCCCAAAGAATTTTTGACCTTGCTTAAAGATGGCTACTCTTCTGATCCCCTCCTTTAACATCCTCCTAAGGACCTGAGTCTCACCTTCAGAAATGGCTTTTGGATTCAGAATCAGTGCCTTTATGTCCTTCAAAGTGCGCGGCTAGAAGTCCTCAGACTGGTTCATGACTCTAAGCTTTCAGGACATTTTGGGGCCTTTAAAACTGCTGAACTGTTGTCTCACTCATTCTGGTGGCCTAGTTACAAGAAAGATGTAAAGAACTATATTGCTTCCTGTCCAACTTGTGCACGTCATAAGACACCCCGATCTTTCCCTGTGGGATTGCTTCAACCGCTTCCAATTCCATCATGGCCTTGGAGATCAATTTCTATGGATTTTGTGGTTGAGCTCCCTCCTTCAAAGGAAATGACCACCATCTTGGTAGTGGTCGATCGCTTCACCAAGATGGCACACTTCATCCCAACTAAGGGGGTTCCCAATGCAGAACTAACTGCAGAATTAATGATCAGGGAAGTTTTTAAACTACATGGGATCCCAGATGATGTGGTCTCAGATAGGGGGGTTCAATTTACTTCCAAATTCTGGAGAAGATTCTTCATGTCCCTGGGTGTCACAGTCAATCTTTCCTCTGCCTTTCATCCTCAATCCAATGGCCAGACGGAAAGAACAAATCAGACTTTGGAACAATATATTTGCTGTTTTGTTATCTATTTACAGGATGATTGGGTAGATTATCTTCCAACAGCGGAATTTGCCTACAATAATTCTAAGCACAGCTCCACATCTCTTAGTCCTTTTTATGTGAATACAGGGTACCATCCAGTTTGCATTCCTGACCTCCCTATTGCTACACCGATTCCTGCTGTTAATGAGAGGTTATCTCTTTTACAGGAAACTCGAAGTAAATTGCTTGAAACATTGAAGGTGGCACAAGAGGCTTACAAGAAGGCATCTGATAGACGTCGAAGAGAGAATCCGTCTTTCTGTGTTGGAGACAAGGTCTGGTTATCCGCAAAGAATCTCAGGACTCAGGTACCATCTGTTAAGTTGGGGCTAAAGTATTTAGGACCTTTTCTAATCCTGGCACAAGTTAATGCAGTTACTTTCCGCTTGAAACTTCCTGACAGTATGAAAGTCCATCCTGTTTTTCATGTTTCTTTACTTAAACCCTTCCATGAAAATTCCTTCCCTGGGAGAGTCCTTCCTCCTCCACCGCCTGTGGTTGTTGAGGGTGAAGAGGAATTTATTGTAGAAGGAATAATTGACTCCAGGATTCACAGGAACAAGTTGCAGTACCTGGTGAAATGGGAAGGATACGGACCTGAAGAAAATTCTTGGGAACCTGCTGAGCATGTCCATGCTCCTAGACTGGTTCAGGAATTCCATCAAAGGTTTCCACTTAAGCCTGGTCCGGAGACACCCTGTGGTCGTCCTGGAAGGAGGGGCATACTTTCAGGGCCCAGATTCGAACCCAGGTCCGTGGTTGCTTCTGGCAGCGCTTCTTCTTGCTGAGCTATCCAGCAGCTGATATCTATGCATTCTGAATCTATGTGGTAACCTAGACCTTGTCCAATTTCCTGCCTAGTTTCTTGCCCAGCCTCCTGTGAACTTTGAACCTTTGGCCACTCCTTTAAACTTAATATTTAAGCCTGATCTGGGAACTTCCTGATGCCAGATTATTGTGCTTTTGCCAAGCTCTAGCTTTGTGTGCTTCATCCTCCCAAAACTTCTACTTGTGTACCGACCTCCAGCTACGTTCCAGGACTACGCCTCTGCCTGCTGCCATTTTGCTCTTCACTGCTTGTGTACTGATCTTCGGCTAAGACTACGACTACTCTTCTGCTTGCTCCCTCACTCCGGCTGATCTCTTGTGTACCAGAACCTGCTTGTTGACCATGGTTGTGCTGCTGCTTCCTGCGACTGGACTCTGAGCCTGACCCAGTAATCTTGACAGGGGCAGACCTGTCATTCATTACGTCTAGGCGTGTGCACACATGCTGCTCCATCAAGATGTTATATATCAGCTGGTGGTGCTGCTGCTTGTTGTGGCGTGCAGACAAAGCTTTTCCACATTTCGGCCATGCTAACCCTGCCTTCTGAGGTGCTGGCGGTGCCCTGGCTGCGTTGGCGACCTCTTCCTCCTCCTCTGCCTTGGGCTTGTGCTTCCACTATGCCCCCGCTGTCAGGTGGGAATGCCACCACCAGCCCGTCTACCAGCGTGTGCTTGTACTCGCGCATCTTCCGATCATGCTGCAGTGAGGGAATTAAGGACAGGACGTTGTCCTTGTAACGGGGATCCAGCAGCGTGGCCACACAGTAATCAGCACAAGTTACAATGTGGGCAACTCAACGGTCGTTGCGGAGACACTGCAGCATGTAATTGCTCATGTGTGCCAGGGTGCCCAGAGGCAACAAAAAGCTGTCCTCTGTGGGAGGTGTATCGTCTGTGTCCTCTGTATCCCCCCAGCCATGCACCAGTGATGGCCATGAGCTGGCCTGGGTGCCACCCTGCTGTGAACATGGTTCTCCTCCTCGATCTCCTTCTCCTCATCCTCGTCATCCTCCAGAACTGTGCCCCTGCTGGACAATTGTGTACCTGGCGTTTTTGGTGCAGGAACTCACCCTCTGAGCCACTTGTGAATGACTGCCCTGAAAGCCTTGGAAATGATCCCTCTTCCTCCTCCTCCTCCTGTGCCACATCCTCTTCCATCATCGCCCAAAGCATTTTTTCAAGGAGGCATAGAAGTGGGATAGTTAAGCTGAGAACGGCATCATCTGCACTGGCCATGTTGGTGGAGTACTCAAAACAGCGCAACAAGGCACACAGGTCTCGCATGGAGGTCCAGTTATTGGTGGTGAAGTGGTGTTGTTCCGCAGAGCGACTCACGCGTGCATGCTGCAGCAGAAACTCCACTAAGGCCTGCTGCTGCTCGCACAGTCTTGCCAGCTTGTGCAAGGCGGAGTTCCACCTTGTGGGCACGTCACATATGAGGCGGTGAGCGGGAAGGCCGAAGTTACGCTGCAGCGCTGACAGGCAAGCAGCAGCAGGGTGAGAACGCTGAAAGTGCGCACAGACGGCCCGCACTTTCTGCAGCAGCTCTGGCATATCGGGGTAATTTTTAAGGAACCTCTGCACCACCAAATTCAGCACATGCAACCGGCAAAGGGATGTGAGTCAAACCGGCTAGGCCCAGAGCTGCTACGAGATTTGGCCCGTTATCGCACACCTCCAGGCTCGGCTTGAGGCTCACTGGCACCAACCACTCATCGGTCTGCTGTTCAATGTCCCTCCACAACTCCTGCGCGGTGTGTGGTTTTTCCCCCAAACAGGCAAGTTTTAAAACTGCCTGCTGTCATTTACCCCTGGCTGTGCTGAAGTTGGTGGTGAAGGTGTTACGCTGACTGGATGAGAAGGCGGTAGAGGATGAGGAAGCGGAGTAGGAGGAGTTAGGAACAGGAGGCAAACTGAAGCGTCCTGCAAATGCCAGGAATTTGGAAATGCTGGCATTCAGGGCCAGGGATCGCATGTGGGTAGGGGGGTACTTCCTCTTCCTCTTCCAGTGTTTGGGAGATAGAAAGCTGAACGCTTCCACGGGACATTGTGGAGATGGTTGGTGACCTGGGTGGTGGTGTTTCTGGCAGATCCTCTGTTTGCAGGGTGGCAGGTGGCGGTCTCACTACAGACGTAGATGAAGAGGCCGAGACTGCAGCAGAAGTGGAAGCAGGAGGAGCCAGAGACCTTTCTTGGTTTTTGAGGTGTCTACACCATTGCAGCTCGTGCTATGCACTTAGATGTCTGGCCATGCAGGTTGTGTTCAGGTTGAGAAGGTTTATGCCTCGTTTCAGGCTCTGATTGCACAGCGTGCAAACCACTTGTGTCCTGTCATCAGCACATTGTCTGAAGAACTGCCACGCTAGGGAACTCCTTTGAGCTGGCTTTGGTGTGCTCGGTCCCTTTCTGCGTTGGGCAGTAGCAGGAGTAGTGTCTAGTGCACGGCCGCTCTGCTTTTGCACACTGCTCCCTCTTCTGCTATGCTGGTGGCTCTATGCGATCACCGCCTTTTCCTCCAAACTACTCAGGTCACCTGCATGATGTTCATTCCATGTGGGGTCGAGGACCTCATCGTCCTCCACATCATCTTCCACCCAGCCTTCACCCCTGTCCTCCTTGTCGGCCTCCACAATTCTGAATGCCGCAGCAGTTGGCACCTGTGTTTCGTCATCATCCGAGACGTGCTACGATGGTCCTCCCATGTACTCATCTAGAGACATAAGTGGTTGGGCATCGGTTCACTCAATCTCTTCCACTTCTGGGGCAGGGCTAGGTGGATGGCCCTGGGAAACCCTGCTAACAGAATCATCAAAAAGAAGAAGAGACTGCTGCATGACTTGGGGCTCAGACTGCTTGGCTGATTTGCAAGGGGGTGAGATGAAAGACCGATGGACATCGGCTGCAGGTGCCAACTCTGACCTTTCAGCAGTAGACTGGGTGGGAGACAATGTGAAGGAACTGGAGGCACTGTCAGCAACCCAATCTACTATCGCCTGTACTTGTTCTGGCCTCAACATTTCTAGAGGCGCATTAGGCCCTGGCAAATACTGCTGCAGGTTCTGTCGCCTACTCACACCTGAGGAAGGTGTTTCACTTATGCGTGTAGCTGGCACAGATTGACCACTTCCTCTCCTTGCAACAGGAGCTCCACCGGCAGCACCACGGACCAGGCCACGTCCCTTATTTGACCTTCTCCTCATATTTCTCTAGTTTAGGATCTTCCCCTAAATGGGTGTTTATTGATAGCGGAATAGAACAACAACAGTATCCAAAGGGTGTATCAAACAGTAAAATATGCAGACTAGTCAGCAATTTAATTTTTTTCCCTAAATGTGTGTTTATTGAATAGCGAAATAATAGAACAACAGTATCCAACGGTGTTTCTCACACGTACAGATACAAACTAGGCCGCAATTTTTTTTTCTCATAAATGGGTGTTTATTGAATAGCGGAATAGAACAACAGTATACAAAGGGTGTATCTCACAGCAAAATATGCAGATTAGGCCGCAATTTAATTTTTTCCCCCTAAATGGGTGTTTATTGAAAAGCAGAATAGAACAACAGTATCCAACGGGTGTATCTCACACGTACAGATACAGACTAGGCCGCAATTTAATTTTTTTCCCCTAAATGGGTGTTTATTGAATAGCGGAATAGAACAACAGTATCCGAAGGGTGTATCTCCCAGTAACATATGAATGAAAAAAATGTATTTTTCCCTTTAATTGGTGATTTTTGAAGAGCAGATTAGAAAACAGCAGTGTCTCAAGGCTTTGTCTCACAGTAACATATAAAGGAAAAAATGAAAAAAAAATGTTTCCCTTTAAGTGGTGATTTTTGAATAGCAGATTACAACAGCAGGGTCTAAACGCTGTATGTCACTGTAAAATATGAAGGAAAAAAAGTTTTTTTTAAAATCCAGATTAGCAGACACATATGCACTGAGCTTGCATTAAATGGCCGCTGCACGCCACACGCCACCCACCTAACAGACTGATAAAATATTTTTTTCTCCCTCCTCCTCACTGGGCTCATGTCAGGGCAAAAAGATTGAGCACTGCACCCCCACACAATAAAATCGATGTAGATCGCTGTCTGATTAAAGAAGATTCTTCTGTCCTTTGTCCTATTCTTTCCCTGAAAGCAATCTCCAGCCTGTCCCTACAATAATCTCCTATCTCTCCCCCAGATAAGCAGCAGCAGCAGGAACCTGTCCCTACAATAGTTAGAGCAGAGTGGCGCGTGGCGCTAGGTAACTGCAGCTTATATAGAGGCTGGGTCACATACTGCACTGGCCAATCACAGCCATGCCATTAGTAGGCATGGCTGTGATGGCTTCTAAGGGCACACTAGTTAAACGCTTGTTGATTGGTTGTCCTGCAGCTGTTGAAACCGCGCTATTAAAACCGAGCCAAAACATGAAATATTTTACCAAACAACGGACTGTATCCCGAATATACAGTAAAATGTTCGGGTCCGTATCCGGGTACCGAAAACCCAAAAGTCCGGTATGATCCCGAACAATACAGTCCGTGTTCGATCAACCCCAGTCATAAATCAAGGTGATCACAAAGTTTGGAGGATGGTTGATAATCGCTGAAGCACCAGTCCTTTTTACTTGGATTCTATTGCGTTGGAGTCACCTAATTAATGCAAGCACTAGCACCTGTCATTTGAATTACATTGTTGAGAACCACTAAATCAACTGCACTATATGGTTTTAAATGTTAAAAGGACTTTTTTATGTGAAGGACTATACTTCATTCGTTTTGCACTGAACATTTTATTGGAGGACCACATTATTGTTATTGTTTGGTGATTCAGCCTTCTCAGGGTTAAAAGAGGGGATAAAGGGGCTGTCAGGGGGAGAAGACTCATTGGTTGACTGCTATATGCCAAGGCTGATGGTTGCTTGCTGGGAGAAGGTAGAGTGGCCATCCTCTGGAGAGGACTCTGTGCAGTGGAGAGCACATGGATGCAATACCACGCCAGTGATCCTAGTCTGCCATGGTAGGAAGAAAACCATCAGTTTCTGTGGGAGCAGGAGCATGGTTGATTCTCTTTGGCATGTTAGGGGGTGTCCACGGCGAATAGGCATGGTGGTTACAAAGGCTGGGGTGCCCTGGAGTCGCTGCAAAGCAACTACATAGAGAAGGTGGAGCTGGGCAATGTTAGATTGCAACCATCTTGGATGAAAGACAGACACACCCCTCCAGTTTATTAATTTATAGTATGAGAAGTATCCACAGCTTTGTTTCTTTTCTCAGGACCTTAATTTATAAAACATGTTTTTCCTCTTTTCTAGAGAAGCTGCTAATAAAGAAAATTACAATATATATTATCAAACTGTAATTTCAGTAAAGAACTGAATAAAAAACATGTGTTAAGATAACATTAAAATATTCATGACAATTGGGACTGCACGTACACAACCACTGCTGCCAATTAGACACCCATGTGGATGTTTTCCTGTTGCAAATGATAAAAGTACAAACAGTTTAAAGCTAAACTCTGGGCTGGAGAAAAAATTGCTTGCAATAGGGCTGCCTCTGCACTGAAAGGGTTAAATGCTTCTTTTGTCTAGGGGTGACGAATAAAGTGATAACCAAACACAACTAATAAGTAGACAGATAAATAAAAACATTAATATTTTATTAACGAGACATAAAAAAGTGAGGAAAAAAAGTCTCATATATATATATATATATATATATATATATGTATATATATATATATATATATACAGTGCTTTGCGAAAGTATTTGACCCCTTTGAACTTTTCGACCTTTTGCCACATTTCAGGCTTCAAACATAAAGATATAAAACTGTAATTTTTTGTAAAGAATCAACAACAAGTGGGACACAATCATGAAGTGGAACGAAATTTATTGGATATTTCAAACTTTTTTAAGAAATAAAAAACTGAAAAATTATTCAGCCCCCTTAAGTTAATACTTTGTAAAGCCACCTTTTGCTGCGATTACAGCTGTAAGTCACTTGGGGTATGTCTCTATCAGTTTTGCACATCGAGAGACTGAAATTTTTGCCCATTCCTCCTTGCAAAACAGCTCGAGCTCAGTGAGGTTGGATGGAGAGCGTTTGTGAACAGCAGTTTTCAGTTCTTTCCACAGATTCCCGATTGGATTCAGGTCTGGACTTTGACTTGGCCATTCTAACACCTGGATATGTTTATTTGTGAACCATTGTAGATTTTGCTTTATGTTTTGGATCATTGTCTTGTTGGAAGACAAATCTCCGTCCCAGTCTCAGGTCTTTTGCAGACTCCATCAGGTTTTCTTCCAGAATGGTCCTGTATTTGGCTCCATCCATCTTCCCATAAATTTTAACCATCTTCCCTGTCCCTGCTGAAGAGAAGCAGGCCCAAACCATGATGCTGCCACCACCATGTTTGACAGTGGGGATGGTGTGTTCAGGGTGATGAGCTGTGTTGCTTTTGCACCAAACATAACGTTTTGCATTGTTGCCAAAAAATTCGATTTTGGTTTCATCTGACCAGAGCACCTTCTTTCACATGTTTGGTGTGTCTCCCAGGTGGCTTGTGACAAACTTTAAACGACACTTTTATGGATATCTTTAAGAAATGGCTTTCTTCTTGCCACTCTTCCATAAAGGCCAGATTTGTGCAGTATAAGACTGATTGTTGTCCAATGGACAGAATCTCCCACTTCAGCTGTAGATCTCTGCAGTTCATCCAGAGTGATCATGGGCCTCTTGGCTGCATCTCTGATCAGTCTTCTCCTTGTATGAGCTGAAAGTTTAGAGGGACGACCAGGTCTTCGTAGATTTGCAGTGGTCTGATACTCCTTCCATTTCAATATTATCGCTTGCACAGTGCTCTTTGGGATGTTTTTTTTAAGCTTGGGAAATCTTTTTGTATCCAAATCCGGCTTTAAACTTCTCCACAACAGTATCTCAGACCTGCCTTGTGTGTTTCTTGTTCTTCATGATGCTCTCTGTGCTTTAAACGGACCTCTGAGACTATCACAATGCAGGGGTATTTATACGGAGACTTGATTACACACAGGTGGATTCTATTTATCATCATTAGTCATTTAGGTCAACATTGGATCATTCAGAGATCCTCATTGAACTTCTGGAGAGAGTTTGCTGCACTAATAGTAAAGGGGCTGAATCATTTTGCACACCCAATTTTTCAGTTTTTTTATTTGTTAACAAGGTTTGAAATATCCAATAAATTTTGTTCCACTTCATGATTGTGTCCCACTTGTTGATTCTTCACAAAAAATTACAGTTTTATATCTTTATGTTTGAAGCCTGAAATGTGGCAAAAGGTTGCAAAGTTCAAGGGGGCCGAATACTTTCGCAAGGCACTGTGTATATGTATATATATATATATATATATATATATACTGAAGATGTCACCGCATTTTGTAGTAGCTGCTTTCCCAGGACAGAGGTGCCAATCTTTAGAGAATTAATATATAACTCTACAAAGTAAATATGAAAAGAAATCAAACACATACAACTAAAAGAATGCACTTTGATACACTAACAATTTGTTTAGGCACTATAATCTCTATCTTCTATATACATTTTATAGTTATATACTGTATATATGTGGTGTTTTTTCACACCTCTATTTTTTTATGTCTAGATAGTAAAATATTTTATGTTTTTATTTACCTGTCTACTTATTAGTAGTGTTTGGTCTCCTGAAAAGTATATTTAAAGCCCCATTTTTCTAGTTTGTTTCAGTAAATATATTATTTTATATCAAAGTTTTTACCCATTTTCTCCATTGAGCTAAAAGAAGTGGTTAATGTATTGCCTGCCCAGCAATAAGTTTGGCTTCTTTCTGCTCATGAATAATTGCAAATGACTTTCTCCTGGTGTTAACTGTCTTCCTATTTTGATGTGTTTCTTGAAAGTGTTTAATTACTATGTAGTGCATAAAGTTAAGTGTCTTCAGTCATCACAGGGTAATAAGGCACACATTAAGGTAGAGTCTGAAAAAGCAAACATTGACATTCCCTGGTATTAAAGCTTGCTACAATTATGCTAGTGTTCTAAATGAAGAACCAATCATTTTAGGTTCATCATAAGTGTAATTGCAGAGTAGATGTGTGCTAATAGCATAAATTAAGTGGAAAAATCTTAGAGAAAAATCTGATTACCTGACATAAAAGGCAGAAATATGTTTTTAACACTAGGATGCCAATTTAACCTTTTTGTGTTTTCAGATTATTACATTGTGATAACCAGATTGAATATTTGTTCAGAAATATGATTTTCTATATTACCCCTTTGAGAAATGAAATGGATATAATAAAATGTTTGCCTGTTAATCCAAAAATACAAGCTCACAAACACACACACTGCCCCTGATTTACTAAAGCAGAACAACATGTTAACTTTCAAAGTGAATTTTCTTTTTGCAAGGTGAATCTTCTCTTAGTGCATGACGCAAAAATTCACTTCACAAGTTGTGAAGTTTTGCTGGCTTCAATCATCCAATCATAAATTTTTTTTTGTAAAACATTTTAATGGAAATTGTGAACATACACGTGAAAAAGATACAGTTGTGAACAACAGTGTAACATGGAAGAAGCAACAGCAACCACACGCTCATGGTACATATGAAAAAGCATAGTGTGAGTGGTACAGATTTATGTTCAGACAGAAGTATAACATACACATGAGACAATTAACCACTTTACCACCGGAGGATTTTCCTGCTAAAAGACCAGGGTTTTTTTTGCGATTTTTTACTGCGTGACTTTAACGGACAATTGCGCGGTCGTGCGACGCTGTACCTAAACGAATTTCACGTCCTTTTTTTCCCACAAACAGAGCTTTCTTTTGGTGGTATTTGATCACCTGTGCGATTTTTTGATCACGCGCTATAAACAAAAAAAGAGCGTAATTTTTGCAAAAACAACAATATTTTTCACTTTTTTTTATATGAAATTCCCCCCAAAAAAATGTAAAAATCAAAATTTTTTAACATTTTCGGCCAATTTGTTTTACGCTACCTATGTTTGGTAAAAAAAATCGCAAAAAGCGTATTTTGATTGGTTTGCGCAAAAGTTATCGCGTTTACTAACAAAGGGAAAGATTTTTGTCATTTTTGGTGTTTTTTTTTAACGAGTAATGGCGGCGATCTGCGATTTTTTTTGCGGTACTGCGACATTGCGGCGGACAGATCGGACCCTTGACTGACATTTTTGACACTTTTGGGGGTACCAGTGACATTACTGCAGTAATCAGTGCTATATATATGCACTGTTACTGCAAAAATGACACTGGCAGGGAAGGGGTTAACAGTATTGGACAGGGAGGGGTTAAGTGTGTCCTAGGGGCGTGATTCTAACTGTGCAGGGACAGGTCTACTAGTGTAAAAACAAAGATCAACAGTTCTACATAGTAGAACTGTCTGATCTTCACTTTTACACAGGGAGAACTGACAGGCGGCTTGTTTACATAAGCCGCTCTGTCTTTCTCCCGCTGTACCGGCGATCGTAGTGTGACCGGCGGACATCGGGTCCGCTAGTCACATTACCGCACTCCTCCGTGAACGAGCCGAGGCGGGCGCCCGCCCGCTATTGGCTCTAGAAGGAGTGACAGCCGAGCGACGTAGACCTACGTCACTCTGCCTGGCCGGGGCCGACTGCCGCAGTAAATATACTGTGCGCAGTCGGCAACCGGTTAAAGCAGGCAGTCCAACAAGGAGACTGGGGCAAGTCTATCCCAGCCCATAATAGGTTTAGAAATGGTCCGAGGGGTCATGGCAAATACCGTAACCTGATGGTCACTTCGGAGACCAGACAACCCCAAGGGGATCAAGCTGTGTCCAAGTCCATGGAGCGGCCACCACAAGAAAGCCTCAAGTACCCTAAATATTAGTGGAGTGGCATGGAAAAGCAAAATAGATGTATAATGAGTCTCAGGTGTGTGTAAGGCATTAGCCAGGAGCAGTGTTAAACCTATAAGGGAGTAGATCGTTATAAGACGTAAAGGAATGTGGTATAGGGATGGGGATGGGAAGAGGGGAGGAGACAAAAGGGAAAGTGAGGGAGTAGGAGACAAAGAGAGAGAGAGGAACAACAAAAAAAAAGGGGGGGAAGCAGGGAAGATCCATGCTCGTTTATGTATGGAAATCGACTAGATTTGGGAGGAGATCACACAACTAATGCCCTGTACACACGTGCAGATTGTCGGCCGAAAAGATTCCGCCGACGACCGATCGGCCGATTTTCGGCTTGTTAGTATGATGCTTCCGACAGCCGACAGCGCACTTGCGGCCGAAAAGAATCTGTCGTGCAAGCATTAAAATTTTTGTATGCCGACACTAGAGTGGCCGATTGTTCGCCAGTCAATACAGAATTCGGCCGACAGACAGCAGATTTGCAAGACTGGGCATGCTCAGAAAAGAAAAAACACAGGGAAAGTTAACCATCACATGACATCACTTCTGCAGTCGGCTGTAGTCGGCGGACAAAATTCTTGTGCAGTCTTTTGCACTTTTCAACAGACACGACAGCCCGGGGACAAAAGACGGCCGATCGTTCGGCCGACGATCTGCACGTGTGTACGAGGCATAAGAGGTGAAAGCGATTAACCAGAGCAATCTAGCAATTTGCGATATTCATCCGAATGGCTAACATCCAGCCATAGGGCCCATGTAGTAAAAAACTTATTAGGGGAGTCATGCGCCTGATGAGTCAGGTCCTCCATCTCCGCGACTTTGCCAACTCTCCGCAGCCAAACAGTCACAGATGGGGGATGTAGAGAGTCAGCGGCATGGTACACACATTTTGGCAGTGTTGATCAAATGAAGGGTCAGTGATTTCTTATAAGCCTTCTAAGGGATGAAGGTATGGTGGAGAAGATATTGAGCAGGTGTGAAATCAGGAATGAAGGTGGTGATGCGTGTGATAAGGGCATGAACGTTGCGCAAAAAAGGAAGAATGAGGGGGCATTCCCACCAAATGTGGAGCAGGGAACCGTTCTGTTTATGGCATCTCCAGCACAGAGAGGAGATGTCAGCAGAAATTGTGTGCAGTTTGTCAGGAGTCTGATACCATTTGTCAAAAATCTTAAATCCATTTTCTTGCGCAAAAACATTCAAGGAGCCCTTATGAATGTGGTTGTGTATTCTGTCCCAGCATCCAATCATTTATAAGCATAGGTCCTGTTTTTTTTTTTATTCTTTTCTTTAAAACCACCACAATCCCCGGAAGAAAAACAATTAACTGCATTGCTCAAATAAAATATGCATAATTTATAATTCATTGTATTTAATAAATGGTATATAGTATGTTTTACATGGACAGTGCAGCTGATTTACTCTGGGTGTTGTGGTTATAATTTTGGTTTACTTTTAATTTTCTTTGCACATGCTTGGGTATTCCTTATTTCACCTTGGTTCACCTCATTTACTAAGATCATTCAAAATTTACTTTGAACATGACTGTGCCTTGCTCCTTTAGTAAATTGACTCACTAAATATATTAATTTATTTTATATAACACATAAACTACCCATTTACAAACCAATCATAGCTTTATGGAGAACATAAGCATACACATTGTACTTACATAAGAATAACAGACAAAACATAATATACCGAAACATCACTTTGTCTAAGAACAAGATCAGAAGACAATGGTAAGAGGGCACAAGTAATAGGTGCCCTCGCACATGGGACAGGGGATGTTTTAAAAAAAAAAAAAAAAAAATTGTGTCAGAATTTATTTAATTTATAGGACACTGCCCCTTTAAATGTAGTAAGTAGCCCCTCATGGTTTTGGCGGGCTTCACAGCAGCGCGCGCCCCTCTAGAATGTTCTGACCCAAGGCTTTATTAAGGGGTCTCTGAGGTAAGCACCTCAGTTAGGAAGTGACTGCCTGGCGAGCTCCCCTCCCCCCCACCCGTCGCTGGCACTTTATGTGGTAGAGTCACCCTTGGATCTAAGGGGGGACTTTGGTGGTTTTGGAACTGGAAGATAAGAACAGCGCCACTCTAAGTGCAGTAAAACCAATACTTTATTGACATATAATAATGCTGGGTACTCACAAGATAAAACGTTTAAAAAGCATGGTAAACGTATGTGGAAAAATCCATTAATCCAGTGCCTGGGCAAGGAGGGGCTGATGTGCTCCACATAGATCCGTCCGACTGCGGGAGTGAGCAGTATCCGGACCCCGAGGACACCTGCAACGCCTCCGGCGGCGGACTTCCGGGTTGGGCGTAGAGCGTGGGCGTGATGACGTAGGCGACGCGTTGTCGGAGCATGCGCTCCTTCCACAGGCCTATGAACCCGCCATCTTGGAGAAGGGCATTATATAGGGGAGGAATGCTCGACTGCCGCAGGGTCCTAAGAGGAGTCCTGTGCGGCAAATACCCACACTGAGGACACCTGGACGGCAGTTCTAACCTAAGAGCTAAGCGGATATGGTAGAATATATACACACAGGGTATACATCAATAGATAAAAGTGGTCATATAATACAAACTATAGAATTTACTAAAAAAAGGAAATAGACATGATGAATAAAAACCTAATAGTAGGAAATATTGTATCTGGAACCGATCCTAATGGCAGCAACAAATAATAATAATAATGATAAATAATAAATAAATTATATATAATATAAAAAAAAAAAAAAAAAAAAAATTATAATTATGAAATAATAATAATTAAATGAAAATTAAAAAAAAAAAAAAAAAAAAAAAAAAAAAAAAATTATATAAAATATACTAATTAATAAAAATGAAAAAAAAATTATATATAAAATAAAATAAACAAACAAACTAAAAGAAACCTGATGGAATAACTTTGAATGGATGGAGCTAGTGACAATTTAAATAAAAAGAAGGGGAGTAGTAGACTATAGCATACACTCTCGCAACCTACTTTTAGATGTGAAGAAGGGGAACTGTGTGCACATGCAAACAGTGTCGCAACCTTCATTCACTATCAAGTTTAAAATACCAACTAGACTAGTATAAAAACTATCATATACCGCCTAAAAAAATACACATACATATATGTATGTATGCACATATACACATATATATATAAAGGCATGATAGTAAAATAGTAAACCATATGGGTTGTGAATTATAAATGGAAGTTGAAATAAAAATAAATAAGATGGTAATATTAAAAAATTCTGATATTAAAAAAGGAGTGATATGTGGTGTCCAATTCAAGAGAAACTAAACCTATCATAGCACATGTAACAGAGGATCATCTCTCTCCCACTCTCCGTTAGCGTGACCCTATTCTTCCACATGGCTGGTCAAACCCCAATGGGTCAGGAGCCTCATACCAGGGAGTTGGTCTCTACTTCCTCGTTAAGGCCCCCAGGTGCTAAAGTATCTAATGTATATATCCAGAACGCTTCTCTTTGGCACAGCTGTTTGAAGCGTTGAGCTGCTGAAGGCATGGCGGGTATGGATTCTAAAACCCAGACTCGTAACCCTAAAGAGGAATGATCATGGTGGATCAAAAAATGGCGGGGAACACTGTGCTTGTCATTACCTCCTTCCACAAACCTACGGTGCTCACCAAACCTCTTCCTTAGTGTGCGAATAGTCCTGCCAACATAAAACAAGCCACAAGGGCATGTTAAACAGTACACCACAAACTCTGTGGAGCAATTGAAGAATTTTTTGACAGGATAGGTTTTTCCTTTTATGTTGTACTCTTTCTGCCCATGGGTCACATGTTTACATGTCAGACATAGTTTTTTCCGACACTGAAACATGCCCACTAATGGAATCATGTTTAGATGGAATTTTAGGGGGATACTTTTAAGTTTGCTCGGTGCCACCAAACTCTTAATATTTCTGGCTCTTCTGTACGTGATTTGGGGCCTAGGGGGCAAGCTACTCCTCAGATGTGGGTCTTCCAAAAGAATAGGCCAATGTTTCACAATCAGTTTTTCCATCTTCCTAAACTGGCTGTGAAACTGTGTAACAAAACGTGGACCTTGGGATTGTGTGTCCAATTTATTTGTTTTCTTTGCCAAGGGGCCTTTTAGATATAAATTTTGTGCAGTGTCCACCAAGGTTTCGGGAAAGGATTTTTCAATAAATTTAGTTTTCAGATGTCCACTCTGTTCCAAAAAATCTTCTTTATTTGTGCAATTTCTCCTCAACCTACAGTACTGGCTCTTCGGAATGTTTTGGATCCACCTGGGGTGGTGACAGCTGTTAAAATGGAGGAACGAGTTCCCCGCTGTCGGCTTAGTATAATTTTTGGCTTCAATCCTTCCTTCTCTGTGGTACAACAACAGATCAAGGAAGGCCAATTCCGATGGGCTAGAGACCGAGGTGAAGGACAGATTGTATGAATTGGCATTGCAATGTTGGACAAAATCCAAGAAAGTTGACTGTGGGCCATCCCAAATCACTACAATGTCATCGATGTACCTCCCATAAAATATCAAGTGGGAGGCAAAGGGGTTATTTCTGAAGACATAGTGGGATTCCCACATACCCATTGTCAAGTTGGCGTAGCTGGGGGCAAAATTTGCCCCCATCGCCGTGCCATTGATCTGTAGGTAAAAGGACCCTTCAAATTCGAAATAATTATGTTTGAGACAAAAACATGTGGCATCCAAAATAAACTGGGCCTGTCCTGGATTGATATTGGAACTGTTGTGCAAGGAGAGGGAGACTGCTTGAAGGCCAACCGAATGGGGGATACTAGTATACAAGGAATTGACATCCAAAGATGCCCACATATAAGTGGGTTCCCAATGGTAGGGTGCCAGGAGTTCTAGAAGATGTACTCCATCCCGTATGTATGAGGGCAAGTCCTGTGCCAAAGGCTGGAGAAACTGATCCACATACAGGGAGAAGGAATTGGTAACACTTTCCATTGATGCCACAATAGGCCTCCCAGGTGGATTGGTTGGATCTTTATGGACCTTGGGAATATGATAGAAATAGGGCAATGCATAGAAATCTCTAAGAAAAAATGCATATTCTGTTTTGTTGATAATTCCCTCTTCTTTAGCCTTATCCAATAATGATTTGGCCTCCAAGGTGTAGCCTGGCAGAGGGTCACAGCTCAGTTTACAATAAGTAGAACTGTCTGATAATAGACGCTGGGCTTCCCTAAGGTAATCATCTTTGTCTTGGATGACAATGCCTCCCCCTTTATCAGCTGTTCTGATGACCAAATTATAGTCCTTGGACAAATCTGTGAGGGCTTTCCTTTCACTGGGAGTCAAATTGAAATTATTGAACCCAGAAAACTTTTGATGTTTATGATTGTTGGCATGACACATGTTTTTCATCTCGCTGAATACAACCTGATAAAAAGTCTGCACATAGGGCCCCTTGGATTTAACTGGATTGAAATTGGATTTTGGGCATAGGCCCGTGTGTTTAACAGGCGGGGATGTGGATGGGTGCTGGGTGAACAACACCAAATCCTCATCCTCATCACTGATATAGAGTTCTTCCAGCAGCTGTAGACCAATAGCATCCAATTGGGGACAAGGTTGGATATCCTCCAACGGAGGGTCTGGCCGGATGCCTGCCTGTTCTTTGGTAGCCTGTATACTAAAGTGACGTTTAAGGGTCAATAGACGTATGAAACTATTGAGATCCTTAAAAAGTGTAAACGGATTGGGAGAAGAAGATGGAGCAAAATTCAGGCCTCTATGCAGCAGAGATGTTTCTGCTTCTGACAATATATGTGAGGAGAGATTGAATATTTTCATCGTCTCACTAGTCGTAGCCTTTTTCTGATGAGAGTGTCTTCCCCCCCGCTTGCCTCTACGTCTAGCTTTCGCTTGACGTGGGCAAGTAGAGGGGTATGGCCTAAAAAATCCTGGTCTAATGGATAAAGGTCCGAACGACAGGTGGACGGATCACTGGTGGTGAGTCCGTGCAGACCAACATGGTCCGGACCACTGGGGGCATCCGAACAAGGCGACGAACTAAAAGCAAGCACTGATACGGCAACCTCTCCCAAAGTGGCCTGATCAATCTCTTTTTCCCTCAAAGGGGAGGAAGGAGATGGATCAACAGTATCTCTAGTGCATGAGATGTCCGAACCTGGATTGTTGAGAAGAACGGTCTCAACAGTCCCATTGTCAATCTGGGAAGCATTAGCCATGGGAACTCTAGGTCTCGATCTTCGTATACGCTGTGATTTGGGCCTAATAGAGTTGGATACAAAGATAGGATGAGCAGCATTCCTAATTGTTGGAGTTCGCGGATGAGGATGGGTGTATGGTCTATTGTATTTAGGTATGGGCCCATTGGGAGGTATTATAGGAGGAACATGACCATAAGTTTGTTGAGGGGCAGATACCTTCTTAGAACCAGAGATCACTGGGATATCTAGCTCCATAAGCGATGGTATATGTGGGGGAGGGCCTTTCCTATTCTTCCAATTAAATACCCGGTCCAGGTTGTAATCCTCCAGGTCCCGACGTATTTTACCTAATTTAGTTTTAACTTCCTCATTCTCTTTTTTCTTTGTGTGCACCTTCAAGGTGCGCAACCAAGAACTAGGCAGATGTGGTGTTATGGTGACTAAAGTGGATATTAATTCTTTTAGTGAGCGGATGTCCTCAATATATTGGGTGTCCCTCTGTTGGATTAGGAGTTGCATCCACTTACGGGTGCAAAATTTGGACACCTGACCCCATTCCTTGCTCAAAGCTGCAGAGAGGAAAGGGCATGTTTTTAGGACTCTAAGTCCTCTAGGGGAAATCATGTGGGCAATATATTGACCCAAAAAAAACCTATCCCACCATTGGTGGTTGGCTGATGTGATAAGATGTTCAATTTTCCTGAACTGGGCACTACACTCCTTTTGAAACTGAGATGGAATTGAAAAGTTGGATAAAAATAGATCTGATGGGAAGAGATCATATAATTCGTCCAAAATCTCAAATTTGGCAGACTCCACTAAATCCAAAAATTCCATCATGGAAAAAAAAAAAAAAAAAAAAAAAAAAAAGGGGGGAGAGGGAGAAAGGGGAGGGGGGGAGGGGAAATGGGAAAGAAAAAGGAATAATGTGTATGCAATTCTGAAGGATCGGTTCACTACCTATTAGCACTGTGCTAGCCACTGGGCTAATACAATGGTATGGTAAAACCTAAATTGGAAAGCGAATGAAAAACAACAATGACATATATAAGGAAATATGTACATAAATATATATGTATAAAAATATATATGTGTATAAAAAAATGACCACAATATCTGGAATGTCCACAGTGAATCAGCTATATTGCAGGTCACCTTCAATCCTATGCTGCACAGTGACCTTCTTAAAATCAACAGAAACAAACATAAAAAAACTGGCGCAACAGGACTCAAAAATGAACCTCAATAACCACCTGGGAAAATATTAATGGGAAGATGCACGGACCTGGATGTTGTGTGGCAAAGTCCAAAAAGTCCATAAAAAGCACCGGTCTGTGCACTCCAGAAGGCTGCTGATTCTCAAGACGAGAAGGAACTTGCAATATACTGGAAGATAAGAACAGCGCCACTCTAAGTGCAGTAAAACCAATACTTTATTGACATATAATAATGCTGGGTACTCACAAGATAAAACGTTTAAAAAGCATGGTAAACGTATGTGGAAAAATCCATTAATCCAGTGCCTGGGCAAGGAGGGGCTGATGTGCTCCACATAGATCCGTCCGACTGCGGGAGTGAGCAGTATCCGGAAAAAAAAAAAAAAAAAAAAAAAAAACTGATTGTGAAACATTGGCCTATTCTTTTGGAAGACCCACATCTGAGGAGTAGCTTGCCCCCTAGGCCCCAAATCACGTACAGAAGAGCCAGAAATATTAAGAGTTTGGTGGCACCGAGCAAACTTAAAAGTATCCCCCTAAAATTCCATCTAAACATGATTCCATTAGTGGGCATGTTTCAGTGTCGGAAAAAACTATGTCTGACATGTAAACATGTGACCCATGGGCAGAAAGAGTACAACATAAAAGGAAAAACCTATCCTGTCAAAAAATTCTTCAATTGCTCCACAGAGTTTGTGGTGTACTGTTTAACATGCCCTTGTGGCTTGTTTTATGTTGGCAGGACTATTCGCACACTAAGGAAGAGGTTTGGTGAGCACCGTAGGTTTGTGGAAGGAGGTAATGACAAGCACAGTGTTCCCCGCCATTTTTTGATCCACCATGATCATTCCTCTTTAGGGTTACGAGTCTGGGTTTTAGAATCCATACCCGCCATGCCTTCAGCAGCTCAACGCTTCAAACAGCTGTGCCAAAGAGAAGCGTTCTGGATATATACATTAGATACTTTAGCACCTGGGGGCCTTAACGAGGAAGTAGAGACCAACTCCCTGGTATGAGGCTCCTGACCCATTGGGGTTTGACCAGCCATGTGGAAGAATAGGGTCACGCTAACGGAGAGTGGGAGAGAGATGATCCTCTGTTACATGTGCTATGATAGGTTTAGTTTCTCTTGAATTGGACACCACATATCACTCCTTTTTTAATATCAGAATTTTTTAATATTACCATCTTATTTATTTTTATTTCAACTTCCATTTATAATTCACAACCCATATGGTTTACTATTTTACTATCATGCCTTTATATATATATGTGTATATGTGCATACATACATATATGTATGTGTATTTTTTTAGGCGGTATATGATAGTTTTTATACTAGTCTAGTTGGTATTTTAAACTTGATAGTGAATGAAGGTTGCGACACTGTTTGCATGTGCACACAGTTCCCCTTCTTCACATCTAAAAGTAGGTTGCGAGAGTGTATGCTATAGTCTACTACTCCCCTTCTTTTTATTTAAATTGTCACTAGCTCCATCCATTCAAAGTTATTCCATCAGGTTTCTTTTAGTTTGTTTGTTTATTTTATTTTATATATAATTTTTTTTTCATTTTTATTAATTAGTATATTTTATATAATTTTTTTTTTTTTTTTTTTTTTTTTTTTTTTAATTTTCATTTAATTATTATTATTTCATAATTATAATTTTTTTTTTTTTTTTTTTTATATTATATATAATTTATTTATTATTTATCATTATTATTATTATTTGTTGCTGCCATTAGGATCGGTTCCAGATACAATATTTCCTACTATTAGGTTTTTATTCATCATGTCTATTTCCTTTTTTTAGTAAATTCTATAGTTTGTATTATATGACCACTTTTATCTATTGATGTATACCCTGTGTGTATATATTCTACCATATCCGCTTAGCTCTTAGGTTAGAACTGCCGTCCAGGTGTCCTCAGTGTGGGTATTTGCCGCACAGGACTCCTCTTAGGACCCTGCGGCAGTCGAGCATTCCTCCCCTATATAATGCCCTTCTCCAAGATGGCGGGTTCATAGGCCTGAGGAAGGAGCGCATGCTCCGACAACGCGTCGCCTACGTCATCACGCCCACGCTCTACGCCCAACCCGGAAGTCCGCCGCCGGAGGCGTTGCAGGTGTCCTCGGGGTCCGGATACTGCTCACTCCCGCAGTCGGACGGATCTATGTGGAGCACATCAGCCCCTCCTTGCCCAGGCACTGGATTAATGGATTTTTCCACATACGTTTACCATGCTTTTTAAACGTTTTATCTTGTGAGTACCCAGCATTATTATATGTCAATAAAGTATTGGTTTTACTGCACTTAGAGTGGCGCTGTTCTTATCTTCCAGTATATTGCAAGTTCCTTCTCGTCTTGAGAATCAGCAGCCTTCTGGAGTGCACAGACCGGTGCTTTTTATGGACTTTTTGGACTTTGCCACACAACATCCAGGTCCGTGCATCTTCCCATTAATATTTTCCCAGGTGGTTATTGAGGTTCATTTTTGAGTCCTGTTGCGCCAGTTTTTTTATGTTTGTTACTTTGGTGGTTTTAAATATGTTTATTTTCGCTCGAGTTCTGGGACTGAGCGATACAGATTTATGTTTTATAATTTTGTTGGAATTGAAAATTATTTGATGGAATTTTGAATAAATAATTATTTAATTTATTTATAACCAATAAAGTGCCGCGGCCATTTATTTATGCCAAAAAATTAATTTGTGTTTGTTTTTATTTATAGTATTAGTTTAGTTATATTATAAAAAAATACATCCTCCTGGCCCATGAGATTCTTAGCTGTTATGAATAGCATATATTGGTTTGTAAACTACAATATCAATGTTTATGTTTGTAAGTGTTGATGTCCCATTTGAAAAATATGACCGCTTATATCTAGTTATTACATTCAATTTATTATACACTTTCACGTGTTTTTTGTTATTTAAAACAGGTATTAATGTAGTTATATTCTCTGTGTCATTTGTTTGTCTTACCTTGTAATTATGGGCTCAAATGTTGTGGCCACAGTTTGTAATGTCATGGCTAATTGATTCCCCTAGGCCCATGTTATCATTCACCTAGCATGTTTCTATTCCCTAAAGGGATAGGCAACTTCTTGTTCCTTCTTGTCACGCTGCATACAGCCGATATTAGATGAAAACACCTTATGTACTAAACCACAAAAAACACTAGACATCAATACATTAACTGTTATTAACATTCAGTTGGTGATATTCATGTTTATTGTCTGATAGTATTGTAATTCCATTTGTGCAATATACATTTTTTTCTTTCTTTTTTTAATTAGTACTCCAATATACCTCCTTCTTGTACACAATCCATGATTTCAAAATGTATGATTTTTTTTTCTTTTCTTTTTGTGCAAGTTGTAAGGCTGACTGAAGAGGAAAAGGGAAACATTTTATTATTATAACTTTATTGAGGTTCTTCAAGGTCTTAAATTTAATTTATACCTTTTTCCTTCTAAGTTAGGATTTATTAACTTTTGATGGTCAGATATGTTACTATCTATGATTATTGTTTGTCTTAGTATGTCTTAACCACTTGCTGACTAGCTGCCATAGTTTTACTGCGGCAGGTCGGCTCTGTTACGCAAAATTACATACATGTATGTCGCTTTGTGTAGCAGGTAGTGTGGGCACGCATGCGCTGATTGGCTAGAGGAGGAGTTAATCAGTGGGTCCGGTGGCCACAATGTCCACTGGGCACCCACGATCGCTCCCTGTGGAGACAGAATGTAAGCACGGCAGACCGCTGTGCTGTGAGTGATGGACACAGGGATCCTGTGTTCCTCCTATTTAGGAACACAGGTCTCTGTGTTCATCAAGTGAGCCCATCCCCCACACAGTTAGAAAGCATCCCCTAGGCACATATTTAACCGTTTGATCACCCCTGGTGTTAACCCCTTCCCTGCCAGTGTCATTAGTACAGTAACAGTGTATATTCTTAGCACTGATTATTGTAGTAATGTCGCTGGTCCCCACAAAAGTGTCAAAAGTGTCAATAAGGTGTCCGATCTGTCTGCTTCAATGCCACAGTCCCACTAAAAATCACTGATCACTACCATTACTAGCAAATAATAAATAAATAAAAATGACAAATTTTTCCCTAGTTTGTAGACACGACAATTTTTGCGCAAACCAGTCAATATACACTTATTGGGATTTTTATTCAAAAATATGTAGAAGACTACATATTGGCCTAAAAGGATGAAAAAATTAGATTTTTTAGATTTTTTTATTGGGAATGTTTTATGGCAGAAAGTAATTTTTTTCTTTTTAGAATTGTCGCTCTTTTTTCATTTATTGCACAAAAAATAAAAATAACCTAGCAGAGGTAATAAAATACTGCCAAAAGGAAGCTCTATTTGTGGGGAAAAAAAAGGACATCAATTTTATTTGGATACAAGGTCGCACGACCGCACAATTGTCAGTTAAATTAACGCAATGCCATATCGCAAAAAATGGCCTCGTCATTAAGGGGGTAAAACCTTTCGTTCCTTAAGTGGTTAATATTGTGGCAATGTATTTATCATTTATTCTGGAAGGGTGTATTATTATTAATATATATGTTAGGATATGGTTGTATAATACCTTTTAGGTACAAATACAATAGTGACGCTATATCCCTTGTGCGCTATCAATTTCTTTCCCTGTTACAATTCACTTCCTCCCTTGTGCTCATCCAACATCCCAGTGTGTGAAACACTGAAACACTCAATGGAACTGTGGACCTCTTAAAATAATAAATTAGGTCTGCGAGTGCTTTGTTTAAGTTATCCAGGGGCTCTCTTCTTTTCTCCTCCAACTCCTTCTCAGGACCACAGACCTTATAAGTTAACAGAATGGGTAGATTCTTCATCCTTCTCCACCTCATCTTCAATGTTATACAGCCATAAATTGAGGCAGGGACAATCCACAAATAGTGGAATCCCTGTGTTGCATCACAAGTGTGGAAACACATTTCTTCCTTTTTTGCTCTTCCTGCTTGTGTTGGTTTTTAGATATCCTTTTACGTAGTTTTCAACTTCAGAATACTAGAGTGAGACATTGTGGAAATGTAGTTACTTTTCAAGAAGTGTAATTTCCTACTACAGACAGAGGTCATGCACTAACCTGTGCAGTGCCAGGCTGAATATCTCATGCTTGAATACAAACAGAATTTGCTGATAAAGGAATGTGAAGATTTACTCCACTATAGACTGTGCATGTAGGCCAACAAATGGCAGTATGAAACTATATGATCAGTAAAAATATTAAGTGCGGATTGGAAGGTACATTTCTAAGAATACTGAAGGAACCACATGTGACATGTCAGCAATATTATCCACTATGCAAAACCACATACAGTATACAGTATATATTCCTCTTTCAAACAGTCAGCAGGGACATGAGGTGCTGGCCATAAGGGCAACTGGCCAGAATGAAGGCAGCAAGGACACAGTGTAATTTGTTTAAAAAAATGCTTACTAGGGCAGTGAAAAAGGCTGGAAAAATAATTAGGCCAGAGAGATATTGCACAATGAACAGCAGTATTTAATTACCTGTTTAAAGGAAATAAAAATCTGGCCATGACAGCTTTATTGTTCCCCTGACTTTGGATGCCTTGTCAATGTTATACTCTCCTATATTGGAAAAGAGAGAAAAGGGAAGAGGCCAGGAAACCAAACTCGCTGGGGACCCGTTGTCCCAACAAAGGTATTCCCGCACTCTCGTCCTAAGGTAAGGGATTTTGCAGGTTGCGAGGTTGTCATAAATAGAAAGAGCACTTTCTGTTAAAAATACATCTTTATTGAGTATCAAAATATTAAAACAGTGATATATCAAGAATCAATAAAATCGTAATACAACCATACAGTGATAACATAATTTACTGTAGGCAATCATTGTAGATACAGTGTTCGATGCAGATACATTGTCATTCGGTCCAACGCGTTTCGCAGAGCATTTGCTCAATTAAATGCTTCCTCAGGGACTGTATGTGACATTCAAAGAAAAGGAAAAAAATTATATATTCAACTATTGTTCAAATAGGCTACGTTAAATTAAGGGGAAATGCTGGGTTATACAATCCCAACAGTTGGTCACCTCTTTAACACCCCCTCCCCACTCGGAATGCCGGTGTCAACATTATCCTTCACAAATATTTTGAGTATCCACAAGTTCTGTGTCTTACCCTAAGCTCTCATATAACCATCTCTAATGGAACATCAAACAGTACTGGTAATCCAGAAACATATCATACCTGCATGGGGACAGCCAAAGTCACAGTATACTAAAACAGAGGGTGTTCCAGTTCCAGCCCTGCCGCATGTGTGTAGCAGGGAGCCGCGTTCGGCTTTCTCTGCCGCTGGAGACCTTTTGGCCGGTCCCACCGGAAATGACAGGGCCATAAGCCAGCCCCATTCTGTCACTTCCAGTGGGGGCGCCATGTTGGTGTGTACAGGAAAAACCAACATGAACCGCATACCAAGAAGTAATGCGGCAACACACCGGCCATTCCCTCCTGGCAAACACACCAAGTGAGTCGGGATCCCAGGGAGAAGCAAATCGCCTCTCCACTATCCCAGTTTGCGCCCGAGTGTCCATCAAATGGGTACTGGCCATCAAGTGTACATCCTGCGCCGCCCCTGTTGTGTTAGTCTGACATATCCAGCTATTAAAAGAAAATTGAAAGAAATAAGTTCCGCGCTGTAGATATCTAACGGATATATATAAAAAAGTGTGATTAGGCTGCAGCCTACCCTAAACTACAGTCAGAAGACTGTGTAAACAATGAGGTCAATAAATGGGTAATTGGCGCTGCCTATATTGGGTGATACAGTGTGTGAATCCAAATGAAAGTGTCTGTGCATTAATAAATATACACAATTAAATTAATAAAAACAACATATAAAAACAGAAGTGATATTAAAAGACCAACATATAAAATAATGGTGATAGTAAATCCCAGTAATAAATAAATAATATCTGAGTGCAATCAGGTGATTTGATACATGAAATAAATAGACCGATGCTGGTAAAACAATTTAAAGTGACAAGTGACAAGAAGGTGCTAAATTAGTGCACAGGGATAAAGATGAATGAATGCACTAACAAAAAGTACAGAAAATGAGTGCAGTAAAGTGCAAAGAAATAATTAGTTGTAAAACAATAAATAGTATGATAACTGGCTAAAAAATCTTTTGATAGTCCTAGTAGCCAGTGATGATGGTACAAAATAGTCCAAATTCAGAAAAAAAATCAGTGAATAAGGTGTAATAAGTGCAATAATGTGCAAAAAAGCAATAAATAATTAGGTGACTGGTTAAAAAAAGGGTGGTCCTAATAGCCAGAAAAGGTGATAAGAAATAGTCCAAATCCAGAAAAGATCCGTAATTGGATGAAATGAAATTCAAGGTGACCCCGTGGTGGGTAACTGGCGAGGTGCAAGAAAAGCCCACTAGTAATTAGCCTACTAACCAGATATACCCACCCCCCACACAGGGGTATAGAGCGGGTATTAAGATGTGGATGGAATTCCTTCCCTTGGCTCCTAACTTCCTTCTAGATCAGGGGGATGTTGGAGGCCGTCCCTGGGGATCCCGGGTGTCACCGGAGGAGAGCAGGATATAAAGGTCCTCTCCAATAGGAACAGTATTAAATACGGTCTCCGTGGGTAAAGGTAAGCCACTCAGCCGTGGAATCATACAGGGCAAAAGAAAGGCCAAATAGTGTAATACCATAAGATTTTTATTGCAATCAAACTATAAAAATGGGTACTCACAATGAAACAGGGAATGCAAGCGTGATAATGGCGTCCCAGAACGCAATGCGTTCCACCAATATGCCGGAACCGGAAATGAGGTGACGGCGCTGTATGCGTTTCGTCATCAGACGTCATCTGACAGCACCATTCCCTCCCGGCAAACACACCAAGTGAGTCGGGATCCCAGGGAGAAGCAAATCGCCTCTCCACTATCCCAGTGGAGAGAGTGTCCGTCAAATGGGTACCGGCCATCAAGTGTACATCCTGCGCCGCCTCTGTTGTGTTAGTCTGACATATCCAGCTATTAAGTTCACAGTTATATTCCAGGTATTAAAAAAACAAAAAGAAATGAACAGAAAACAGCGTTTCATACATTCCTGGTATTATTGTTTCATAAATGTAATATACCTTATAGTGCATGTAACTATAAAGACTTAAATTTATTATTTCCCAAGTAGATCCTTTTGCACAAATCCATACTACATAATTCTAATGAAGATACATATTAGGATAATGGGGCCTTATTTAATATTCTCCTCTCTATAGGAAAGATTTAAAGGACATTGCAGTGTTTAACCACTTTACCACCGGAGGATTTTCCTGCTAAAAGACCAGGGGTTTTTTTGCGATTTTTTACTGCGTGACTTTAACGGACAATCGCGCGGTCGTGAGACGCTGTACCTAAACGAATTTCACGTCCTTTTTTTCCCACAAACAGAGCTTTCTTTTGGTGGTATTTGATCACCTGTGCGATTTTTTGATCACGCGCTATAAACAAAGAAAAAGAGCGTAATTTTTGCAAAAACAACAATATTTTTCACTTTTTTTTATATGAAATTCCCCCCCAAAAAAATGTAAAAATCAAAATTTTTTAACATTTTCGGCCAATTTGTTTTACGCTACCTATGTTTGGTAAAAAAAATCGCAAAAAGCGTATTTTGATTGGTTTGCGCAAAAGTTATCGCGTTTACTAACAAAGGGAAAGATTTTTGTCATTTTTGGTGTTTTTTTTTTTAACGAGTAATGGCGGCGATCTGCGATTTTTTTTGCGGTACTGCGACATTGCGGCGGACAGATCGGACCCTTGACTGACATTTTTGACACTTTTGGGGGTACCAGTGACATTACTGCAGTAATCAGTGCTATATATATGCACTGTTACTGCAAAAATGACACTGGCAGGGAAGGGGTTAACAGTATTGGACAGGGAGGGGTTAAGTGTGTCCTAGGGGCATGTTTCTAACTGTGCAGGGACAGGTCTACTAGTGTAAAAACAAAGATCAACAGTTCTACATAGTAGAACTGTCTGATCTTCACTTTTACACAGGGAGAACTGACAGGCGGCTTGTTTACATAAGCCGCTCTGTCTTTCTCCCGCTGTACCGGCGATCGTAGTGTGACCGGCGGACATCGGGTCCGCCAGTCACACTCCCGCACTCCTCCGTGAATGAGCCGAGGCGGGCGCGCGCCTCAGCGGGCGCGCGCCTCAGCGGGCGCGCGCCCGCCCGCTATTGGCTCTGGAAGGAGTGACAGGCGAGCGACGTAGACCTACGTCACTCTGCCTGGCCGGGGCCGACTGCCGCAGTAAATATACTGTGCGCAGTCGGCAAGCGGTTAAGCTCGGTGGTTGAGTGGCATGAAAGTTTTAAATCCATTTTGCCTCTTGCTTGAGGATTTGGTTGTCGAAATCCCGTCCTTGAGGACTTTTTTGAATTTCATCTAATACTGAGAATGAAATCACACTGGGGTCATAGCTGTAGTGCAGACCTACATCTTTGCCAATTGGCGTACACATCAATGTAATAGAGGTGGTCCTGTATACGTTGTGCAACATTTCATCTTTCCAACATAAAACATTCCACATGTGCAATATATCAAGTACACCACACCTTCTGTTTGACAGTCTGCATAAAATTTAGATTTTAGTATCCCACCCCTTGGGAGAGGGAGGGTATAACCCTCTCTCACCCAGGAGCATTGATCACAACCACCGCATCGAAAGGTGCCCAAACCTCCAATAGCTCTCCTGCAATTTTCCCTTGTAGATGAATAATGACTATGGACGAGGCAGTCTCTTATGGATTGTGCTCGTCGATACACAACTTCTGGTTGTTTCCGTATATATTTGGAGATATTAGGGTCATCTGTAAGAAAATGCCAATTTTGACTCAAGACAGCTCTAATTTGTTGTTGGTTGGCATTATACTTGGTGATGATTTTTGTTGTTAAATTGAGTCTGCGAGTTTTTGATTAAAAAATTAACTTGTCTCTCTGATGTCCTTTCGCTCTATTATATGCCTTTTTACATGAATTACTGCTATATCCCTGGGCCATGAAGTGAATCTGTAAAGCTTTAGCCTCCGATTCAAAGTCACTGTCTCTGGGGCAATTCCTCTGTAGCCTCAAGTAGTGGCCGTAATGGATGCTGCGTATCAACAAGCGAGGGTGGCCACTCGTGGAATGCAGTATTGTATTTCCCGCAGTGTCTTTCCAATAAAGAGAAGTATATATGGAACCATCAAAATTCAAAAACATATTAGCGTCTAAAAAGGAAATACTTTCGATATCAAACTGTATTGTAAATTTAAGATTATATTCGTTATTCAATAAATAATCTACAAATAATTGTAGTTCAGTCACAGTGCCCATCCATATAATTAGCACGTCATCAATGCATTGACGCCACAACAGTATATGGTGAGATACATCGATGCGGCATCGTCTGAAAAAAGAGATCTTTCCCAACCCCCCAAGTACAGGTTGGCATACGATGGGGCACAACATGTCCCCATCACAACCCCCTGCACCTGGAGGTAGGCTGTGCCCTTATACATGAAGATTTTGGAGCGGAGTATTGTAACGCTCCTGCGTTTAACGTATGATGTGTATTTTCAGCTGCAGAAATATTCCACTTCAGTAGTCATGTAGAGAAACGCTGAGACACCATTCCCAACTCTCAATGACTCATCATGTGTGGATGATCTCAATTCAGCAAGTAAATACACACACTCAATAAGATGTTTCCTAGAGTGACTTATGTATATAGTAACACAGTGATGATAGGCTGAAGAGACAGGTTGGGTAAAGATGGTAGATGACAGACACTTGAAAGGAAATGTTCTTGAAAGTAAGATAGTAGCAGATGGGATGCAGATAGGTTTAGCAATCATGTATGGTAGCAGATGACAGAGTAGCAGGTGGACATACAAGAGAGATCAACCCAGTGCAAGAACAGGTGGTAGTAGGCTCAAGAGCTAGCAATCTTAGATAATGCAGATGTAGTAATAGTCCTTAGTATGCAGAGCTAGATAGTGTAAGCTTTAGTATAAAGGTTATAGAGGTTTCCCCTGTGGGGTACTTATCACTAATAGCAATGTAGCAGAGGAGAGGTTCGGCAAGAGCGGATGATCCGGTAGCGGGATACAGGGATCAGCGCAGCGTGGTTGTTTCCGACAGCGAGGTATGCTTGCAAGCATGAGAGCTTCAAGACAGGTTAGCATCAAGGCACAAAGCAGTTTGAAGGAAAACACATGAGAGTGAGAGCCGGCGACCTAAATAGCCATCCAGTCCGGCGCTCAGTGATGACAGCATCAGTCTTAAAGGTGTATGCGCACCTTACCAAAAGAGAATGGTGGGGCGCATACACTTCTGAAAGAGTAATTAGGGTACCCAAAGGTACCAGAACATTACAGTACCCCCCCTTAAGGCCGGCTCCTGAAGGCCTCTGGAGCTGGTTTGTCTGGGTACTTCGCATGAAAATTGCGGATTAATCTAGAGGCATGTATGTCACAGGTGTTTAGCCAGGTGTCGTCTTGGGGCCCATAGTTCTTCCATCGAACCAAGTACTGAAGTCTTCCTCTGTGGATATGAGAATCCAGAATCTCTTTTATCTCGTATTCTTCTCCACTTTCAACTTGTACAGGAGGAGGAGGTGGGATAGTAGGCCTTATTCCTTGGTCAGGAACATGGGGCTTCAGTAGCGACACATGGAAAATGGGATGTATTTTGAGGTCTATTGGCAATGTAAGCTGTACTGCAGCTTTTCCAATAAGTTTCTTGATTGGGAAAGGTCCCAAGAACAGAGGTCCAAGCTTTTTGCTAGGGATTTTCAGTCTTAAATTTTTTGTTGAGAGCCAAACGAGGTCCCCGATAGCGTACTGAGGAGAAGGTCTTCTGCGAAGATCATAGTACTTCTTTTGTTGACTATGAGCATGTGCAATGGTAGTATTAAGCAAACCCAGAGAGTCCTTTATTTGGGTAAGATAGTCTGAAGCTACTGGGTTATTTGAAGGAAGGATGCGTGGTGGAAGAATAGAGGGATGAAACCCATAGTTCAAGTAGAACGGACTCTGCTTGGTGGTACTGTGGGTTGCGTTGTTGTAGGCAAATTCTGCCAGAGGGAGAAGATCCACCCAATCATCCTGTTGGTAAGAAGTGTAACAACGTAAATATTGCTCGATGCATTGGTTGACTCTTTCAGTCTGTCCGTTGGTCTGCGGATGGTAAGGAGAAGTGAGCTTCCGCTCGATCCGTAGTATGTGACATAGTTCTTGCCAGAACTTGGAAATAAATTGTGATCCACGGTCAGACAGAAGAGTTTTTGGGATACCATGTAACTTAAAGACATGTTTCATCAGGAGTTCTGCCATTTGTTTGGACGAATGTAGTCTGCGAATAGCAATGAAATGTGCCATTTTTGTCAGATGGTCCACTGACACTAAGATGGTATTAAATCCTTTGGAAGGAGGCAATTCCACTATAAAGTCCAAGGACACAACTTCCCATGGAGTTTGGGGTATTGGTAGACTGCATAGTAGACCGGATGGTCTCGTAGTGTCAATTTTGGACCTGGCACAGACATTGCATGAAGAGACGAATTTTTGTATAGATGTTTTCATGTCAGGCCACCAGAATTGCCTGGTAATCAGATTAAGAGTCTTTGTCATACCCATATGTCCTGCCATAGGCACATCATGCGATAATTCCAAGATCTTGGTGCGTATGGTAGGTGGTATGTAAAGTTTGTCGTTGTAGTAGAGGAAGCCTTCTGCATCAGTATTTAATTGTGGTGGGGGTGTATCCAAACTTATACCATGCAAAACCTCTTCCTTCAAGGAATGGACAACTCCAATAATGCGTTTGTGAGGTATTATAGGAACGGAAGGGATTTCGAAGTAGTTTTCTTCAGTTAGTCGTGATAGTGCATCCGCCTTTTTGTTCTTATCTGCAGGTGTGTAGGTCACTAGGAAGTTAAACCTTAGAAAGAATAGTGACCATCGTACCTGTCGGTGTGAGAGAGTTTTGTTAGTCTGAAGATATTGGAGATTTTTATGGTCCGTGTATATAAGTATTGGTAATTGGGTGCCTTTGAGTAGATGTCGCTAATTCTCCAGAGCCAATTTTATAGCAAGCAGTTCCTTTTCACCCACGGGGTAATTTATCCCTGGACTGCTTAGGGATTTAGAAAAAAAGGCGACTGGATGAAGTGGTGAAGTGTGAGTTGGTCGTTGGGAGAGTATTGCTCCTACTGCCATGTTTGACGCATCTACTTCCAGAATGTATTGGAGGGATGGGTCTGGATGGCGTAGTATGGGAGCAGAAGTTAACCTTGTCTTTAACAGGTGAAAAGCTTTATTTGCTTCATCTGACCATTTGAATGGTTTTTTAATGCTAGTGAGCTGTGTGAGGGGTCTCACAATGGCAGAGAAGTTTCTAATGAACTTCCTGTAGAAATTCAAAAATCCAAGGAATCGCTGTAGCGCCTTGCGTGTGGTTGGTGTAGGCCAATCCTGAATGCAGGATATCTTACTCATGTCCATCTCGATTCCTGTTTTGGATATGATGTAGCCTAGAAACAGTACCTCTTCTTTATGAAACAAGCATTTTTTCAGTTTCACATAAAGGTTGTGTGCAAGCAATCTCGATAATACTAGTCTTACATGTCTTATGTGTTCAGACAGGGATCGGGAATATATAAGTATATCGTCCAGATATACCACAACACAGACATCTAGTAAGTCTCTGAAAATATCGTTTATAAATCGTTGAAAAACTGCAGGGGCGTTGCATAGCCCGAATGGCATTACAAGATATTCGAACAATCCGTATCTGGTTCTGAATGCAGTCTTCCACTCGTGTCCATCACGGATTCGAATGAGATTGTATGCTCCTTTCAGGTCCAATTTTGAAAAATAGGTAGCTCCACGCACCTGCTCAATGAGCTCAGGGATAAGCGGTAGAGGATAGCGATCTTTTATTGTAATAGCATTCAATTGCCTATAGTCGATGATAGGCCTGAGACTTGAGTCCTTATTGTGGACAAAAAAGAGTCCTGCTGCTGTGGAAGAAGTGGAAGGTCTAATAAAACCTTTTTCCAAATTCTCATCCAAATAGTCTTTGAGATGGGAAAGTTCATCCTGTGAAAGAGGATAAACATGACCGAACGGCAATTTGCTATTTGGGAGTAGATCAATGCTACAATCATAGTCTCGATGGGGAGGTAGTGCTTGAGCATTTTTCTCAAGAAAAACCTCAGAGAGATCCTGATAACATAGTGGTGCAATCTCATCTGTCACCACAGACAGGATCTTCCCGAAAGACGGGAGGTTACACGTACCCTCGCAATAGCAAGAGAGGAAGGTCAGGGTCTGTTCCTTCCAATCTATGGTTGGTTGATGTGTGTGCAACCAGGGAAGTCCCAAAACAATGGGAAAGTGGGGTGAAGGTATTAGATCGAAGGTAGTGGTCTCCATATGAGACCCGTTAGTAGTGACTAGGAGTGCCTGTGTCTGACCAGTGATCGGACCAGAGGATAAAGGAACACCGTTAATAAGACTTACTGAGACAGGTTTAAGTTTAGAAATAATAGGAACTTTATTTAAAGCAGCAAAACGTATGTCAATATAATTTCCACAAGATCCTGTGTCAATCATGGCCTTAGTAGTAATCCTGTTCTGGTCCCACTGTAATGTTAAGCAAACAGAAAGGTAAGGGTTAGTGATTGAAGTTGTCAATCCCCCTTGGAGGACATGTGAACACTCACCCTTCTTTTTGTAGACTAGGGGACAGACGTTTATCTTGTGATCCGGGGATGCACAGTACAAGCAGAGATTACCAGATCGTCTTCTGGCTCTTTCCATAGTTGATAGAGGTGGGCGTATGGTTCCTACCTCCATAGGAACGGGGTCAACGGCCGAAATCCGAGAAGAACTGGATAATGGCATTCCCATTTTCTCAGCCTTTCTTTCTCGTAGTCTTCTATCTATGGTGATACTGAGTTGTATCAATGCATCCAGGGTTTTTGGCAGATCCGCTCGGGCGAGCTCGTCTTTAACGGCCTCTGATAGGCCAAGCCTAAATTGGGATTTCAGAGATGCATCATTCCATTCTGAATCAAGGGTCCATCTCTTGAATTCTGCGACAAAGTCTTCTACAGGTCTCCCACCTTGTTTCCAGGATCTTAATTGAAGATCGGCAGTACTCTGCCTATTGGGATCATCATATAGGCTAGTGAGTTCTGCTAGGAACAAGGCATAGGAGTTGAGAAGCTGGTCGCTTTTCTCAAAAAGAGAGTCTGCCCAGGCCCGAGGATCGTCTGTTAGGTAAGAAATAATAGTACAAACCTTAATGTGATCAGTAAGGTAGGCACGGGGTTTTAGCAAGAAAAGTAACTTACATGCGTTTTTAAATTCACGAAATTTTTTGCGATCGCCTGTAAATACCAAAGGAGGATTTATTTTGGGTTCAGGGGACTGAGCAGTGGTAAGTTGTGTCAGTCTAATTACCTGCTGCGACAGAGCCTGATTGTCTTCTTTTAATTCAGCAAGTGCGTGTATTAACGCAGTTACTTGCTGTTTTAATTGTGTCATCTGAGTGGTTATTTCTGCTGAATACATTTGTGGTTCGTTCAATCTGTAACGCTCCTGCGTTTTATGTATGATGTGGATTTTCAGCTGCAGAAATATTCCACTTCAGTAGTCATGTAGAGAAACGCTGAGACACCATTCCCAACTCTCAATGACTCATCATGTGTGGATGATCTCAATTCAGCAAGTAAATACACACACTCAATAAGATGTTTCCTAGAGTGACTTATGTATATAGTAACACAGTGATGATAGGCTGAAGAGACAGGTTGGGTAGAGATGGTAGAAGACAGACACTTGAAAGGAAATGTTCTTGAAAGTAAGATAGTAGCACATGGGATGCAGATAGGTTTAGCAATCATGTATGGTAGCAGATGACAGAGTAGCAGGTGGACATACAAGAGAGATCAACCCAGTGCAAGAACAGGTGGTAGTAGGCTCAAGAGCTAGCAATCTTAGATAATGCAGATGTAGTAATAGTCCTTAGTATGCAGAGCTAGATAGTGTAGGCTTTAGTATAAAGGTTATAGAGGTTTCCCCTGTGGGGTACTTATCACTAATAGCAATGTAGCAGAGGAGAGGTTCGGCAAGAGCGGATGATCCGGTAGCGGGATACAGGGATCAGCGCAGCGTGGTTCCGACAGCGAGGTATGCTTGCAAGCATGAGAGCTTCAAGACAGGTTAGCATCAAGGCACAAAGCAGTTTGAACGAACACATGTGAGTGAGAGCTGGCGATCTAAATAGCCATCCAGTCCGGCGCTCAGTGATGACAGCATCAGTCTTAAAGGTGTATGCGCACCTTACCAAAAGAGAATGGTGGGGCGCATACACTTCTGAAAGAGTAATTAGGGTACCCAAAGGTACCAGAACATTACAAGTATGTGGTCCAATAATTGGACCACAAAGTTCGCCATAGGCCATTTAGAGTGTTCCTGCTCATAAAGAAACATGGAGATAATCTTCACTCCTTTTCCATGTGGTATGCTGGAGTACAATGCCTCAATATCCATAGCTACAAGCAGGTTAGGTTGTGTTTGGTTGTCCTTGGAACCGATATGTCAAAGTAATTTCCATAATGTTATACTTTCCATTCTGGTGAAAAAAAAAACAACTTTAACCACTTGCCACCGAGGCCAAATCTAGCATTTCTCTCATACGTAAAAATCCTATGTAAAAATCATAATTATTTCGCTAGAAACTGCTACAAACCTTATACATCTTTTTCAAGCAGAGGCTCTAGAGAATAAAATGGTGGGTGTTTTTTTTTTTTTAAAAAAATAACAGTATTTGCGCAACAGTTTTTCAAACGTTTTTGAAAAAATTATACTTAATTGAATATTAGTACACACAAACACAATTAAACACAATAGTTTGGTCAAAAATAAAATACAATGTCACACTGAGTAAACAAATACTATGTTGCTTGGCTATTTTTGGTAGTTTTCATAGCTTAGATATGTGAATTGTTAGACTTTAAACTAAGCCTCCCCTATTGATATGCCAAAAATCTGACTGTTTATGAGTTCTGCACAGGAAGTTAGGCTACAAGAAATGATGTAGCAGGAAATGAGGGAGAGAAATAGGACTTTGAACAGGCATGTGCTCACACATAGGACAGACTTGTTTTGAAGACAAAGGAGCAATAGTTCTTCTGGAAAACTTTGGAGGAAATAAATTACATAGTTACATAGTTACATAGTTAGTGAGGTTGAAAAAAGACATCAGTCCATCCAGTTCAACCTATGATGTGTGTGTGTGTTTGCTTTAACCGTACATTGTATACCCCTGTATGTTGTGGTCTTTAAGGTGTCCATCTAATAGTTTTTTGAAACTATCAATGCTCCCTGCTGATAAGACTGCTTGTGGAAGAGAATTCCACATCCTTACCGTCTTACAGTGAAGAACCCCTTACGCACTTTAAGGTTAAACCGCCTTTCCTCAAGTTTTAGTGAGTGGCCACGTGTCTTATTGTATCTCCTATCTCTGAATAGTTTGTTCCTTATGCTCGGGTCACCAGTACAGTATTTGTACATTGATATCATATCCCCCCTCAATCGTCTTTTCTCCAGAGAGAAAAGGTTCAGTGCTTGTAGTCTTTCCTCATAGCTGATGTCCTCGATTCCCCTAATTATTTTTGTTGCCCTTCTCTGGACTTTCTCCAATTCCAGCACATCCTTCCTGAGGACCGGTGCCCAGAACTGGACAGCATACTCCAGATGTGGCCGGACCAGAGTCTTGTTGAGTGGGAGAATAATCTCTTTATTTCTGGAGTGAATCCCCTTTTTTATACATCCCAGTATTCTGTTGGCTTTGCTTGCGGCGGCTTGGCATTGCATGCCACTGCCAAGCTTGTTGTCTACCAGTACCCCCAAGTCCTTTTCCATCCTAGACTCACCCAGAGGTTCCCCCCCTAGTGAGTAGCTTGCTTTCTGGTTTCTGGCCCCCAAGTGCATTACTTTACATTTATCAACATTAAACCTCATCTGCCATGTAGTTGCCCACCCCGTTATTTTGTTCAGGTCTGCTTGCAAGGTTTCCACATCCTGCATAGAAGATATTGGCATGCCTAGTTTAGTATCATCTGCAAATACTGAGATTGTACTAGATATCCCCTCCTCTAGATCATTTATGAACAAATTAAACAGGATTGGTCCCAGGACAGAACCCTGGGGGACCCCACTTTCCACACCCGCCCAATCCGAGTACTCCCCATTAATCACCACCCTCTGTACTCTCCCCTGGAGCCAGTTCTCTATCCAGGTACTCACCTTATGATCCATACCTACCTTCCTTAGTTTGTACAGTAATCGTTTGTGGGGAACGGTGTCAAAGGCCTTTGCAAAGTCCAGATACACCACATCCACAGGCTTACCTTTATCTAGGTGGCAGCTCACTTCATCGTAGAAGGTTAATAAATTGGTTTGGCAGGAACGATTTTTCATAAATCCATGCTGATTACTACTTATAATACCGTTTTCATTACTAAAGTCTTGTATGTGGTCCCTTAACATCCCCTCCAAAATTTTGCAGACTACAGATGTTAGGCTGACCGGCCTATAGTTACCCGGGATATATCTCGGCCCCTTCTTAAATATTGGTACCACGTTGGCTTTTTTCCAATCAGCGGGCACCATACCCGTCTGTAAACTATCCTTAAAGATCAAGAATAATGGTCTGGCAATCACCTGGCTGAGCTCATTAAGAACCCTCGGGTGCAAGCCATCCGGTCCCGGGGATTTATTTATATTAAGTTTCTCTAGTTTAGCTCTAAGTCTATCCTCTGTTAGCCATGGCGGCACTTCCTAAGGTGTATTATTTAGTTCGGCCTTACAAGCTGGGTTTGTGTAGCCCCCCGATTCTTTTGTGAAGACTGAAGAGAAGAAATTATTCAACACTTCCGCCTTTTCTTTGTCCTCAGTGGCCATATTTCCTTTGTCAACTTTTATGGGGCCAATGTGTTCTGGCCTCGCTTTCCTACTGTTTATATACTTAAAGAACTTCTTGGGGTTCTTTTTACTCTCCTCCGCTATATGTCTCTCGTGTTCTATTTTAGCCGCCCTGATTTCGTCTTTACATTTCTTATTACACTCTTTGTAATGCTTAAATGCTGCCAATGACCCCTCAGTCTTGTATTTTTTGAAGGCCTTTTCTTTAGCACTAATATACATTTTTATGTTGGAGTTTAGCCATCCAGGGTTTATTTTTGCTCTTTTAAATTTATTTCCCTTTGGAATGCACTGGCCAATCCCCCTGTTTAGTATGCTCTTGAAGCGCTCCCATTTTTCCTCCGTGTTCTTTGTTCCCAGGGTTCTATCCCAATTGATATTTTCTAGCAGCAAGCGCAGTTTAGGGAAATTGGCTCTTTTGAAATTCAGTGTTCTTATATTACCCCTCTGCTTCCTATTACTGTAATTAATACTGAAACTTATTGACCTATGGTCACTGTTTCCTAAGTTGTCCCGTATTTCTATATCCGTGATCAGGTCTGTATTGTTGGTAATCAGTAGGTCAAGTACCGCATTGTTTCTTGTCGGTGCATTCACCATCTGACCCATAAAATTGTCCTGCAAAACATTTAGGAACTGCCTAGCCTTGGCTGAGTGCGCGGTTCCTTCTGCCCAGTCTATATCTGGATAATTAAAGTCCCCCATTATAATGATGTTTCCCATCCTTGCTGCCAATCCTATCTGTAAAAGGAGGTCCGCCTCACCCTCCTCCCTCTGGTTGGGGGGTCTATAGCATACGCCCAATATTACCTTCCCCGCCGTGCCTTCCCTTTGAAGCTCTACCCATAGGGATTCTGCCTTGCCCTTAGCTCCATTATTAATATCATCCCTCATATTTACCTGTACACTGTTCTTAATATACAGACATACCCCTCCCCCTGTTTTACCTTCTCTATCTCTGCGATAAAGGGAATACCCCTGAATGGTCACCATCCAATCATGAGAGCTGTCAAACCAAGTCTCAGTTATCCCCACAAAATCTAAGTCCTCCTCAAACATCAGCAGCTCCAGCTCTCCCATCTTGTTGGCCAGGCTTCTGGCATTGGCATACAACCCTCTTAATTTTGATCGGTTACATTTATCTTCATTTGATGTTTTTAGGCTGCTCTCTTGATTTTTCCCCATACCCACCCTGGGTTTAGGAGCTCCGAACACCCTACCGCTAATGCCCCCATATCTGCCCTCTGAAACTTGCTTTCCACTGGCTAACTCTACATCTGTACCCTCCCCCCCATTCCCTAGTTTAAAAGCCCCTCTAACTTTTTGGCCATCCTTGCACCCAGTACAGCTGCACCCACCCCATTTAGGTGCAATCCGTCCCTACCAAAGAGCCGGTGACCGACTGAGAAGTCAGCCCAGTTCTCCAGGAACCCGAAACCCTCCTTACTACACCAGCTCCTCAGCCACTCGTTAACTTCCCTAATCTCCCGCTGCCTCTCTGGTGTGGCTCGAGGTACAGGTAGTATTTCGGAAAATACTACCTTGGAGGTCCTAGTCCTCAACTTAGCGCCTAAGTCCCTGAAATCATTTAGGACTCTCCGTCTTCCTCTGCCTATGTCATTGGTACCCACGTGTACCATGACAGCTGGGTCTTCCCCAGCCCCACCCAATAATCTGTCCACCCGATCCGCGATGTGCCGAACCCGAGCGCCCGGCAAACAACAGACTGTTCGGCACACACGGTCTTTGTCACAGATCACACTGTCTGCCCTTCTAATAATGGAGTCCCCTACCACCAGCACCTGTCTTTCCTTTCCCTTTCTCCCGGCCTTACTGGAGGAGTTCTTCCCCTGGCAGCTAGGGGCGTCGCTCTGCTCCAGCAATGCTGGTCCCTGACTGGTTTCCCCAACATCACACAACGGGGCGTATCTATTGGGGTGCTCCAGCCCAGGATCAGCCTCCTTGCCTTGTTCCCTTCTACCCCTCCTAACTGTCACCCCTCTAAACTGCTCTGATGCCTGCACCTCCAATACTCCGCCCTCCTCTGTGCAGACCCCTGCCTGCACCTGACTGGTACAATCCTGGCTCTCCTCCGGTATGGACATTCGTCTCAGTGTTGCCAGCTGCTTCCCTAGATTCAGGACCTGAGCTTCCAGGGAAACAACGTGCTTACATCTTGCGCATATGTATTCGCCCTCGATCACATGTCTGAGGAACGCATACATATTACAAGATGTACACCGAGTCACATCTCCACACCCACCGGGCATTGTACCTACTATCTAATCTAATGGGGATTCAGTAATTTAAGTCTATCCTATGTGGCTATTTCCTGGCTTCCTAACGCTACCTTCTCACCCTCTGGTACTCCGCTTCACTGTTGTGCATATTTAACAGTGGCTCACTAATGATACCTGTCTTTTGTAAAGATTTTAGAAAGGAAGTTTGGCAAAGCCTAACCCCCCCCCCCCCTTCAAAGTCACTGTACAATGGATAAACAGCCCTTTTGTTCTCAGGACAAATGGTGTTGGTTTGGGGGGATGGTATATTCTTTAATCACAAGTCTAAATGACTGCTCAAAGCTGCAAGTCTGCAGTCTCAAACGGAACATCTATGAAGCAAGAAGCTAAACCTGACTTCTCTGTGCCATGTGCTTGAAAAGCAAATGGGACTCCATGGCTGCTAACTCCTTTTAGCTAAGTATATTTGCTTTATCTTTATCTGTATCTGCTGCTAGTCTTGTATTATGCTCCTAAATATTGTAATAGTTTTGTATGTACAGATTGTTTTTGCATAGTAAAGCACATTTATATACCACAAAGGTCTAAGTTTCCCTGGTTGTACTGCAAAGTAACCGCGCTAGATAAAGCACGCAAAACATTTGGGGGCTCGTCCGCGATTTGCGCTATAAATTCAACTGAAACAGACCTGTTTTCTGTGGTGTTGTGTAGCTTGTGCTAGGTAAAAAAAATGCTGCGTAAGCTGTTTAGGAAAAGCAAGGCTGCAGAGGTTTCTGGTGTCCAGAAGGAAATGTGCAGTTTACCTATCTGGGCCAGAGACAATGAGTGGGAGTCTATTGCTAAAGTATTTGCAAAGTATGCTTCTCCTTTGAATAAGACTTGGGGTGGTAAAATCTCAGATCATTTTGTAGATTTTAGCCTTAAGGGGTTGGATTTAAGTAAAGCAGAGAAGAGGACAGTTTCCACAGTGGGCTGGTATTTTCTTCATGCTCTCTATACAGAATCACAGAGAAGGGAGAAGGCAGAGGCAGAAGTTAAGTTATTGAAAGACCAGCTAGCAGTTGCTTCAGAGTGTGTGCGTTCAACTGCTAGTAGGGCTGATGATTTGCAAGAGCGGTGTGCAGCCCTCATGACCAAATCAATTAATGCCTTAAGGAAAAGAAAGGGACGTAAACCTGTTAGTAAAGCCAGGGTACGTGCCATTGTCACATCCCAAAACTGGGATTGTGAGGATGTCTCCTCCAATGATAGTGAGGATGAGGAGATAGAATTTGATGTTTCTGATGATGATCATCCAATGGGAAAGAAAAAGTGTGCCAGACCTCTCATTACTAAGCATAGGAAAAGGCAACATGATAGAGAGGATATGGCAGATGGGGAGGTGCATTATCGCAACCCCAGAGATGTTGAATTTGAAGAAGTCAGGGAGTTTACACAAACTGAACTCCATGAGCTGGCAAAACAATACAAACAAAGGTCCGGGGAACCCCTATTGAGTTGGCTCTTACGTTTGTGGGATGAAGGGGCGGACAGTGTTGTTTTGTCAGGCAAGGAAGCAGTGGCTTTGGGAGTGTTAACCCATGATCCACAATTGCGTCAGGCCATGCGAAAAGCCCGAGAGTTTAGTGTGAATTTTTCACTCTTAGACCTCGTGAGAGATGGTATAGTCCGAGTATACGCTAATCCTAGTGACCTGGAAAATACCTACTCGTGGAGAACATTAGGAGAAGGTATTTCCAGGTTACGTGAGATGGGTTGTATAACCGGATTAAATACATTTCCAGAATGGATGGGTCCAGATATGGAACCCTTCACGTCTGCTCTGCGCTCTAAGCTAATGAAGTCTGCACCATTTAATCTCAGGGCTCCTTTATTGTCTTTGCTGGGAGGCCTGGGTTTAAACAGCAAAATTCATGAAGCAACAACCCTTTTAAGCCAGTTGGGGGAGCTAGAGGAGACTAAAACAAAACCTGTCAGGGCAGTAGATAAGGTCAGACAGGCAGAGAACAGGCTGAAAAGGACTTTTAAAGAGAAGAAAGGGAATGTGGGAGAGAAGACAGGAGGTGAAGAGAAAACCAGGCTAGTTATCTCTAGGAAACAAATGTGGGTGGACCTATTAAAGGCAGGAGTACCTAAAAGTGAGATAGATGGCATCTCTACTGCAGAAATTTTGAAGCGGTGGAAACATTTAGTGGGGAAAACTGTCAGGGTTAGAAACACTACTCCTAGTGAAGATAACATCAGCCTAGATTTAGAGACAACAGAACAGACCCCTCCTGTTAGTCCCAAACCCATTCCCAAAACTGAACATGAACCCAAACCCAAATCCCTTTATCCTGGGGAGGAGTTAGAGAGAATTAGAAAAGGGGATTGGGAGGTTCCTTATCCTTTATGAAGGGAAGGTGGGTCTCCTGTAATAGCAATAAGAACAGTGACAGCAGGAGACCGACGCCCATATGCACCTGTCACTGTATGGTGGGGGAAGTCGTCTCCTCCTACACATGTCATGGCTTTAGTGGATACTGGAGCTGAAGTTACACTTTTGCAAGGAGATCCTTCCCATCACAAAGGAGAAGTGATTTATGTAGAAGGTTTGGGAGGGCAAACCACACCAGCAGTTAGGACACGGGTGAAATTGGCTATTGGCAAGGGACCAGGATTTTGGACAAATGTTTTGGTATCAGAGTTACCTGAAAATATTCTTGGGATGGATGTACTTCAAGGTCAGTCTATTCAGACTGAACAAGGTACATTCACATTCGGGTATCCTGATAAAACGTATCTGGTCAGGGCGGTGAAGGCTGTGGTCAGAGGTCATGCAAAATGGACCCCTGTCTTTATTCCTCCACCAGAGAAGCCAGTCTGTCTCAAGCAATACAGACTTCCTGGAGGCCACAAAGAAATTGGGGAGACTATTCATGAACTGTTAAGAGTAGGGATCCTTAGACCTGCTGTAAGTCCATTCTCATCTCCGGTGTTCCCAGTAAAGAAACCTGATGGGACATATAGAATGACTGTGGATTACAGAGGTCCAAACAAAGTGGCACCTCCATTAAAGTCAGCTGTACCTGATATGATCTCAATCATTGAGAAAATTGCTAAAGAGGCAGGAGAATATCATGCTGTGATAGACCTGGCTAATGCTTTCTTTTCGATTCCAATAGACCCAGAGTGTCAGAACCAGTTTTCCTTTGTGTGGAATGGCCGCCAGTACACTTTCACTGTTCTTCCTCAAGGATACCTTCATTCTCCAACGATTTGTCATGGACTGATTGCCCGAGATTTAAGCACCCTAAATCTGAAAGTCGCTGTGTTTCACTACATTGATGACATCATGATCTCTGGAACAAAGGAAGATGTAACTGAAGCACTGCACCTGCTGATACAGCACATGGAGAACAGAGGGTGGGCTATCAACAGAGACAAAGTCCAAGGACCTGCCACAGAGGTGAAATTCCTGGGAATGATGTGGACTGGGCCACAGAGGAAAATTCCAGAGACAGTTGTGCAAACTATCCAGGCATTGTTGCCACCTACTACCAAAAAGGAGGCACAGAAGTTCATTGGAGTTGTGGGATTCTGGAGATCATTCATCCCACATCTTGGACTGATTCTGAGGCCTATATACAATGTCACAAGAAAAAAGACTGAGTTCACATGGGGTTCAGAGCAGCGGACCGCATTCCTGGCTGCTAAAGAAGCCATTTTGCAGCATCAAGGATTGGGACCTGTGAGACAAGGAGTACCATTTCAGCTGGATGTAGTTGAGCAGGATGGTACAATATCTTGGAGTCTGTGGCAGCCAAATGAAAAGAAGGGACTGAGAGCAATACCCATTGGATTTTGGTCCAAACAACTTACAGGGGCACAGAAGAGATACACGCCCCTAGAGAAGTACCTGTTTGGGGCCTACACAGCACTTCAACACGTAGAGACCATTACAGGAAAGGACACAGTCACCATCCATACTGCATTGCCAATAGCAGGATGGGTGAGAGATGATGGACTGACCACTAGGGCAGCTGTAGCCCAGAACCAAACACTGATGAAATGGAAGTGGTACCTTCAAGAAAGAGGGGGTATTGCAGCTGGGGATGTCAGAGACATTTCAAAACAGTTAGCTGGGCTTGTCACTTTTACCAGCACCCATACAGAAGAAGAAATTCCTGTGCTGCAGTCATCCCCCATTCACGAGGCTCCACCCTTTGAGTCTCTGTCAGATAAGTTGAAGGAGTCAGCATGGTTCACTGATGGTTCAGCCATAGTCACCTCGTCTGGTCGTAAATGGACAGCAGCAGCCTACAACCCGAGTACAGACACAGTCCTGCAGGAGACCGGAATTGGAGGGTCCAGTCAGTATGCAGAGTTGAAAGCTGTAGTGATGACTCTTCAGGAGGATCTTTCTTCCCATGTCACTATCTACACTGACAGCTGGGCGGTCTTTAAAGGACTGACAACTTGGATGCCCACGTGGAAGTCCAATGAATGGTTGATTCATGGAAAGGTGGTGTGGGGAGGCAAGGAAGTCTGGGACTTCAACTGGAAGGAAGCTCACTCCCTCACCATAAAAGTGGGGCATGTTGATGCACATGTGCCCCTGGTCCCAGACTTTGAGAACTATAACAGAGTGGCAGACGAAATTGCCAAGGTGAATGCAGTTGTGCCAATTGATCCTGTCTTGATGAATTTGGCCAACTGGGCCCACAAACAATCTGGACATTTGGGGCAGAAAGCCACATATGAATGGGCACAGCAAAGAGGATTGCCCATATCAATGGACATGATAAGGACTGTAATAGGCAACTGTACAGTGTGTGGAGAAGTGCGACAATGGTCATTGCAAAAGTACTCCACCGGGTCGATTAAGAGGGGAGAGAGGCCTGCAGAGATTTGGCAGATTGACTTCATCGGTCCCCTGCCCCGGGGAAACAATGGACTGAGGTATTGTTGCACTGCAGTGGACACCTATTCAGGACTTTTGTTTGTTCATCCTTGCAAACGTGCAGATCAAGCCGCAACACTTCAACTGCTACAGAAAATTGTTGTTGCGTATGGCTGTCCCAAACAAGTCCAAAGTGATAATGGCTCACACTTCACCGGATCAACAGTACAGCAATGGGCCAAAGATTCTGGAGTGTACTGGTTGTGCCACATCCCATATCATCCACAGGCAGCTGGTTTGATTGAAAGATACAATGGGCTATTGAAGGACCAGATACGCAAACTTACACCCACACGTACACTAAGGGGGTGGGATCGGGTCCTCACACAGGCAGTCATGTTGTTAAATTCTAGGCCACTAGCCAAAAGCACACCATATGAAAGGATGGTTGGGGCTGGGGTGCAGATTCCACAGCTAGAGTGCAGAGTTCAGTATTTACACAAGGTTCCTGAAAGAACAGGGTTTAACAGATACCAAGTTACTGCTTCCCATGACATAGAAACCAAGAGTGAAGTATCTGAAGCTGAAGCCTATCTAGGAATGAGAGGGAATCTGGCAGGAAGGTTTGAAGTTATATTTGCATTGGCAGATGAGCTTCAAGACAGTGGCTGGGACTCTGATTGGTTAGTGGATACTTCCCAGCAAGAGTGGAAGGTGAGGCTCTATAATATCAAACCTTCCAAAATAAACAGCAGTGATCTTCTAGGAAATATCAGTATATTTCCTCTCCTCCCTATTGATGTCCTTTGGGAGGGTCAGAAGTGGATACAGGCAGGTGGAAAAGTGTTGGTCAGAGATCCAGGCAAGAAGTCAGTTAGAGGAGAGATTGTAGCTGAAGGGCCGGGATCTACTGTATATGTATTATTAGAAGGAACAGGCTGTCTCCGATTTGATCCATAGAAAGACCAGAGAAAGTGGTTACATGATGGACAGAATGATGGAAGACCGCAAGATCTATGGAGAGCAAGGCCTTTTGATGTATTACAAGCCTGGACTTGTTTTCTAAAGAACGTTAGATTGGACTTTTCTAATGAACTCTTAGCCAAAGACTGAAACACCTTCATAGTTATAGGAGGGGGTTGTATTTTAGTTAGTTCCCCCATTGTGTTTTATTTAGGATAAACCGGGGGGGGGGGGGGGGTGGGAGAATTATTAGATGTCTTTATGTAAAGTTGGAGACATTATGTCATTTGTGAGCCAAGGGGTGGAGTGTTGTGCATATTTAACAGTGGCTCACTAATGATACCTGTCTTTTGTAAAGATTTTAGAAAGGAAGTTTGGCAAAGCCTAACCCCCCCCCCCCTTCAAAGTCACTGTACAATGGATAAACAGCCCTTTTGTTCTCAGGACAAATGGTGTTGGTTTGGGGGGATGGTATATTCTTTAATCACAAGTCTAAATGACTGCTCAAAGCTGCAAGTCTGCAGTCTCAAACGGAACATCTATGAAGCAAGAAGCTAAACCTGACTTCTCTGTGCCATGTGCTTGAAAAGCAAACGGGACTCCATGGCTGCTAACTCCTTTTAGCTAAGTATATTTGCTTTATCTTTATCTGTATCTGCTGCTAGTCTTGTATTATGCTCCTAAATATTGTAATAGTTTTGTATGTACAGATTGTTTTTGCATAGTAAAGCACATTTATATACCACAAAGGTCTAAGTTTCCTTGGTTGTACCGCAAAGTAACCGCGCTAGATAAAGCACGCAAAACATTCACTCACTTGACACTCAGTTGCACAACACTCACTTACCAGTCGCAAAGATACCTCAGACGCAAAGATACTCACCAGTCGCAAGATACTCACTAGACGCAAGATACTCACCAATCGCAAGTTACTCCCAGTCGCAAGATACTCACCAGTCGCAGAGATACTCACCAGTCGCAGAGATACTCACCAGTCTCAAAGATACTCACCAGTCGCAGAGATACTCACCAGTCGCAGGTACTCACCAGTCGCAGATACTCACCAGTCGCAAAGATACTCACCAGTCGCAAAGATACTCACCAGTCGCAGAGATACTCACCAGTCGCAGAGATACTCACCAGTCGCAAGGATACTCACCCGTCCAAAGATCTTCACCAGTCGGTCGGTCACAGAACACAGTCAGTCAGTCGCAGAGCACAGTCAGACAGTCGCAGAGCGGTCAGTCGGTCGCAGAGCGGTCAGTCGGTCACAGAGCGGTCGCAGAGCGGTCAGTCAGTCGCAGAGCGGTCAGTTGGTCACAGAGCAGTCAGTCGCAGAGCGGTCAGTCAGTCGCAGAGCGGTCAGTCGGTTGCAGAGCGGTCAGTCGGTCGCAGAGCGGTCAGTCGGTCACAGAGCGGTCAGTCGGTCGCAGAGCGGTCAGTCGGTCACAGAGCAGTCAGTCGCAGAGCGGTCAGTCGGTCGCAGAGCGGTCAGTCGGTCGCAGAGCAGTCAGTCGCAGAGTGGTCAGTCGGTCGCAGAGCGGTCAGTCGGTCGCAGAGCAGTCAGTCGCAGAGCGGTCAGTCGGTCCTAGAGCGGTCAGTCGCTCGCAGAGCGGTCAGTCGGTCGCAGAGTCAGTCGGTCGCAGAGCGGTCAGTCGGTCGCAGAGCGGTCAGTCGCAGTGATAGTAGTGTTGTGCTTATAGTCACCCCACCAGCTGATCAGTTGTTACTTTATGTCCCCAGTCAGGTCCTGTCAGGTCCTTGTCGTCGCCGCTGTTATTGGTTCACGCAGCTCTCTCTTCCCTGCCTTGCTTGCAGCTGCTGCTGCCTCACACACTGGGGACGGTCCCCTCCTCCTCTTCTCCTTCTCCCGGGAACTCTCTCCTCACGATAAGTGCGTGTCCATCCGCCGCCGCCACCGCCACCACCGCTCTCTGCCCTCTCTGCCCCGGTCCCTGGGGTCCACTGCACCCGCGCCGGTATCCTACTACGTCCCTGCTGCTGTCACTCCCTCCTTCTGGCCGGCCGCCGCCGCCGCTGCTCGGTCCTCCCGCTTTGGTCTCCCGCAGCTCCTCTTCCTCCTCGCACACACACAGCTCCGCACCCGGTTCAGCACAGCGCACGGCTCCCTCGCCGCACGCCGCTCGTCCGCACACACACAGCACAGCGCGCGGCTCTCTCTCTGCACAGCTTCCGTTTTGTGAAGGACTCTGAAGGGAGGAACCACAAATATGTAATGATTTAAAAGCCCAAGTTAAGTAGCTGTTTAGTATACCTATGCCTATCTCATTCATTGTACATGCTTATTTGTTAGAAAGTATAGATAGTTTGTACATTGTAGGCATATTTTATTGTACTTTGTATGCCATGCATTGTGTATCCTGCAGTTGTATGTGCAGCTTTTTTGTTTAGTAAAGCAAATATTAATACACTACAGAGGCCTAAGCTTCCTTGGCTTATACTGCAAAGAACCTTAAAAGACACAAGCAAAACAAACATGTCATGCTTTAAAACTGTGCAGGCCCATGGAATAGTGGAACTGTGGTACATTTAATTATCCATAAAAGCCTTTACAGCTTATTAGAGTAGAGGTACACAGGAGGTCTGGTGCTAAAATTATTGCTCTCACTTTCTGATATTTACTTTTTTTTTTAACACTGTACATTTAATTTTTTATTAACGTTATTGCTATGACAAGGGATCACCAACATCTTTTGTGATAGCATGGACCATAACCTGTCCTTTTTATGGAAAGATCTGGGGTCTATTAACCCTATTATCTCTCCTCTGGCCCCCAAAGCATCTGATCAAACCAAGATCGGTTTGATCAGATGCTTTAACCACTTTACCACCGGAGGATTTTGCTGTCTTCCGTCCAGGCCACTTTTTGCGATTCGGCGCTGTGCGACTTCAACTGACAATTGCACGGTCGTGCGACGCCGTACCCAAACGAAATTTACGTCCTTTTTTTCCCACAAACAGAGCTTTCTTTTGGTGGTATTTGATCACCTGTGCGATTTTTACTTTTTGCGCTATAAACAAAAAAAGAGCGTTTATTTTGAAAAAATAACAATATTTTTAACATTTTTTTATATGAAATTCCCCCCAAAAAAGATGTAAAAACCAATTTTTTAAAAAATTTTTGGCCAATTTGTTTTCTGCTACCTATGTTTGGTAAAAAAATCGCAATAAGCGTATTTTGATTGGTTTGCGCAAAAGTTATTGCGTTTACTAACAAAGGGAAAGATTTCTGTCATTTTTGGTGTTTTTTTTTTAACGCGTAATGGCGGCGATCTGCGATTTTTTTTGCGGGACTGCGACATTGCGGCGGACAGATCGGACCCTTGACTGACATTTTTGACACTTTTGGGGGTACCAGTGACATTACTGCAGTAATCAGTGCTATATATATGCACTGTTACTGTAAAAATGACACTGGCAGGGAAGGGGTTAATTTTATTGGAGAGGGAGGGGTTAATGTATGCCTGGTGCTTACTGACGTGTGGGGGGGGAGGTGACTGTGTGAGTCATGGACAGATCGGATGTCCAGCTATGCTGAACAGTCCGATCTGTCACTCCCTGTCACTATGGAGATCCGCCCGCTGTGTTTACCCGACGATCGGGTAAGAGCAGCGGCGATCGCCGCTGCTCCTCCCCTGGCCCGACTCCCGCTGTGAATGAAAACAGCGGGAGCGAGCCTCCGGCAGCGCGCAAGCGCCGCCCAGAAGGGGGAGTGTCTGACGACGTAGTACTTCGTCGTCAGACGATAACGAGCCACTCTGCCGCAGTAATATTACTGTGAGCAGTCGTAAAGTGGTTAAGGAGCTGATAACAGCTTGTTATCATTAGACCAAAACTGGAAGTGACAAAATAATTGGGAGAAACAACATCATCTCATCTCTCTGTGTTTAATGCACTTGATGCTGCTGATCTGAGTGGTCCTGGGCTCCCTGATGGGATGGGAGAGCCTGGGAAAGGTGGCAATGGTGGCGGAGGGGGGGAGGGGCAGACTATCCCGCTATAACCACTTCAATCTGGGGATGTCAGATGACATCCTACGGGTGGGAAGTGATTACAAATTGGATCAGTTAACAGCTCAGAGTTTAAAGGCATGTTTTTCTAAAATGTCTAATTTCTATATAGACTTGTCAATTTTGTATGCAATCTAATTTACAGAAGGAGACAATTTAGTTAGTTTTAGTTGTACTCAAAAATGTTTAGGAGAAGGCTGTTGAAATATTTGTGGCCTGAAAGTTTTTACTGGGGTTGATACACTGTTAGTAGACACTGTTTACTTAGTAAAACAGCTGTTCATTTTGCTCAGTAAATAAGGTTAAGGAATGTTATATGTAATAAAAAACTATCATGTACATGTATTAGTACTTTCTATACTGAAATCACAGTAGAAGAAATCGAGACTTGAATTGTATGTGCTTCAGTTACTACTAGAATTACATATTTTAATTAATGGATTACCTGAGTTTTTCCAAAATTGTGATGCATTTGCTATTTAGATATCTTGTTTATCTAAGGACAGAAAGGCATCTTTCTTGTCAATATTTCTAGCATAATTTGCTGTACTATTTAATCTCACTTTAAAAGGTCCAGAATTAAGTGTGTGACATTTAATTTAGTAAATACAGTGCATTCTAATATTTAACTTACCATATTAATGCATACCATCTGTTTATTTTACTTCCTGGTGTTCTGTTTAAGTTCACTTTTACAGCTTGCAGTGAATCTGTTCTAAAAACAAATATTGATATGTTCTTGTACATTGTTTGCCGTATGCAATTTTCCATGTTCATCATAAAAAAAAATATATATATATATATATATATATATATATATATATATATGTAGCACCCTCCTAGGTAGGTGCTAGGAAGAAGCATATGGGTGGCCCTCTCTGCATATCAGGAGGGCCTGATCATTTAGTTAGGCTGTCATGTGCTTTCAAGGGTGTCCGTTGAGTCTGGGGAGTCTCCCCACTGTGTCTCATGAGGGCTCTTATTGGATAATGGAGGAAACCTGACCAATAGCACACCAGGGCTTGTATCCATCGCAGAGGGCAGACGCAGTGTCTTTGGCAGGAAGCAGAGTCCCAGGACGAGGGTGATGGCTGTCCCTCCTCCTGTCAGCGAGACTGTCCTGGGCGGTCGGCCTAGAGGACAAAGGTTGAGCTGAGCTGCGGAGGAGGAATCCAGAGTGCTGTGGACCGAGTGGAGCTGCTGGGCAGAAGTTTTGAGGAAAAACAGCATTGTGAGTACTTGAGACTGCCCAGGGGTCTGCCTATGAGAGGGGACCACTCCAGAAGGTCAAGGGGCTACAGGAGCCAGCTAACCTGTAGAGAAGGTTTAGAGAAAGGGGGTGCCAGTGTTTAAGCTCTGAAGATAAGTCACTAGAAAGAGGGTGCCAGGTGGGCCCCAAGGTTTTTAACAGCGCAGCAGCAGCACAAGTAGCTACCTCAGCAAGGAGTGCTTAAGGGAGCTAAAGAAAGGACTTTATGTGAGAAAGCAGTCCAAGGTCAGTTTGAAGCTAACAGGCAGCAAGCCAGCGTTAACCAGCATCAACCGGCGTTGACCGGCATCTAGCAAGTATCAAGTCAGTGCCAAGAAGCGTTTTCAGTTGTCCCTAGCAAATTGTGCATAGTTGAGCCAAAGGGGTATCCCACTCATTCCCTTCTCCCGTCCAAGTTCTCAATAAATACAAATAAACCAAAGTTACTGGACTGGTCATTTTCTCAGCGCTCACACTGGGAGGAACATGCACAGGGGTACTTTTGTTGCACCTGGTTGCCCAGGGGGACCCATATCCAGCAAAACGGCTGGGAATCCTGCTACATTTGGGATTTCACCCTGGGTTACCAGGCTAGTTGCTACCAGAAACGGCTGCAATGGAAAGTTAAAATTTCCATTTCTTTGCCAGGGACTGTACTTCAAAACCCAAGACAAGTGTGAGGTCAGCTCTGTAGGAGACAGGGAGTGATGTGCACATGGAAGGTTGCCCATGGCAACGGGAAAGTTCCAGTCAATACTGCAAAATGGCGGGAACCTTCCACTTCAGTTATCAGATGTACTCTGCTATCAAGGATTGGAGAGCAGGGAAGAGATGTATGTCAGTGAATAAAAGCTGCAGTTGCTTAACAGAGAAAGGTCCCAGAGTGGACAAAGGAAATGGTGGCCAGGGGCACGAGGAGCTAGGTGCCAGGGGCCAGGTGTGTGTACAGGGTATATGGACTGATGTTGACCATGCTTATGACAGCGGGACATTTGTTCTATACAGCAATTGCAGTGATACTGTGAAGATTGCAGTCGGCCATGCCGGGAGGGGCAGTGGGACTATATTCGGAGACAGTTTGGCGGGCCTTACTTGCACATGTGTCGGGGAGAGGACTTTTGACCCTGCATGTGACAGCAGGACAATTCTCCTGCCTGGCAAAGAGGGACAGCTGGCTACCAGAGAGGGAGGAGCAGCTGGGGCCCTGTTGCAAGTAAGAAGAGTGGATGCATGTCTGGTGAGGGACATAATCCGCTTTGCAGTAACTTCCCTGCGGGCTAGAGGGAGAGAGCAAGGCATGGGAAGGTTTACTGCACCACGCTTTAAAGCACGATCCAAAAAGCACTGCCTAGCAGGAGGAGTCACCACCAAACAAGGAGTAAGGGTGGAGACATTGGTCGCGCCCAACCAACCAGGAGTGACAAATGGAGTCCATATAATACTCCCCCCTTCGGGTGTAGCTGAGAGGGAGACATGTGCAAGGAAAAGTAGCATGGAGTTGTTTGGAGAGCAGAAGTGCGCAACCATGATCGCTTCACCCACCGGCAGAAAACCTGCTGGGCAGGACCAGGAGCAGACCGTGAAGCCGAGCCCGACCTTCGTATGGGATACAGGCATACCAATGGTGCCCGAAGGAGAACTTGCGCTGTGCAAGGGAGGAGGCCTGGAGTACCTTGGCACGGTATGTCCTCAGTGTGAGAGAGTCACTATGAAAGTGCAAGCATGGAGTCAGTGTGGGCATTGCGGCTACCTGCTGCTGCAGGCAGAGAAGGGTGGAGCCCGGCCCAGGCAGATGTGTGTGGCCTGGGAATTGGGGCTCATCTGAGAAGTGACAGGAATGGAGTCCAGGTTCCTCTGCGGAGGTGGGAGGGGCATGATCCGGGTGCTGATGAAGTTGGAGACCATGCAGACTGACAGTGGTCCAGCTTTATCAGTGCAAGAGACTCAGTCACTAGGAAGAGGGTGCATACCAATTCAGTGGGCCGGGAGGTGGGATGAGGATGCACTGGAATCTGCCGCAGCAGAAATAAGGTCTGCCCCTGTTCCCATATCCCAGCAGAAATGGCCCGCGGCCATCAAGGCCTCACCGACCAGTCGGAGTAGTGAGGAAGAAGCTGGGGTTATTAATGTGGAGTCTCCCTCCTTCCAGTATAAGTATGGATCAGTCGAGGAAGGGATGGATGATTGGAGATCCGAGGATGAAACAGAATAGGATTGGGGTTCTGAAGCTGGGAGCTGCTCGCCAGGCCCCATATCCAGTAATGTGCCTGATAAAGAGACTCAGGAGTCCACTGAAAGAGGGGAGCTGGCAAAAAAAGTTGGGGTTCTGTGAGGGCTACACCAAAAGGGTCCCAGACCTCACCCCACCTACAAACTATGCCCGGGCTCGGGAACAAAATGAAGCGTATAGCTCCCTGATCAAAAGAGAGGAGACCCCCTTTTCATTGCCTGGGAGGGGCAACAGAAAGACCCTCCCCAGACTCTCAAGAATGCAGTGATGGATGCAACGCAAGGTAGCTAAGGAGTATGGTTATGATCCATATGCTCCCAGGGAGGTCAAGATACTTATTGAAGAGAAAAAGGACTTCTGGTGTGATGAAGCAATATGCGATTTTCTATTTATTTGTCCCTAAGCATTTTTGAGACTCACCCAGGACTGACCTCAAAGAAAAATTTGATGCATCGAAAACACAGTGGCTATATGGACGATCCATTTACGTTGATAGGGTGGAAGTTTGCCGTCCAGACGGATCGGCCAGGCTTGGTCCATTCGAGTGCAGAACAGCTAGGGAGCCCTTGTCAGGGTCCCCCACCCAGAGTACTATATTTAACTAGCCACCACAAAGAAAGAAAAATATAATGCTGAAATTGCATAGTTACTGTTCCATTTCCAAGTTGTTATTTTGTTCTACAGACCCCTTGGACCATCTGGCCAGGGTCCTAAAGAGGCACTCCAACCTTGCAGATCCCTTGGGCCAATGGGCCAGGATCTTTTGGATTACAAATATTGTTTAAGAGACCGCAGAATTCTCAACCAGAAGGGAGAAACAGTTGGCCATCACAGCAGTGGGCGGTGCATCCAAGAAGTCTGGTGGGGGTGCTCTGGAAGACCCCTTTCATTTCCCTGACTCAGCAGGACTGCAGGCCACTCAGGCTCCAGTGGTTTGCCCTGTTTCCAACAGGAGAAGTGTTTTGAGTGACAGCAGGAAGATGCTGAATTTATCTTCTTCAAGGACTCTGCATAGGTAGTCAGTGGTAGGGCACAGATTCCCCCAGGAGGAGGGGGAGGATTGGATCCGGCGTGTCAAGCACTGAATAGCAGAGGAGTCAGGGAGTGAAGTGAGAAGGTCGCCCCTGCGGGGAGGGTCTTCTCACTCAACAGTTCAGATAGTTAATTCTGTAATGGATGTATATATATATATATACACACACAAACACACAATCTGCTTCCTGCTCTGCAGATATTTCCCCACTGTCATCTTTGGGTCAATCCAAACTAGGAACTGATGGAGGAACAAAGCCAGAGGACCCTGAAGTCACTATGGCTGGGATTTCATGTGTCTGACTGGTACATGCACATGAACTTTAATGTTATCCCAGTCTTAGTCTGTAGGGTTCAATATTGAGTTGGCCCACCCGTTGCTTTAACTCTTTTAGGAAGGCTGTCCACAAGGTTTAGGAGTACTTCTATGGGGATGTTGGACCATGTTGGACCATTATATACAGAGAAAGAGAGAGAGAGAGTGAAAGAAAGAGATAGAGAGAGATAGAGAGGGAGCGAAAGAGAGAGACTTGTTTTTCCAAATTGCCCTTAAAAAAAAGAAAAAAATCTACCAGCAATATTATTAAATCTGTAGCTTTCATGTGAGAATTATAGATGCATGGGTGCTATGTGTAAGGCAAATGAACCACAGTAAAAAATAATTGCCTAGACTTAAAGTATATTTCCACTTTTTTAGGGATAACACCTTTGTATTTGTTACATGTTACTTTCACAGAGCATCAAATTGCTGCTTACATTTTTACTTGCTCTTTTCTAAAAATTACAAAACTACAGTTTTCCCCTGCTATGTAATGTTAGGGAGGCCACCAGGGAGGTAATATTTACCTTAAATACCTCAGTTTGTACAATGATAGCAGATCTCATTATCAGTCAGCTTGATTTCAACACCGTCTGTCCCAGCAAAAGTTCGAAGATCTTAAGGCTTTAAATCTGCATTGGATGTTAATGAGGAAAACTCAGTCTGTTCCCATTTTGTCCATCCGCTTTTGCTTTGAATTTGTATAGGTTTGCTTGCAGCCTGCTCGGAAAAAAAAAAAAAACTACGAAAGGGAAGAAGTAGTGAAATTACAACATTTCTATCGCTCCCATGGGACTTCATGACAAGCATGTGAAATACTAGTATAAAAAAATTCAGATTTTCTTTATTGATACAATAATAAAATATATTCATAATTCCAATTCTGGCTGATACATTGTACATCATTACAACTGGGGATACATGATTACGACAATATCCAAGTAACAGTCAGTCAGGGCTTTCATGTGAATACACTATTATTATCAAGCCAACAAAGTATGCCCTGCAGCAAGGATCAATTAACAGGTTTCAATATTTTTTTCTAAATCTTCTTCAGGGAAAGGGTATGCCAGTTTAACAAATGTATAAACCAAAACATCAGCGAACTTTAAAAGATCCAGATGAATAGATTTCGGCCTGTTTAGGCTGGAGACGCCTCCAGGAGACACTACATCAGCATACAAGGGATCAAACAGCCCACCAGACCACCTAGGACAGTAGTGTGGAAGAGATCAAAATACTGGAATAACCTCAGTTTCATTCTAATGTTAGTACAGTGATCTTCCCTGCTGTGCTATTGTGCTCTGACAGGGGAACAGCCCCCCCCCTCCCCGCCAGGGCACTCCTATCAGAGCTCTTGGGAGTCGATCAGCAGAACTTTTTTGGTCATGACCCCTCAACAGAAGCCATCTTCTGTCAAACCGACTGCCATACACACAGGCCAAATTTCGACTGGTTTCTTTTGAACCGGCTGATGCCGCCTGCCATTCAGCCCGTATGTACTAACCTTAATTCTACTTGAGGCATTAAATAGCTGTTGGACTGTAGACTTAACCACACTTAAGGCTGGCCATACATGTTCAATTTTCTTGTACAATTTTCCTTTAGATCTACCTTAAACTATGTAGTGCAAGGGCCTGCCTAATTGGATACAATTGGAAGTTTTTTAGTTTGTTTGACCTCATATTATATGGTTTTTGGTAAATCAAAAGGAAAATTGGACAAGGAAATTGAACATGTATGATCAGCCTAAGACTCAATATTATGAAAGATTTTTACATAGACACGTGTGATCATTTAAGTTGAGTGTTTGTATTTATTCAAGAAGCAGACATTTCTCCCACTGGTGTGAAACAATCAGCTTTAGTTATACGTGTGTTTGTGTGTCCTCCAAAACAGTTGGCTTAGAAGGACAACTTTCAATTAAAACTAGGGCAGTCCTTCTATTATTCTGAATTGTTTTTTTTTTTCTACCAATATACTGTTCACTTTGCTCTTGGGTGAGCTGGCAGTGTTTTTTTTTTCCTACCTCTAAACGCCATTGTCTCTAAACTCCTCTAAACGCCTAAGTGTGCATGGACACATAGACTAACAAGCAGGGGCATTTAGAAGCAAAAAAAAATGAGATTCCTCTAAGGGCAGTGTTAAAAACCTCCATTGTGCATGAGACCTTACGTTAGAAGAGAAAATATAAATTGTGTAGTGCTTTCTTGCTTGTTCACCAGATATATGAGGCCTCCATGCTGCAATAGGAGATGCAGTTCATGGAATGTAGATTCTTCTTTAAAATTATCTTAAGTGAATAAATAATCATAAATGACAGCAATTGGCAATCTTGAGCTAAACAGTTTAAAGGTAAAAAATCTAAACAAATACACCAATATAATTAAAAGCTAATATTACTCAAAAGTGTAAACTCAAACACACATGAGCAATATACTTCTTTATACATGGAAATACAGTAAAGGAAATTCACAGTGATCTCTAAGACAAATATTACATCCTTTTATTACATATAAACACAAATGTGTGAGATCCCTCAAGCTACCAGTGACTAATACTCTAAAACCTCTGGATATACTGTATGCTAAGGAGAGTGCAAAATGGAAGGTGATCTTACAAAAAGGTTTATTTATTGTCACATAAGACTGGCCATAGATGGACTGAAATTCGAACAGGTAAGCAAAGACTGTTGCCACTCAAGGAAAACTTTTGCCTATTCGCTACAGCCACTGATCAGTGTATTCTGACAGTGGAGGAATCCCGCTGTCAGAATACAATAGCACAATGGGGAGGATTCCTCCATCCTCCTCTCTTGTGTGGATGAGGGAAAATATCTGTTTATTTTCAAGCCAGTCTAAATCTACAGCAGACGCTTTACCCCTTGCAGAGATTGGCACTTTCTTAAAGCAGAGTTCCACTCAAAAGTGGAACTTCCACTCATTTGCTTCCTCCCCCCCTCCGGTGACACATTTGGCACCTTTCAGGGGGGAGGGGGGAGGGGGGAATGTGTACCTTTTTCTAACAGTTACCCTTCCGCACTTCCAGGAGACGGCCCTGCGGTGCTGTCCCTCGGAGGATTGGCCCCCTCCTCCTTCCCCCTCCGCTGAGCCAATCCAAATGCGCAGCAAGCTTCGCACATGTGCATTAGGGACCCGCCCATGAAGCCGCAAGACTTCACTGCCGGGTTCACTCACCGGCAATGGCGGCGGCAGCAGCACCCGCCATCCGATGGAAACATCGGCTGCGGTGCCAACATCGCTGGACTCCAGGACAGGTAAGTGTCCTAATATTAAAAATCAGCAGCTACAGTATGTGTAGCTGCTGACTTTAAATTTTTGGAGGGGAGGCTGGAACACCGCTTTAAGGTTAATTATACTGAGGTTTATTTGATTGTATATACTGTGTGTATTTTAAAGGATATGTTTAGAGCATAAAATAAAATGAGATATCTGTTTAAGGGCGAATTATGAGATTTTGTGTTTTAACATATTTAGTGGGAGAATTGCCTTCATATTTATAGTTATATTTATTTACACTGCTGAACCATTGGCTAGAATCAGGTCATTCATTGGCACTTTTTTTTTCCAAAATGCCCACTTCTTGGAAAGCTACAGTACCTATAGGTATTCAGAGAGGCATTTTACATTTTTACCAGCTACTCAAAATTCAAAACATAAAATCAAACCTTGCAGTGCTTTATTGATCCTTTTTTGATCCAAAACTGTAATCTAAACACAAAATTTGATGTCCTAGCTGTGTACAAGTAGCAAGCATTCTGCTACATTTAATAATTTATTGTCTCAACTTATATCACACTTGTCAAAGATCTAACATGATTTAAGCATTTTACCTAACAAGAAAACCAAAAGCCTAAAGGTTTACAAAACCTCACATGCTCAGCAATAAAGGTGAAAGATGGTTTAATTTGAAATAAGTAATTGGCTCCCTGTCAGACAGGTATGAGAAATTGGATGACAAAACTCATAGGATCAGCTTTCTTTCTGCTGTCCATGAGACAAGAGGCTTACTGTATACTGCCTGGGATTAGATGTTAATGTAATAGTCACAAATTCTCTTTGCTTCATAAAATGCCAGAACACAATGTAGAAAATGCTGGATCAGTAAAATAACACATTTTCATTTGTACTAAGTGATTGCATAGACAAATAAATATGGTAATAGGATAAGAAAAAACAAAAACTTTTTTCCTGGCATTAGCTACTTGTTAGAGATCAGTTGCACTAGAGGAACACTGAAAGGGAAATTTCAGCTTTTTAATAGAGCATTTTGGATTTCACAGCAGGAATTTATGCAATACATTCTAAACTTTTTCAGACAATATAACAGAAAGTACAGCCTCACAACCGATAAAAATGATGTAGTAGCAGTACCATTGATTTTTATGAGTTAATCGTGTTTAGACTCATTAGTGTGTATCAAAGTCTGCTGGGGATTGCTCTGAGGTGAATATAAAGACTACCATCTATTGTTTATGGTCACACCCTGTCTTGAACTTGATGAATACATGTCAATTGTAAAGGAAAAAATAAGTACTGACTACTGCACCACTGAGCCTAAGACAGCAATATTAATATAGAGTGTATCTATTAATGTGTGTGTTAACACACCACAACCTAAACTAGTGCAATGTACAAAATTATATACAAATATATATATATATATATATATATATATATATATATATATATATATATACATACACTGCTCAAAAAAATGAAAGGCACACTTTGAAAACACATCATGGGGGAAAATATCATGCTGAATATATATATACTTATATAGACTTAGTAATGTGTTAGGAATGAAAGGATGCCACATGGTTTGATGGAAATGAAAATTATCAACATACAGAAAACAAAAAAATGTCTGAAAAATCAAACAGACAAAAGATAAGGATTAGAGGTGATGAACCTCAATCCAGACAATAAAATTCAAAACATTATTGAAAAGAAAAAAATAATTATATAGACTTATGACCACGTGGTCCCAGAAACCACCCGTGATCAATCTATTAATAGGACTTTGTAGGGTCTAGGGCTTGCAGTAATAGAGGTAAGCATATATTTAAAACAAAAAGTTTATTAAACAAATGTTAAAAACATCAGACAGTTATAAAACAGTGTAACATCATCAAAACTGGATAAACTGTGAGGTGTCTTGTAAACTGCCAGTTCAACACGTTTCGCGGACTGGTGTAACCAGTCACTGCTTCATCAGGAGCATGGTTGGCAATACATTCACCTTTACAGACTTAGAAAAAAGGAAACAAAAAACAGATTACACCAAAATAAATATGTTCACACATAAATAAATAATAGATCTGGCGTCCAAACCGGCCAATATCTATACTGAAATAAGTGCATGCTTACCATACTTCATGTATTTTAACATTTACAATCAAGTACAGATTCAACAATGCGTGCCCTGGAAACGTAGGGAGCCATGATCCCTAAGCCGCCACCCAAGGGGGGGCCAGCCTGGCAACCACCCCCGGCGACAGACCAAATGGTGTAGACTGGACCGTGCTACTAGAGAGAGGCAGACCCCTGGTGATGGTGAATACTTCAAGATGGTAGTATTTATTTACCCGGGAATGTGTGTAGCATCCAGAAATGGACATTTTATTGATCTCGGCTTGCCTACATCACATGGTGAGTCCAGGAGTATTGATGGACGAACATCAGCCGGGGAGGTTCGCGAACGTTAGCCGCAAACTTTCTCAAATGTCTGCGAACCACAAGTTCTCGGCGGGCCCCGTTGACTTTAATGGGAGGCAAACTTTAAAAACCTTTAGGTCGTATTTGCAGCCACAAAAGACTTACTAGCTGTGCACAAATAGTCCCACCACATGGACAATGTCATAACAGAAGTATTACAATTGGAAAAGTTGCCCTATAATTTTTTTTTTTTTACTTTACAGCAAAAAAAAAATGTTTTTTTCCCTAAATCAGCCAGAACTGACCGCAGTCGGTAACAACATGTCAAATACATTTAGGGTCCATTCACACATCTGTAAAATGGGTCCACATCCATTCCCCAATTTGGTGGAACGTTTACAGACCCATTGATTTTCAATTCCAATCTGAAAAATTAGGCATTCACAGGATAAAAAAGTAAGTGTCGGCCATTCCAGGCCCAAAAAATTAGCCCACATGCGTTTACCTAACAGCACAGAACATTGTATTCTGTGGCTGAAGGTACATTAGGCATTCACAGGATACAGAAGTAAGTGTCGGACATGAATGGCCCCAAAAATTAGCCCACATGGGTTTACCTGACAGCTAAGAATGTTGTATTCTGGGGCTGAAGGTACATTAGACATTCACGGGATACAGAAGTAAGTGTCAGCCATAAAAGGCCCCCAAAAATTACCCCACATGGGTTGACCTGACAGCTAAGAATGTTGTATTCTGTGGCTGAAGGTACATTTGCCTTTTTACAGGATAAATAAGTAAGTGTCGGCCATAAAAGGCCCCAAAAATTAGGCATTCAATGGACATGAAATGCCTTTTATGCCGCTGTATTTACGGAAGACAAGGAACATGATTTGTTGTGGGTGGATGGCGGTCTGGCGGATATTTGTGGCATGTCATAAGGAATTTAAATGAAATATGGTCTACTGGTCACATGTGATGAATTCCTCAGAGATCCATGCCTCATTCATTTTTATAAATGTGAGGTAGTCAACACTGTCATGAGCTAGGCGAGTGTGCTTATCGGTCACAATCCCCTCTGCTGCGCTGAACGTCCTTTCGGATAGGACACTGGATGGGGGGCAAGCCAACAGTTCCATTGCAAATTGTGCAAGCTCTGGCCAGAGGTCAAGCCTGCCCACCCAGTAGTCCAGGGGTTCATCGCTCCTCAGAGCGTCCACAACGGTCATTAACCCGATGTAGTCGGACACCTGCCGGTCTAGGCGTTCCCTGATGCTGGATCCGGAGTACAGCTGTTGATGGGTCGGCTGCAAGAAGGATCTCATATCTGAAGTGACCAAACACATCTTCAAACCGCCCTCTTCTTGCAGGCGCTGTTGGAATGCTACCCGCAACTATTTCTCTGTGAGTGGAAATTTTTTGCCAGCACACGCAAAAGCAGAATGCAGCATTTCTTGCAGCAATGCCTGGAAGTGCTGCATTCTGACCGCCCTCTGTGATGGTGGTAAAATTTCCGCCATTTTTTGTTTGTACCGGGGTCTAAGTACATTGCCACCCAGTACTGGTCCTTGCCCTTTATGCTTTTTATATGGGGGTCCCCCTTAAAACACTGGAGCATGAAGGTCCCCATTTGCACTAAACTGGATGCGGTGTAGTGGCCTGGCTCCAGCTCATCATCCAGGACAATCTCGTCCTCGTTCTCCTCCCCCATCCACGGACAACACAGGAGATCCAAGACAGGTTTAAAGCATGCTCTTCTTGCTTCTCCTCATCTACCCCGACACCATCCTCCTCTGACTCCTCTTCAGACTCCTGTTGTTGACTTGTCTCAGATAGAATAGCACCCCCTGGGAATTCGTCCAACATTGCGACTTCCTCATCTTCCTGCTCCTGCTCCTCGATGGCTTGATCAATGACACGACGCAATGCACGCTCCAGAAAGAAGGCGTAAGGTACAATGTCACTGATGGCGCCCTGGCCATGACTGACCAGTTTGGTGATCTCATCAAATGGCCGCAGAAGTCTGCATGCATCGCGCATAAGCAGCCACTGGCGAGGTGAAAAAAACTCACACTCCCCAGAACCTGTCCTGCCACAGAGTTCGTACAGGTAGTCGTTAACTGCATGTTTCTGCTGGAACAGCTTATCAAGCATATGCAACGTTGAGTTCCATTGCGTCGGGCAGTCACAAATAAGACGCCTGACGGGCAGGTTGTGTCGCCGCTGAATGTCAGAAAGGCGAGCCATGGCTGTGTAAGATCTTCTGAAATGGCCCGAGATTTTTCTGGCCCGCCACAAGATGTCCTGGACCCCAGGGTATTTGGCAATGAATCGCTGCACGACCAAGTTCAGGACGTGTGCCATGCATGGCACGTGTGTAATTTTGCCCTGTTTCAGTGCGCTCAGCAGATTGGCACTGTTGTCGCACACCACTTTACCAACTGTCAATTGAGTGGTGTCAGCCACTGATCTGCCTGTGAACGCAAAGATGAAAGGATTGCAGGACCAGTGTGGCTCTTGGCTTCCAGACACAACAGATGCAGCACAACATGGCAACGTCTCACCTGGCATGTGGAATAGGTTCTGGGGATCTTGGGCGGCGCAGCAGAAGAGAGCTGCCGAGGAGGAGAGGGAGGATGGAGTAGGAGGAGGAGAAAAAGAGGTAGGCCTGCATGCAATCCGTGGTGGTAAAACCAAATCTACAAGGGTGCCAAGGCTTACATGCTTGACAGCCGTCAGAAGGTTCACCCAGTGGGCAGTAAAAGTTATATACCTTCCCTGCCCATGTTTGCAAGACCATGTGTCTGTGGTCAGATGTATCTTGGCACCGACAATGTGTGCCAGAGATACATTCACTTGCCGCTGAACTTGGCTATACACTTCTGGAATGCCCTTCTGCGTGAAATATTTTCTGCCTGGGACCTTCCATTGTGGTGTTCCAATGGGCACAAATTTCCGAAAGGCCCCCAGTTGATATGGCAGTAGTTAGCGGGCTATCAGTTCTGACAAGCCAGCAGTCAAACGTTGGGCAAGAGGGTTATCCGGCGTCCAACATTTGGGCCACGGAAGCTTGCCTTTTTCTAAAACAACGTGAGGATGGCATGCTGGAAGGTGGAGTGGGGGACAATTGTGAGGAGAGAGGAGAAGGATAAGAGGCTAGACAGTGAGAGCCTGGAGTGTGGCTTTGTGGGTTCTGACGGCGTTGCTCCCACTGGGCTCCGTGATGGCAGTTCAGGTGCCTTCTTAAGGCGGTCATCCCTAGGTGAGTGTTGGGCTTACCACGACTTATGCGCTGACTGCAAAGGCTGCAGATGGCAACACTGCTGTCAGCAGCGGACACATTAAAAAAAGCCCACACTGCAGAGCCATGTGCCGGCATCCTGGGAGCGCCAGATGTGACTGTACATGGTTGATGGCTCACTCCTGATACATTTGCAGTCTGCTTTATCCCTCCTGAGCAATGCAAGTCCTGCCTGCTTCTCCTCCCTATCTGCTGGTCCGTCTCTCCCTCTGAACTCCCCTCCTCTTCCTCTCTTGTAGCCACCCATGTGACATCCATAGACAAATCATCATCCACATCACCTTACCCACGACAAGCATTCGAGATCTCGGAGTAGGCATTAACAGTGGGGACCAACCTCTTTGGGCTGATCTGGGTACTGTTGTCAGACTGCTGAGTGGCGGCTGTTGCTACCTCCTCTCCCTGATCCGATGCCAAGAATGGCTGCGCATCGCAAATGTCTTGTGATGGATCGGAAAATAATTCCATTGACTCAAGCGGAGGGTATATGGTGGTTGTGGTGGAGTTGGTGGTGGTGTCTTTGGGGGTGCACACAGCAGAGAGTGAAGAGGGTGCAGTTATAGAAGATGAGGAGGGTGCAGAAGAGGAAGGCTGAGTGAGCCATTCAACCAAGTCTGGTGCGTCCTTTGAGGTAATCGAACGCACCTTCTGAAACTTCACACTTTGCTCCAGGCCTACTGCTCCTGTCCTACCCCTACCACCCCTGCGTAAGGGCCTGCCTCTTCCTCTGCCTGTCATTTTTTAAATTACCCTGTGACAAAAGTCTCTAGAGAAGTTCAGTATATGTGGAACAAGGTATATAACACCCCACTTCAATCTGTGGTATTGGGGGGCCACTGGTTTATCACACCAGTTCTATAAAAAATTGGCCAGTAACTGTTGTCACTGTGTGTAGCACAGTTAACGCAGCAAAAGAGGACACATTTTTGCAGGACTAAAATACACTGTTATAAAAGTATACTGTTAAATAACACCCCAATTCAATATGTGGTATTGGGGGGCCACTGGTCTATCACACCAGTTGTACAAAAAAATGGCCAGTGAGTTTGGGACTGTATGTAGCAGAGTTAACGCAGCAAAAGAGGCAATATTGTTGTAGGACACAAATACACTTATAAAAGTATACTGTTAGATAATTACCCGCTTCAATTTGTGGTATTGGGGGGCCACTGATCTATGACACCAGTTATACAAAAAATTGGGCAGTAAGTTTGGCACTGTGTGTAGCAGAGTTAACGCAGCAAAAGAGGCAATATTTTTGCAGGACACAAATACTCTGTTATAAAAGTATACTGTTAGATAATTCCCCACTTCGATATGTAGTATTGGGGAGCCACTGGTCTATCACACCAGTTCTACAAAAAATTGGCCAGTAACTGTTGTCACTGTGTGTAGCACAGTTACTGCAGCAAAAAAGCAACATTTTTGCAGGACAAAAATACTCTGTTATAAAAGTATACTGTTAGATAAAACCCCACTTCAATCAGTGGTATTGGGGGGCCACTGGTCTATCACACCAGTTCTACAAAAATTGTCCAGTAACTGTTGTCACTGTGTGTAGCACAGTTAACGCAGCAAAAGAGGCAATATTGTTGAAGGACACAAATACACTGTTATAAAAGTATACTGTTAGATAACTACCCACTTCAATTTGTGGTATTGGGGGGCCACTGGTCTATCACACCAGTTATACAAAAAATTGGGCAGTAAGTTTGGCACTGTGTGTAGCAGAGTTAACGCAGCAAAAGAGGCAATATTTTTGCAGGACACAAATACTCTGTTATAAAAGTATACTGTTAGATAATTCCCCACTTCGATATGTAGTATTGGGGAGCCACTGGTCTATCACACCAGTTCTACAAAAAATTGGCCAGTAACTGTTGTCACTGTGTGTAGCACAGTTACTGCAGCAAAAAAAGCAACATTTTTGCAGGACAAAAATACTCTGTTATAAAAGTATACTGTTAGATAAAACCCCACTTCAATCAGTGGTATTGGGGGGCCACTGGTCTATCACACCAGTTCTACAAAAATTGGCCAGTAACTGTTGTCACTGTGTGTAGCACAGTTAACGCAGCAAAAGAGGCAATATTGTTGCAGGACACAAATACACTGTTATAAAAGTATACTGTTAGATAACTACCCGCTTCAATTTGTGGTATTGGGGGGCCACTGGTCTATCACACCAGTTATACAAAAAATTGGGCAGTAAGTTTGGCACTGTGTGTAGCAGAGTTAACGCAGCAAAAGAGGCAATATTGTTGCAGGACACAAATACACTTATAAAAGTATACTCAGATAACACCCACTTCAATATGTGGTATTGGGGGCCATTGGTCTATCACACCAGTGATAATACTTTTCTAAAAGTGTTTTTGTCACTGTTTGTAGTATTGCTGCAGAAACGCTCAACACACCAGTCACAATGCTGCAAGTGCACAATACAAATCCACTATAATATGCTTTCTATATTAGAAAGTATATTATAAGTGTATTACACCCCTATATAGTGCACTGCACACCAAAGAATAGTACACCTATACCAAATACCAGTCCTTAAAAGGACTTTTGTAGACCTTAACAGAGCAATTTGTGTCACTGACAATCTGTCCCTGGTACACACAGCAAACCTCTCCCTACACTGACAAAAGAGACAGTACACTTATACCAAACACCAGCCCTTAAAAGGACTTTTGTGGACCTTAACAGAGCGATTTGTGTCACTGACAATCTGTCTCTGATGCGCAAAGCCAACCTCTCCCTACACTGACAAAAAGCAGAATGTGAAATGGCCGCCAGGTCAGGTCTATTTATAAGGTAGGGGGTATGTCCATGTGCTGAAATGTTTCATTTGGCTGTCCCATTCATGGTTCTCCCAATGTAAACTAATATGGCCGCCGCGAACAATGCCATATGTTCGCAAAATCGGCGGGCTGCGAACGAGCACATTTTGCTGCAAACCGACCACCGGGCAAACCGCAAGGCCATCCCTATCTGGGAGTAGTCTAATCCTGTAAAATTCTAACTGGTTCTCCACCCACATTCCTGCACATGTCCCATATTGCCAAGTACTTAAAATGTTGCAGTTAAAATACCCGAAGGCGGGTCCTGCCTCACATAGTGGCACGTCCAAAGGAGCCGGCTGTCGGCGTCCTCTGCACGGCACCAACTAATAAGCTGGTTCCACCGGAAGTGAATGAATGTCGACAGGTGCCGACGTCACTTCCGGTGCGGGCGCAATCCAGCCGTGTAGTCCAGCACCGATGGATGAGCACATCCTCTCCTCCACAGCGCCACCCCACGGTCCTGATCCAAAGGGAGCAGGAAGGGACCCAAGCCAAAACATAGAACCTGTCCCTGCTTAGCGCCCGAATCTACACCGAAGGGAGTGCGGAAAATTCCCTGCCAGGGCACGCATGTTGAAAGGTCACAGATTGACAGTAATGCCAGATATATTACACCTAACAATTTGTACATATGGTTTACAATATCAGAAATCACGAAAAAAGCTCCAAATTACAATTTACATAATACCATAATATTCTCGCACGTATGTATAGCATAAAAAAAAATAAAAATAAAAAAACACAAAAAAAAATAAAATATAAACCAAGTGGTCTGTCCATTTAAAGTTGACTCCCTTGAATGTGCATAGTCAGGATGCATCCGGTCTACAAGAAGGGTTTAAATGACATGGCTGTATTCAACCCAGGCCATCAAGTCGCCTGTAGGTTGAAGATCCACTTAACTTCTCGTTGTAGGATTCGGTTGTCGAAATCACCCCCCCCCCCGAGGATTTCTGGGGATGACCTCCAGAACCGAGAACCAGATGACGTTTGGATCATACCCATGGTGAAGACCCACATGTTTGCATATTGGTGTATAAATCAGGCCTGCGTCTAAGTAATAAAGGTGGTCTTGAATTCTCTTTGCAAATTTCCTCTTGCTTTTGCCAACGTAGAAGGCGCCACGTTAGCAGTTGGCGATGTAGACTACTCCCTCCGTTTGGCAGTTGGCAAAGGATTTAGATTTCAAAACCTCTGGGGAGGGGGAGAGTGTTCCCCTCCCTTACCCGAGGACACTAGTCACATTCTCTGCATTGAAATGTTCCTACTTCTCCTATAACGCCCCCCCGTAGGTCGTTCCAAGGGAAGATAATGGCTATGTACCAAAGAGTTTTTAATTGATCTGGATTTGCAAAAAGCTTTCTCTGGTTTCTCATTTACATATTTTGATATGATATGATCTGATCGTCTTGCAAAAAATGCCAGTTGTTGTTGAGGACTGACCTAATCATTTGGTGGTGGGCATTAGATCTCGTAATGATTCGGGTAGTTTCCTTTGATTTGTGTTTTTCAGGAGCAAAAATCAGCTGTTCCCTATCATGCGATTTTGCCTTTTGAAAGGCCTTTTTCAATACCTTATTGCTATAACCTTGGGCTCGTAATCAGGGCGAAGTGCATCAGCTTCTCTCTTAAAGTCAGTATCTCTGGCGCAATTCCTGCGCAGCCTGAGGTACTGACTACAAGGTATGCTTCGCACTAGGGATCGTGGATGCCCGCTTTCAAAGTGCAAAATAGTTTTCCCTGCCGTGCTTTTACGAAACAGGGATGTATGCACTGATCTGTCCCTATTGAAACAGATACATGTGTCCGAAAATTGAAACCGCATCTCATTGCACTGCATTGTGAACTTGAAGTTAAACTGGTTCACAGCAAGAAACTCCATGAAGCCCCAGCGATGAACCGGTCCAGACCACCAGCACGTCATTGATGTACCATCGCCATACCAATACATGATGAAGGAACATCGATGCTGCGTCATCCGATAACAACCAACGCTCCCATTCCCCCAGGTACAGGTTGGCATACGATGGGGCACACGAAGTCCCCATCACAACCACCTGTACCTGGAGGAATGTTTCACCGTTGAAGGTGAATATGTTGGACTGCAAAATATGGTTAAGAAGACTCAGCACAAAATCTGCCTGGGGCCAGAGAGATCGCTCCTGTTCCCATAGGAATATTTCAACCATCTCTATACCCAGCGTGTGTGGTATACTAGAGTACAGTGCCTCTATGTCTATAGCCACCAAAAGAGAATGTTCAGGAACCATCAGCCCTTCCAAAGTCTTTAACAGATCAAGAGTATCCTTGAGATAGGAGGGTAGTCTCATAACGTGGGGCTGAAGTTGGCTGAATGGCTGTCCGCGTATTTACTCGCCATCTCAGTAATACATCCAATACTTGATACAATCGGACATCCAGGGTTTTGGATTATGTCCTTATGGACCTTAGGGAGTGAATAGAATGTGGGTACCATAGGCTACCTAATGTTCAGAAAGTCATAAGAGATCCTGATCTATCACACCTTTAGACAATGCATCTCCTATAAAGCATCTAAATGTGTCTTCCTTTTTCTGTATTTTATCTGGCGAAATCCGATCATACCAGTCCTGATTGGACAAAATGTCCATACACATTAGTTGGTATTGACACCGGTCCATAACGACCGCATTACCCCCTTTGTCAGAGGGTTTGACAATAATGCGGTTGTTATGGACAAGGCCATCAAGTGCACTTCTTTGTGCTCTTGTTAAGTTGGGGACATAAGGTATAGAGGAGGATAATTTTTCAATATCCTTCATGGACTGCTTTAGGAACGCCCAAACGGCCGGGCATGTTTGTAGTTTGGGAATGTTTTTTGATTTGGCATTCAATTTGATAGGGCTACATATGGATTTGGACTCCTCATCACTAGATGATGAAGATTCAGACTCCAAGCATCCAGTATATTGTTCATTTTCGTCCAGCAGTTGTATCAAGATCTTCATCATCCTAAAGTCTTGTACCTTAAAGTCTTTGTATAGTTCTTCCTCCCTAGCAACAGATGTGCCTCTCTCTTTATTAAAAATATAAAGAAACGTAAGATTTCTCGTGAATAGATGGAGATCTTTGACAATCTCAGATTTATTGAGTCTGTCATGGGGACAAAAGCTGAGGCCAAGTTGCAGTACCTCGACCTGGTCAAAGTGCATATGAGGACAAGTTAACAACGTCCAATGTTGTAGTGTCTAGCTGTGCTTGGTTAGGTATGGGTCCAATGTCCCTATTTTCCTCTCTCCCAGAACCTGCTGCCCAGATAGTGCAGCAGGTGCTGGGGTCTGAGCCAAAGGGGAAGGATTGTCATTCTCTGAGATTACGACATCTCTACTGTTTTTAGAGATGGCTCCCGTATTGGGGTGTGGGGATTGATTTGGGCCGAGATTAGGGCTAAACATCGATAATTGGGGGGCATCCCCTCCTTGTCCATGTAAGTTTCCCCGACCTCTCCCCGTATTATTATTTGGGCTTAGGGGTGGTTTTGTGCGGTGAAACCGACCGCTGTTAGATTTATTGGTATATTAGGGATCAGACCTACGTCCCATCCCCCATTTGGGTGGGTGTCCGCTTTCTGTCCTTCCCCTCTGTACAGTGTTCTGAGATTTAAATGATGAGGCCGATGAGGACAACGACACATCCGATTCTGATCTAGATAGTTCCATATTCTGTGGGGTTCTTCCTCTACCTTCTCTTCCACCTCTAGGCCACACCATCCGCTGCCATTTGTAGGCGTATCCGCCCTCAAACGCCAGTTTGTCCTTATGGAATTTAAAGTCCTTCTTTAGTATTCCGTTCTTATTAAATTTTTCTAGATGTTGAATCAGTTCCTGTTCCTTTCTTAGAAACTCCGCATTTTTGATGGTGGATTTTTTAACCTGTAATGCATCAATGTCCTTATCTACCTCTCCAAGATCTTGTTAATATTTATTCCTGATCAATTCCATCATTGTGGCCGAGCACTGTGTGAGATTTTGTTTCCCAACAGTTCTCGGAATTGGATGTCAGAAATCTCAAATGACGGAAACACCTGTATGCGTAGTCCTAATGGGTTTATATTTTCCTTTAGATATCTATCAAAATATCTAATGTGCCATCCAAGATTTGACTTACGTTCAAGTAGTCTTCTTAGTTTCTGAAAATATACTTCCATTCCCACATCTTGTTCTGTCTGAGGAACACATGCTTGTTGAATGGAGTCTAGGAAGGTCTCCCAACCTTCCCCACACAATTGAGCCATACAAGAAGGCTTGTACACCTGGTAGAGAGACACACTAAATAACAAAGGACCAAAAAAAAAAAACAACTAAACAGCAATAATTAAATCAAATTCAAAAAAATAATGCTTAGTCAAAAAAATGCAAAAATCCAAACATCAAATGTATATGCAAATAAATACATGCAATTCTTTATATATTAAATATCCAAAATATCAGCATCCCCATTATGGATGTTACACTGTTTTATAACTGTCTGATGTTTTTAACATTTGATTAATAAACTTTTTGTTTTAAATATATGCTTACCTCTATTACTGCAAGCCCTAGACCCTACAAAGTCCTATTAATAGATAGATCCCGGGTGGTTTCTGGGACCACGTGGTCATAAGTCTATATAACTCTATTTCTTTTTCAATACTTGATTTTGAGGATGTGGGTCTGGTACTCTCATAGAGTTGATATCTTCTGCTATTTACAGAACAAAATTCAATGCATTTTAAAAGGTTCTGCCAAAAGGCCACAGTGATATATCAACAAGTAAATCCTTGATTGGAAGAGTATGTCTGATTAAAGGTTGACGCATTTCGCGGCAAGATTTATCAGGACCACAGACAAATAGGAATATTCTAGGTATAAACAAAAAAGAAAACATTAGTAAATGGCATTGAGGTCATTAAATATCATAAAACTATTACAACATGTATATTCATATAGCTTAATCAGATAATAAACCAACCTTCTCCAACTGACATGGGATAAATCTAGCTTTGGGCGGACATAGGCAACAGGCAAGGCTCAGGGCACAGCACCAGATTCTGCATCAACAAAATATTATAAATAAAGTAGATATGGTTGACATCGATCAATGCAGAATTTTCTTATACACAGGTCAACGTAGTATAACATATTAAAGTTGAATGTAGCCTATAAAATTAAAGCGTTTACCTATGCTCAAATTTTTATCAGAAAACAGGATTGCCACATATATCTTCCAATATCAGGATGTAGAAAAAGGGGCGTGTGGATAGAAAAAGGGGCGTGTGGATAGTATTAGCTGGTATGTAGTATGTGTTCAAGGCCCCCCAGGAAAAAATCTAAATACAAAAAAGAAAATAAATGTCTGTTTTAGGTGTACAGAGGGCTGAATTTAAAGACACCTTAAAAATCAAAGTGAAAAAATGATGCAGACTAGTCCATTTTGCTGAAATTTCATTGCAGCAACTCAAAATGGTAGTTTGCATGGCCCCCATGTACTTGTATGCATGCCTGACAATGTCGGGGCATGCTTCCAATGAGACAATTGATGGTGTCCTGGGGTATTTCCTCCCACATCTGGACCAGGGTATCACTGAGCTTCTGAACAGACTGAGGTGCAACCTGGCGGCGGCGGATGGACCGACACATAATGTATCAGTAATATTCTATTGGATTTAGGTCAGGCAAGTGTGGGGGCCATTCAATGGAATCAATTCCTTCACCCTCCAGAAACTGGCTGCATACTCTCATTACATGAGGGTGGGCATTGTCATGCACAAGGAGGTACCCAGGACTCACTACACCAGGGTAGGGTCTGACAATAGGTCCAAGGATTTCATCCCGATACCTAATGGCAGTCAGGGTGCCATTGTCTAGCCTGTAGAAGTCTGTTCGTCCCTCCATGGATATGCCTCCCCAGACCATCACTAACCCACCACCAAACTGGTCATGCTGAACGATGTTACAGGCAGCATAACGTTGTCCACTGCTTCTCCAGACCCTTTTATGTCTGTCACATGTGCTCAAGTTGAACCTGCTCTCATCTGTGAAAAGCACAGGGCACTTGTGGCGGACCTGACAATTCTGGTGTTTAATAGCAAATGCCAATCTATCTCTACGGTGCCAGACAGTGAGCACAAGGCACACTAGAGGGTGTCTGGTCTTCAGGCCACCCTCATAAAGTCTGTTTCTGATTGTTTGATCAGAGAAATTCATACAAATGGCCTGCTGGTGGTAATTTTGTAGGGCTCTGGCAGTGCTCATACTGTTCCTCCTTGCACAAAGGAGCAGATACATGTCCTGCTGATGGGTTAAGGGCCATCTTTGACCCTGTCCAGCTTTCCTAGAGTAACTGCCTGTCTCCTGGAATCTCCTCTAGGCTCTTGAGACTGTGCTGGGAGACATAGCAAACCCTCTGGAAATGGCTCGTATTGATGTGCCATTCTGGAGGAGTTGGACTGCCTGTGCAACCTCTTTAAGGTCCAGGTATCGCCTCATGCTACCAGTAGTGACACTGATCCTAGCCAAATGCAAAACTAGTGAAAAACAGTCAGAAAAGATGAGCAGGGTGTAGGAGCGTGGGACATGCTCCTCCATCTTTAATATCCATTTAGTATCCATTTTGTATATCTATGTGTTTAAACTCCATTCTGTACGTATCTCGCAATTGACACATAATAGCATGTTCTAATTATACTATCATGTTTCCTGTAGAATACCGTCGCCTTCTAGTTTAGTTCCTCTTTATGAGGATGAGATCAGAAATGTCTAAGCTTTCTTTATTAACCAATAGAATCTACTGAATAAGTTAATGGCTGTAAATGGAGCGTGTTTCCTAAATAAATAGAATAAATAAATAGTGATGCGCAAATAAAATAAATAATCATAAACAATACACTGCGTGCAAAAAAGGCATAAAAAAACAAAAAAGTAGTAAATAGTATATAACATTAAAGTGCCAATAAAATATATAAACACATTAAGTGCACAGATTGTAAAAAGAGTCCAGTGAAAAATTGTGAATAGCAGTGCTGAAGACTAATAAATAAATATAGTCCACACAATGGTGATTCAAACAATCATAAAGTGATCTGTGCTCCCAGGGATGAGTTACCAGATGGTCACAGTTGACAGCCAACCGTGCACCCCCTTGTGAGTAGGTGCTCACCTCAGATCTTTATTAAAAAGCGCATGGGTAAGAAGATCCTATAGATCATCCATCCGTATCCTCATGGCTCCTCTCATCCACAGTAATGAAACCTGGCTTGCAGTGTCACTCAATGTAGCATAATATATGGAAACAGAAAACTTGCAATAGTGCATAAAATCCTTCAAAAACTGTATTTATTAAGAAATAGATAAATGGTCTCACTCACATGTGTGGGTGCATAGTATGCACATGAAACAATCGCATCAAAAGATAATCCACTAAGTGATGGCAGAAATCGTGGTGGTATAGCGGGAGAGACCGTTCCATGCCGCCTTCAGATAACAGTGTCCGCTGGTAGCCGACAGTCTGTACACAGTCCGTCCTTGCCCCTCCCCTCAGTCTGTACACTGAAAAGTAGCAACTCCTGGACTGTATTTACTGTGGAACAATAATTCTCCTTGTAGGAGCTCTTTGTCCCCTTAGTGTAATTTAGCAAAGTCCCAAAATTGCAGGAGCTTCATGTCCCCTCTTTTAAAAATATCAGCCCACCTGGCTGCCTTGTAAAGTTTCCAGGACAAGGGATTGGGTTTATGTGTTGGCACTGTCCCTGGAAAGCTTGCTGGATATTTTATCTAGCAGCCTTTTCTCTTTTGGCCTTGGGGTGTAGAGGTATTCACACTGTCCATGGAATCCTTTTTCTTTTGGAATATACTGTTTTTCAAGCCTCCTGCTCTCCAGGTCCTGCCATGCTAGCCAGGGTGTCTCCTAGAAGAGATTAAAGAGTGTTGTAGATCCCTCTGTCCAGTTTCTCTCCTTCCTCAGCTCCAGCCAGGAGGCAGAGCCCCCTCAGACCCGGTGTCCCCTCCCAGGCTCGACAACACAGCCTCAGCATCCCATCTTCTACCAGACTACAACAACAACTCCTGCTGGCCAGGCTCTGCAATATGTATGGGCTGACCTAGCCACCCTGCCAGGTCTCCTGCGTGGGACTTGGCCAGATTCCCATACATATGCAGATCATGTCCTCATTGCCACAACCCACTAGCTTCTAGAAACTTCTAGCAGCTTCTAGAACCAGGGGGAAGTACCAGAGGCATGACCTTTAGAGCCCTCCAGCCTGCCTCACAGTATTTCGGACCAATTACCAGACTCACACAGAAACTGTTGATCAAGATATATTTTCCTCACACTAGACTGTACTGTACACTAAAAATAAAAACAAAACAATACAGCGCTTGCAACCATATGCAACATATATGAAACCAAATTAAAAGTCAAAAAATGTCCAATAATATCCAATATCCAAACAACATCTCCTTGATGTTTCTCTGTGGGAGGGCGAAACATGTTGAGGCAATTTCCGGTTCCGAGTCCTAACGACTTCACTTCCTGTTGCTGTGGAACGCATGCTGGATACGGCGTTCCCAGAAGTTTCCTTGCATTTTAAAACACTAATTTTTGTCTTAGTTTTTGTAAGTATATTTCATATTGCGCAATATCCGCCTTAACGTACTTCACCATTGGCTCCCTTTTTTATTCTGAACATGGGGAGAATCTGGAATGTTTGAAAGCCACGCTGGGGACATTTTTACTGGGTTCTTGAGACCTGCCATTCACCATATAAGAGTCAAGCTTGTCTGACCCCCAGACTAAAAATCTGGGAGTCCATTACTTCTGGTAAGTAGGGACACCGGAGGGGTGTGTGTCACATCACGCAGGGAATTATTTGGAGCACTTCAGCACTTATAAGAAGATTGGAGCACAAGAGCACTTTATATAGAGATGTTGTTTGGATACTGATTATTTTTTGACATTTTGGACTTTTAATTTGGTTTCATATATGTTTTATATGGTTGCAACAGCGCTGTATTGTTTTGTTTTTATGTTTACAAATGATTAGCACTTTGTGCACAGCAGCTGCAGATATTGCACACTTTTATTTAGATATTGACTATAGCGAGAGTATATGTTTTTTATTTTTGTACAGTACACTAGAGGGTGCTACCCATGTGTGAGAAAAAATTCAGTTTTTTCCTTGCACGTAATTGGATATTCTTTGCAAAAAGAATTTTCACCACATTTATTAAGCTAAGTGAAAATTTCCTTACAAAGTAAAAAAGAGAAACAAAGAGAACATACTCAATTCCTTAAGTAAATTATGTTTTTTGTTATGATTGTTGGGGTTCTTTGAAAAAGATTATTCTCATTAAAAACAGCTACCGAGGTCAGAGAGGATGCATTTTAAAACTATTTTACTGCTTGTTAAAAATATGTGAACAATTAAATGTCTACAGTCTGGGCACAGGTGAACTTAAAAGGGAAAATAAACTGTTGCATAAGACCACTGAAGTGACTAGCCTCTGATGATACATGGTGGAGGGGATTTACTAAAACTGGAGCACCCAGAATTACTTATGTAGATAACACAGGAAGGAGAGATTAGACAGGAACCACACTAAGTACTAAATACTGAGGTAAGTACACACTATATGAGAATATGCTTTGTTGGTTTTTCATTTTGGGGTTTACATTCACTTTAAGGTTTATTTTTTTTAACAGTTGGCCTATTTGTTTCTGTCAGGTAGTGATGATCGTATATCTGGTCTAAGACATCAGGGATGGGTGACAAATAGCCTTTGTTTAATCATAACTTTTCAATTGGCTGTTTGTGGGACAGAGAGCCCTTTGGGTTAGCACACATTTAAAAAAAAACTGATTTAATGAGTAAGGAAATACTTTACAACAAACAAAGCCAAAAACACTCATAACACAATACTGTATTTTTATCAGCTGCAAAATAACAAAAGGTGTAAGCTTTTCAGTCATGTGAAAAAGGATAACAAACCAGGGATGCTAGAGCTATCTTGCACTTGTCATTTGCAGAAGTGCCATGATTTTATCAACTTTAAAAGTGTATAAAAAGTTATTTTTTCATCCAAGATTTTACATACAGCAAACTAAGGATGTCACACAAGTCTCAAAATTTCAGAAGAGTATGAGCTTTGTTTCTAATCAGCAAAAAAAATCTCTCAGAGACCTAAATTAGGATCTCAAATCATCAACCTTCAACCCAAACCCCAATGAAAATTTGAGCTGACTTACCTTGTTACCTTGTTCCTGATTAACGTCATGACAGCATAGGATGAGTAGACTCCAATCTTTCTTCTATTCGTATAGCACCATGAAACTAGTCAGGAAAACTGAAAATTGTTATCAAATACTTACTGTAATTTTCCTTTCCTGATTTAGGCTACGTTCACATGTAGGCGTTGGCGTTTTTCAGGCGTTTTTTAGGTGTTTGTTTATCGTTTTTCAGGCGTTTTACAGGCGTTTTTATAGGCGTTTTTGCAAGCGTTTGCAAGCGTTTTACAGGCATTTTTTGGGCGTTTTTAACAGGTGTTTTTGTGTAATGAGGTGACCAATGGAAAAGCAGAGTGTTTTTTTTTACAACATTTGCAAAGGAACCTCCCAGGGACCTCCTCCTCTGCATTGGACCTCCCAGGGACCTCCTCTTCTGCATGATCTTTTTTTTTATGGTTCTGGACATGCTACAGAGGTGAAACTTCACAGGTACACTTTTTAGACCCCCCAGACACTAAATCCAAAGAAATCTTTTTTTTTTATTTTTTTATTTTTTTTAAATTTTTTCAATAATTGGCTCTCTATCAAAAACGACAATTTTTAAGAACTTTTTTTTGCCTGATTCATAGTCCCTGGGGCATGATCCAGAACCCTAGGCACTTTTTAGGGGCATTTATTGGGTTTTAGGGCTTCAAAATGGTGTTTTTTGATTCCATATATATATATCTACATTACGGTCACCTTGGCATAGCAGAGTCAATTTACCCTAAACTACATTACGGTCACCTTGGCATGGAAGAGTTTGGTCACCCTGGCATAGTAGAGTCAGTTCACTGTAAACTACATTACAGTCACCTTGAGTTCGGTCACCCTGGCATAGCAGAGTCAGTTCACCTAAACTACATTACGGTCACCCTGGTATGGCAGCCGGCTAAGTCAGCTAAACTTCGTTACGGTCACCCTGGTATGGCAGCAGGCTAAGTCAGCTAAACTTCAATACGGTCACCCTGGTATGGCAGCAGGCTAAGTCAGCTAAACTTCGTTACGGTCACCCTGGTATGGCAGCAGGCTAAGTCAGTAAAGTTCATTACGGTCACCTTGTCATGGAAGAGTTTGGTCACCCTGGCATAGCAGAGTCAGTTCACCTAAACTTCGTTACGGTCACCCTGGTATGGCAGCAGGCTAAGTCAGTAAAGTTCATTACGGTCACCTTGTCATGGAAGAGTTTGGTCACCCTGGCATAGCAGAGTCAGTTCACCTAAACTACATTACGGTCACCCTGGTATGGCAGCAGGCTAAGTCAGCTAAACTTCGTTACGGTCACCCTAGTATGGCAGCAGGCTAAGTCAGCTAAACTTCATTACGGTCACCCTGGTATGGCAGCAGGCTAAGTCAGTAAAGTTCATTACAGTCACCTTGTCATGGAAGAGTTTGGTCACCCTGGCATAGCAGAGTCAGTTCACCTAAACTACATTACGGTCACCCTGGTATGGCAGCAGGCTAAGTCAGCTAAACTTCGTTACGGTCACCCTGGTATGGCAGCAGGCTAAGTCAGTAAAGTTCATTACGGTCACCTTGGTATGGCAGGGTCTGGTCACCTAAACTGCCTAAAACAGGAAACTGCTGTTCTCCATGTTTCAGGAAAATGTGCTCACAGCAGAGGCATGCCAAGGGGGTGGAGACCTGGGTGGAGAGCTGGGTGGAGAGCTGGGTGGAGAGTTGTGCTGTTTGAGCTGATCAGGAGCAACAAAACGCTTGTAAAACGCCTCCAAAACGCTCCAAACCACTTTGCATTGATGTCTATGGGGCAAAACGCCTGTAATCTGCCCAAAAAGAAGCTCATGTACCTTTTTGAGCGTTGGGCGTTTTGCTCACAGCGTCAAAACGCTCAGATGTGAACAGGGGCCATTGAAATGAATAGGATTTGTCTTGTTGGGCGTTTTGAGAGCTGATCCTAGAGCAGAAAAACGCCCCAAAAACGCCCCAAAACGCCTACATGTGAACGGAGCCTTACTCCATGAAAGCATACAGGTAGTAAGGGCTGAGTCTACCTATCCTATGCTGCCATGAAGTTAGTCAGGAAGAAACAGAAATTCACACAAACTAAGAAATTCAATTAAATAAAATGCTTTTATACACCATAATTCACTAGTCCTATGCATATATAAGTATGTATGCTGGTAAGCTTGCAAGAATGTACTAGACAAAATTTCATTCGTTTGAATCAAAAATGAATTTTGGGGATTGCTATTTTCTACAACCCCTCAATTACATAACTGTATGCACAGTTTATATAAAACGAAATATGGTAAGTGCCAATTTTGTTAGGAAAACTTTTTTTTGCCTTGTTCAGATCAGCTCAGCTATAACATGCTGTAAAGACAGATGGTTAAACACAGATTTCTGACTGATAGAAGTACAGAAATCAAACATAATATAATTTTTTTCTCACAGAGTTGGTTTTTTTTTGGAAAATGCAGTTAAATATGGCTACTTGGATACAAGCAACACATTTCTTCTTTACCATTTAAGTAAAGCAGAAATTAGAACCATCATTTTTTTAGTTCCTAGAATTCCAGAAATCCATTATCATTTCTGCTTTTTATACATACAGTAAATGATTATATTAAAACTGCATGAGAATGTCACATTGGATTCTCCTTTGTAATCAGGTTCTTATTATTTTGGTGTACAAATGCACATTTTTATAACATATCCAAGATGTCAGGGTCAGGAATTACATAAAAAAGTGCTTAAAAAACACCCCCAAAACAAATATATATATACTGTATATATATATATATATATATATATATATATATATATATATATATATATATATATATATATATATATATATATATATATATATACATACACACACAGTATCTCACAAAATTGAGTACACCCATCACATTTTTGTAAATATTTGAATATATATTTTCATGTGAAAACACTGTGAGAACACTGAAGAAATTACATTTTGCTATAATGTAAAGTAGTGAGTGTACAGCTTGTATAACAATGTAAATTTGCTGTCCCCTCAAAACACCTCAACACACAGCCATTAATGTCTAATCCTAGTGTTACAAGGTCTCAGGTGTGAATGGGGAGCAGGTGTGTTAAATTGGGTGTTGGGTGTTATCGCTCTCACTCTCTCATACTGGTGGCTGGAAGTTCAATATGGCACCTCATGGCAAAGAACTCTCTGAGGATCTGAAAAAAAGAATTGTTGCTCTTCTTAAAGATGGCCTAGGCTATAAGAAGATTGGCAAGACCCTGAAACTGAGCTGCAGCGCGGTGATCAAGACCATACAGCTGTTTAACAGGACAGGTCCCACTCAGAATAGGCCTCGCCATGGTCGACCAACAAAGTTGAGTACACTTGCTCAGCGTCATATCAAGAGGTTGTCTTTGGGAAATAGACTTATGAGTGCTGCCAGCATTGCTTCAGAGGTTAGATGGGTGTGGGGGAGGGGGGGGGGGGTCAGCCTGTCAGTGCTCAGACCATATGCCGCACACTGCATAAAATTGGTCTGCATGGCTTTTGTCCCTAAAGCTTAAGCACAAGAAAGTCCGCAAACAGTTTGCAGAAGACAAGCAGACTAAGGACATGAATTACTGGAACCTTGTCCTGTGATCTGATGAGACCAAGATAAACTTATTTGGTTCAGATGGTGTCAAGCGTGTGTGGCGGCGACCAGGTGAGGAGTATAAAGAAAAGTGTGTCTTGCCTACAGTCAAGCATGGTGGTGGGAGTGTCATGGTCTGGGACTGCATGAGCGTTGCCGGCACTGGCGAGCTACAGTTCATTGAGGGAACCTTGAATGCCAACATGTACTGTGACATACTGAAGCAGAGCATGATCCCCTCCCTTTGGAGACTAGGCCACAGGGCAGTATTTCAACATTATAACGACAGCAAACACACCTCCACTGCCTTGCTAAAGAAGCTGAGGGTAAAGGTGATGGACTGGCCAAGCATGTCTCCAGACCTAAACCCTATTGAGCATCTGTGGGACATCCTCAAACAGAAGGTGGAGCGCAAGGGCTCTAGCATCCACCAGCTCTGTGATGTCATCATGTGAGCAGTGATGTCATCATGTGATGTCATCATGTGAGCAGTGTAAGAGGAGGACTCCAGTGGCAACCTGTAAAGCTCCGGTGAACTCCATGCCCAAGAAGGTTACAGCAGTGCTGGCAAATAATGGCCACACAAAATATTGACACTTTGGGCTCAATTTGGACATTTTCATTTAGGGGTGTACTCCCTTTTGTTGCCAGCGGTTTAGACAATAATGGCTGTGTGTTGAGTTATTTTTAGGGGACAGCAAATATACACTGTTATATAAGCTGTACACTCACTACTTTTATTATAGCAAAGTGTAATTTCTTCAGTGTTGTTACATGATAAGATATAATAAAATATTTACAAAAATGTGAGGGGTGTACCCCTTTTTGTGAGATACTGTATATATATATATACAGTATTTACTGTATATATATATATATATATATATATATATATATATATATATATATATATTCAAATGAACTATTTAGATCATTTGTTGGCATGGATTTTACAATAAAAAACAGTGTCTGAGAGATTTTGTGTTCTGCCTAGACATATGATTAAGCATCCAGTTGCAGTTTTACCCTAATGACCCTGTACACTAATTAAGGACTTTAACGGTGCCAGTAGGTTAATAAATTATCAACATTTTTTTATTATACACAGTTCAAAATTGTAGACACATACAATAAAGACATAACATAGTGCAAACATTCATTTACACAATTGTGTAAATTGTGAACCCTTGTGAAACTGGGTGACAATTGGCTTGCTGAGACTTCCAACACAGTTGCGTTTAATGGCTTACCGCTTGCTTCGTCAGGATAGCAAGGGACAGTCAAGCTCTAAAATTTAAAACATATACAGTTAACAAAATGTATACTGCGATTGTGGATTACTGTGTGCAGTCACAAACATGGGCACTCCACATACCTCAAAGCAATAATCACAAACCAGGCGCTCCTGGGATGCCTGTAGGGTGTGAGGCTCCCCAGCAGTTGTTCTGCTGTTAGCCAACTAATGGCTCAGTAAAGACATTCGCACCCAGGGCAGCCATAGGAAAAAGTCCAGTCCAGAAGTCAAAGCAATAATCACAAATCTGGCGCTCCTTGGGTGCTTTCAGGGCAGTGGCGTACCTAGAGCATTTGGCACCCGGGGCAGATCCCATATCTGGCACCCCCCCAACTTTAAAATGTAAAAACACCCACAGAAATTTGTAATGTTTTCAAGAATATTTATTGCACAAATTTCACAGCCCCCCATCACAGTGCCCCTTGCCGTCTGCCCCCTCCCCCGTCTCTCTAATCACAGTTCCTCCTTTTGCACTCTCTGCCTCCCCTGCACAGTCCTACCTTCAGCATAAATAGAGACTGCAGACATGGTACGGGAGATGGTCAGAGACTACAGACTTGATACAGGAGATGGTCAGAGACTACAGACTTGATACAGGAGATGGTCAGAGACTGCAGACATGATACAGGAGATGGTCAGAGACTGCAGACATGATACAGGAGATGGTCAGTCAGAGACTGCAGACATGATACAGTATATGGTCAGAGACTGAGGACATGATACAGGAGATGGTCAGAGACTGAGGACATGATACAGAAGATGCTCAGAGACTGCAGACATGATACAGGAAATGGTCAGAGACTGCAGACATGATACAGGAGATGGTCAGACTGCAGACATGATACAGGAGATGGTCAGACTGCAGACATGATACAGGAGATGGTCAGAGACTGCAGACATGATACAGGAGATGGTCAGAGACTGAGGACATGATACAGGAGATGGTCAGAGACTGAGGACATGATACAGGAGATGGTCAGAGACTGAGGACATGATACAGAAGATGCTCAGAGACTGCAGACATGATACAGGAGATGGTCAGAGACTGCAGACATGATACAGGAGATGGTCAGAGACTGAGGACATGATACAGAAGATGGTCAGAGACTGAGGACATGATACAGAAGATGTTCAGAGACTGCAGACATGATACAGGAGATGGTCAGAGACTGCAGACATGATACAGGAGATGGTCAGACTGCAGACATGATACAGTAGATGGTCAGAAACTGAGGACATGATACAGGAGATGCTCAGAGACTGCAGACATGATGCAGGAGATGGTCAGAGACTGCAGACATACTACAGAAGATGGTCAGAGACTGCAGACATGATACAGGAGTTAGTCAGAGACTGAGGACATGATAGAAGTTAGAAGAGCACTAGGGGGGCCGGAGAGCACAGGGGAAGCAGAGAGCACTGGAGGAGCTGAAGGGCACGGTGGGGGGGCTGGAGAGAATTAAGAGGGGGTTTGGAAAGCATTGCAGGGATGGTTAGAAGGCGCAGGGGGTGGAGAGCACTGGGGGGGGACAGGGAGCACTTGGGGGCAGGCAGGGAAAACCAGGGAGGTGGAGAGCACTGGGGGGACAGGGAGCATTTGGGGGGTGGGCAGGGAAAACCAGGGGGGTGGAGAGCACTGGGGTGGGGACAGGGAGCACTTGGGGGGTGGGCAGGGAAAACCAGGGGGGTGGAGAGCACTGGGGGGGGACAGGGAGCACTTGGGGGGTGGGCAGAGAAAACCAGGGAGGTGGAGAGCACTGGGGAGGACAGGGAGCACTTGGGGGGTGGGCAGGGAAAACCAGGGGGGTGGAGAGCACTGGGGCAGGGACAGGGAGCACTTGGGGGGTGGGCAGGGAAAACCAGGGGGGTGGAGAGCACTGGGGGGACAGGGAGCACTTGGGGGGTGGGCAGGGAAAACCAGGGGGGTGGGGAGCACTGGGGGGTGGGCAGAGAAAACCAGGGGGGTGGAGAGCACTGTGGGGAGGACAGGTAGCACTTGGGGGGTGGACAGAGAAAACCAGGGAGGTGGAGAGCAGGGGGGGGGACAGTTAGCACTTGGGGGGTGGACAGAGAAAACTAGGGAAGTGGAGAGCACGGGGGGGACAGGTAGCACTTGGGGGGTGGGCAGAGAAAACCAGGGGGGGTGGAGAGCACTGAAGGGGACAGGGAGCTAGGGAAAGATGAATTCCTCATATGCAGCTGCCCCATCCCCCTCCTATTCAGCACACACACTTCGGCACTCACCTTCTTCCTGCCGAGGCTGAGACTCCGCCCCTTCGTCCCACAGAGGCCCCGCCCCCTTCTCCCGCCGCGGCTCCGCCCCTTATTCCCGTCGCCGTTCCGCCCCCCCCCCCGCAGCGATGACTGAAGGAGCTGCCTTCACAGCGATACGGAACACGCCGGGCAGGACACCGGCTGACACCCCCCAGTGCGTGGCACCCGGGGCAGGCCGCCCCCCCCCCTTGGTACACCACTGCTTCAGGGTGGAGGGATAGAAGTAAGCATGTGAGGCTCCCCAGCGGTTTTTCTGCTGCTTGCCAACGAGCATTGTCCATACTCCCCATATCTCAGAATATGTAAACATCCATATAGACAATGTCAAACAATATTCAACCTACGACCAGATGCTGCCAACAACATTTATTGATGGGGTAGTCCAATGGGAGGCCTCATCCATGAATCATCAAGGCTTTGAGCATTAATATGCGTGTTACGGTATATGGTCTATAACAAAAAATGTGATGTAATAATTCTAGTAAGGTATCCACTAGAAAGCTTATCAGGCTATGGGTTTCAAATGAAAAAGGAGGGTACAAGAGTTTACAGTAAATGATAAAAGATACAGAGCCCTATAAATTAACACTGAGTTCACTCTACTCTAATTACATACTATATAGTGGTCAATATGTGACCCCTCCATCCTCAGTTCACTGCAGACCCCACAGTCTCTTTATGAGAGTAAGCAGGTAAGTCAAAATGCAAATATGTATAAGCAAAAGGAGAGAAAGCACTTCTAGTGTCTATTTACCTAGCCAGGGGTGGTTGGGCTTCTGGTTGGCTGGGAGGAATGTGTCCTGGCTCTGGCCTCGTGGTGTGGTCGTGTGGTGGTGACGTCGAGCCCCACATGCGCGGCATGTGCTGACCCTGGTTGTGGCCTCGCATTGATGACGCCTTAAACTATTACACAGTTGCACATGCGCGGTAGTCCCGCGATTGATGTAATTTGGATGGGCTGACACACACAGGAGAAGCCCAGCAATCAGTAAATGGCATGGCGCCCCCCCCCCCCCCCTCTGTACTATCCTGTTTATAGCTGGAAAATGGTGGTTGCATCAAAGCCACACATTGAAGATTACAGTGAAGGGAGACACAGTGGGGCAAGTTTGGGGTGGAGGAACTTGACTGGCCTGTACAGAGTCCTGACCCCAACCCGACAGGAGACCTTTGGGATGAATTCGAGTGGAGACTGCGAGCCAGGCCTTCTCATCCAACATCAGTGCCCGACCTCACAAATGCGCTTCTGGAAGAACCTTGTGGATAGCAACTCTCCCAGAAGAGTTAAAGCTGTTAAAGCTGCAAAGGTTGGGCCAACTCAGTATTAAACCTTATGGATAACGTTCATGTCCGTATAAAGGCAGGCATCCCAATACTTTTGATAAAATAAAATAGGGTGTATATATAAAGGTGCATCTCATAAAATTAGAATATCATCAAAAAGTTTATTTATTTCAGTAATACAATTCAAAAAGTGAAACTCATATATTTTATATATTTGTGTTACACACAAAGTGATATATTTCAAGTATTTCTTTCCTTTAATTTTGATGATTATGGCTTAAAGCTAGTGAAAACCCAAAATTCAGTATCTCAGAAAATGTTAATATATCACATAAAACCAAAAAAAGGATTTTTAATACAGAAATGTTGGCTTACTGAAAAGTATGTCCATGTACAATACAGTTTGCATACTTTGTCAGGGCTCCTTTTGCATGCATTACTGCATCAATGTGGTGTGGCATGGAGGCGATGAGCCTGTGGTACTGCTGAGGGGTTTTAGAAGCCCAGGTTGCTTTGATAGCGGCCTTCAGCTCATCTGCATTGTTGGGTCCGGTGTCTCTCATCTTCTTGACAATACCCCCCAGATTCTGTATGGGGTTTAGGTCAGGCCAGTTTGCTGGCCAATCAAGCACAGTGATACCATGATCATTAAAGCAGGTATTGGTCTTTTGGCAGTGTGGGCAGGTGCTTTCTTTCCGGCTGGAAAATGAAATCAGCATCTCCATAAAGCTGGTTAGCATAGGGAAGCATTAAATGCTCTAGAACTTCCTGGTAGAGGGCTGCGCTGACTTTGGACTTGATAAAACACAGTGGACCAACACCAGCAAATGATATAGCTCCCCAAATCATCACCCTGGGCTTCCATAACATCTCAGGAGTGTCACAGGATGATCGTCTCCATGCCACACCAAATTAATGCAGTCATTCATGCAAAATTGAGCCCCGATCAAGCATTGATATAGTGCATACCATACTGTACATGGACATACGTTTAAGTAAGCCAACATTTCTGTTTTAAAATGTAAAATGGTCCTATGTAATATTCTAATTTTATGAGATACTGATTTTTGGGTTTTCACTAGCTGTAAGCCCTAATCATCAAAATTAAATATAGAGAAATGCTTGAAATATATCACTCTGTGTGTAATGCGTTTATATAAAATATATGAGTTTCACTTTTTGAATTGAATTACTGAAATAAATTAACTTTTTGATGATATTCTAATTTTATGAGATGGACCTGTAAATGTCAAAGCTATCCAGCCCTGTCAACATCATGATGAGTATGAAAGGTGTTCTGTCATGAGACAGATCACTACACATTTTATTTTATGAGTTTGTTAAATCACTCGCGCCACTGGAATATCCAATATGGATAAAATTGTGAAATATAAAGAAAGGGAAGCTGCTAGTTCAAAACAATGGGTAATTGTTGGAAATGTAGGTGAATAGTAAACTGCGCTACCCCTATAGTGGAGGATAGGAGAGCACAAGCTGACGGTAAGAATAGGTAAACACCTTAATAATATAAAGAAAGGCTATAAAAAGCATAGTGTCTCACAGCATTTTAGATTATATCACAACAGAGATCCCACATTACTGACGTTCAGTGGAATCGACAAGATTGATGTCCACTGGCATGGTAAAGACATGTGTATAGCTGTATCAAAAAATGAAACATATTGGATCTATGAATTAGGGACACTACAGCCACAGGGTATGAATATAGATCTAGATCTTAATTGTTTTATAACTGATTTTTAAGTACATTTTATATATCTGGTTATACTGTCAATATGCATTTAATGTGAACGGATATATCTTACGTTGATTGCATCCCTATATCTTTTTAAGAGGTATACTAATTTTGAACAATTTTTATTCAGAGATTTTCTATCTGATTTTTTTATCTGATTTTTGATGATGATTTTTCATCATATTCTATTAAAATTATGTTTTGTTATTCCTTAATATATACATATAAGTATTTTAATTAAAGTAATATTTTTTAACAGAAGTTCCCCCTACATGCTTAAATATCACATTAATATGAATTTTATAAAACCAATAATAAAATTAACATAATAAAATGTTTCCCTTTGTTTACACTAAAATAATACCAAATAGAACATATTAGTCATGTGAGGTTAATTTATAGATACACAAGGTTCATACCTAATTTATTATATTCACAATTGGATTAACATTCATAGGTTTTTATATACCACCCCTAGCACCTAATGATTATAACAGCATTTTTGATAATATGCTTTGCACTTATTACCCACTATGAATACCATATACAAACTACCATATCACCACCTTCTGGCCAAAATAGGTGATGGATATGCAGGGAGATATGCATCTTGTTATTCACCCCAACGCAAGAAATAAATATTTTCTGGGCTGTTCTATAATACTACTAAAAATAGGGTACACGATTTTTCTCCTTTGTATTTGTTTTCTATATTTTTTTGGGTAAATTTTCTGCCAACCAGCCACCCCTTTGTGGATAAAAGACACCGTAAGGTGTATCCGGCATTGCTATGTGTTAAAAGGGGCTGATTCCTTGAGGGCGGACTCAGTCCTTCCTATTTAATGAGACTGATGCAGCGTACGCACAACTTCCGATGACGTCATTTCTATGACGAAACGCGTCAAGTTGCAACGTACGCTGCCTCGATCTGGGCCCTCACTTGAACCGCACGCTGTCTTCCCACTTCCGGGTACGACGCAAGTTTAAACGAGCACACTTTGGGAACAGCCGCGAGCCACCCCAGTCTGCAAAGAGCACCAGTTTTAACTTACCCAGCGAGTGTATGTTTGTGATTTTTGTTATTTGTGTGATATTTTTAATAAAAAGAGGATTCTTTTAACCATCTGCACTATGAGGAGCCTTTCTTCTTCTATACCCTGAGCACATACAGACGCAAACTGTGGACCCCCACTCATCACCAGGGAACCGGGAACCACTGTGACCAAGCCTGTACCGATTCCTGCTGGCATATGCCAACTGGAATCCACTTGATCTGGTAAGTGGGAAATCTTACCATTTAACACCGAAAGTGAAGCGGAGGGTCACACCACTATTGCATATGTGTATGCGCCTGCACTGGCACTTACTATAGTCACACCAAAGGACTCTGTTTTTGCACTGTTTGCACTACGGACTTTATGAACTATATATGTGAATATTCTGTGAAATATTATTGCTGGACTTTATTGCACTTTATTTTTGCTGCATATTTTTCACTGCATATTTTTGCTGGTTTATCTTGCACCTTCATAATTGATTTATTTATTTATTGAGTAACCAATATTAGCACCTTTGCACTATACACTTTTTGAAGGAATTTTGCAATCATATGTGGCACTTTACTGCTGATTTTTACTGCACCTTAACAATATTTTGAGCATATGGATGGTAAAAATTTTTAAATATGATTTAATATTTTTTTTCACACAGCACAAGGTAGAAACACCTTGATACGTTGTTATATACACTTAGCATGGTAAAATACACTTTTGCCACCAAATTAATATAAGTGGTGGGATCTCCTATCCTCCACTATAGGGGTAGCACAGTTTACTATTCACCTACATTTTATTTTAAAATAGAGTTCAATGCCAATGCATATATGTGTGTTTTATAAAATATTTCCATAACATAATCTTAACACACAGAAACAGTTCAAACTTATGTTCACTATTAAAAATGGCAAACAATAAACTTTTTGGTCCCAGTGGAGCAAATGGCTGCAACATCCCACATGCACAGCCCATCTATGATATACTTCCATATAGCTCCACCTGCCCATTACTCATAGGTTTTATCAATAATTACATCACAGACAATATGCCCATCACAAAATTTGGTGTCAATTTAGAAATACGGTGACACTATAGGGGTTGATTTACTAAAAGCAAATATACTGGACACTGCAAGTGAAGTTTCTCCAGAGCTTAGTAAATGAGGTAAAGCTTTGCTTTGCAAAGAATACCCAATCACATACAAAGAAAAAAACAAAAAAAAATGTTTGGATGATAGAAATGAGCAGAGTTTTCCCTCCCTTACTAAGATCTAGAGCAACTGCACTTGCAGTGCATTTGTAGTGCACAATATATTTGCCTTTAGTAAATTAATCTAGTATGTGTTAGTATATAGTTACATAGTTACATAGTAGGTGAGGTTGAATAAAGACAATAGTCCTTCCAGTTCAACCTGTGTAGGTGTGTGTGGCTGTAATCATCTCACATAGCCCTGAATGTTCTGATCCTTGAGATGTACGTCTAAGAGTCTTTTGAAAGCCACCATACTTCCCGCAGAAACCACCTCTTGTGGTAGAGAATTCCACAATCTTGTAGCCCTAACAGTAAAGAACCCCCCACATTGCCTGAGGTTAAAATGCTTCTCCTCTAATCGCATTCTATGCCCTCGAGTCCTCATGCAATCCCTTTGACTGAACAGCTTTTTTTCTAAGCTGAGCTCCCCATTGAGATATTTAAAAATTGCTATCATGTCCCCCCTCAGGCGTCTCTTCTCCAGGGAGAATAAATCAAGCGATTGCAGACGCTCTTCATAATTAAGGTCCTCCAATCCCCTAATTAGTTTAGTTGCCCTTCTCTGGACTCTCTCCAGCTCCAACACATCCCTCCTGAGGACTGGCGACCAGAACTGGACAGAGTACTCCAGATGCGGTCGGACCAGAGTTTTATAAAGTGGAAGGATTATAGACTTATCTCTGGAATACATACCTTTCTTTATGCATGCTAATATTCTACTGGCTTTGGCAGCTGCCGCTTGACATTGCATGCTATTGCCTAGTCTATCATCAACCAAGACTCCCAGATCTTTCTCCATTTTTGATTCCCCTCCTAATGTGTATTGTGCTTTTATGTTTCTAGTCCCCAAGTGCAAAACCTTACACTTCTCCACGTTAAACCTCATTTGCCAAGTCGTTGCCCACTCTGTTATTTTGCCCAGGTCATCCTGTAGGATATCTGCTTCATGTTGTGCAGTTATTGCCCTGCCCAATTTTGTGTCATCTGCAAAAACTGATATTGAATTACTGATCCCGTCCTCAATGCTGTTTATGAATAAATTGAACAAGGTTGGTCCCAGGACTGAGCCTTGGGGCACCCCACTTGCCACCTCAGACCAGTCTGAGTATGCGCTGTTTATTACCACCCTTTGGACATGCCCTTTTAGCCAGTTCCGTATCCAAGATCAAACCCTGCTGTCGATATCTGTGACATTCCAAGAGTGTTCCTCCTAACACTCTATTCTTGCATTATTATCTAAACTTGACTATACTGTACAATCTTGTTCTTCTCTTCATTTTTTTTTTCTTGGTTTCATACCTGTGATGTGTTCATTGAGTCCATATGGAACATAAGATTGTTAGAGGTAAGAGGTAAGCTATTGTCTAATTCTTCAAGAGATAATAATGGTTCAAACTTTGCCAAATGGTCACTCTTTACAGAGTTTTCCATACAGCATAGACAAACTAAAGGCATTTTTTCCAAATATTGGGACATTTTAAAAAAAGGATCGAGTTTTAGGTTCTGTTCTTCCCCATAAAGCGATGGTCACGTTCAGAGGTGCTCCATCCCTCAGAAATCGTCTTGCCCCGAATGTTATTAACCCTCCAAAGAGACCTGTGTTTTTCCAGAATCTAGTAGGATATTTCCCCTGTAAGAAATATAACGTTTGTAAAATGAATTGTACCTGGGGAAAGGTTAGTTCTTTCCAATCCACGGTCACCAATTCCACCTTCCCTATGAAAGTGTTCTCCACATGCGCTGCAACACATGTGGTTTATTTGATCACATGTCCTTGTAATAAGCAGTATGTTGGCCGCACTATTAGAACATTTTCTGTCCGTGTCAACGAACATATTAGTAACATCTTAAAAGGGAAGACAAACCATAGTGTACCAAAACATTATGCGTTATGTCATAATAAAAATCCGACAGGTACCAGGTTTCAGGTTATTGACCGATTCATTTCCCCCTGCAGAGGTGCATCCAAGACTCGAGGTGTCTCACGCCTTGAGACTTATTGGATTTACACCTTACAATCGTATGTTCCATATGGGCTCAATGCGGAATGGGACATTAATAGTGTTGAGCGAACACGGACTGTATTATTCGTGTTCGTACCGAATAATTGGATTTTTTTTACCCGAACACGGACACGGACACTTTACTGTATGTTCGGGTAAAAATCCGTGTTCGGTCGTTTTATTTCCGGGTTTTGCATGCTTTGGCGCTCTTTTCATGGCGGGCTTTCAACAGCCAATCAACAATCGTTTAACTGGTGTGCCTTAAGCCATCCCAGCCATGCCTGCAAATGTCTTAGTAGCTGTGATTGGCCGTCTGAAGCATGTGACCAAGTCTTTATAAGTTCGAGGCAGCCGCCGCAGCAGCGTCATTCTGCTGCTTAGCTAAGGGACAGAGCACACATCAATGTGCTGGCTGCTGATTAGGGAAAGATAGGCAGGAAAAAACCATTTGTGTCCGGATAGAATTGAGGGACAGGTCGGAGTGTTTAGGCAGGGCGAGTTGTAGGCATTTTAGGGATAGAGTCTGCTGAATTATAGGGTCAGTGTCTTCTACAAACTACAATCGATATTGCTGTGTGGGGGGTGGGGTGAATCTGCACTCAATCCTGATCTACGATCTCTTCTCAATCCTGTTAGGGACAGAGTCTGCTGAATTTTAGGGAAACTGTGTTCTACAAACTACAATCGATATTGCTGTGTGGTGTGGGATTGGAGATAGGCAGGTGTCAGTGATCCACATCCATTTTTCTGTGTGTGAGCTGCAGTGAACACAATCTTTTTGGGCTGCAGTGAACACAATCTTTTTGGGCTGCAGTGAACACAATCTTTTTGGGCTGCAGTGAACACAATCTTTTTGGGCTGCAGTGAACACAATCTTTTTGGGGTGCAGTGAACAAAATCTTTTTGGGGTGCAGTGAACACAATCCTTTTTGGTGTGCAGTGAACACAATCTTTGTGGGGTGCAGTGAACAAAATCCTTTGTGGGGTGCAGTGAACACAATCTTTTTGGGGTGCAGTGAACAAAATCCTTTTTGGGGTGCAGTGAACAACATCCTTTTTGGGGTGCAGTGAACACAATCTTTTTGGGGTGCAGTGAACAAAATCCTTTGTGGGGTGCAGTGAACACAATCTTTTTGGGGTGCAGTGAACACAATCTTTTTGGGGTGGAGTGAACAACATCCTTTTTGGGGTGCAGTGAACAAAATCCTTTTTGGGGTGCAGTGAACAAAATCATTTTTGGGGTGCAGTGAACACAATCTTTTTGGGGTGCAGTGAACACAATCTTTGTGGGGTGCAGTGAACACAATCTTTTTGGGGTGGAGTGAACAACATCCTTTTTGGGGTGCAGTGAACAACATCCTTTTTGGGGTGCAGTGAACACAATCTTTTTGGGGTGCAGTGAACACAATCTTTGTGGGGTACAGTGAACAGAATCTTTGTGGGGTGCAGTGAACACAATCTTTGGGGGGTACAGTGAACACAATCTTTTTGGGGTGCAGTGAACACAATCTTTGTGGGGTGCAGTGAACACAATCTTTTTGGGGTGGAGTGAACAAAATCATTTTTGGGGTGCAGTGAACAACATCCTTTTTGGGGTGCAGTGATCAAAATCCTTTTTGGGGTGCAGTGAACACAATCTTTTTGGGGTGCAGTGAACAAAATCCTTTGTGGGGTGCAGTGAACAGAATCTTTGTGGGGTGCAGTGAACACAATCTTTGGGGGGGTACAGTGAACACAATCTTTTTGGGGTGCAGTGAACACAATCTTTGTGGGGTACAGTGAACAGAATCTTTGTGGGGTGCAGTGAACACAATCTTTGGGGGGTACAGTGAACACAATCTTTTTGGGGTGCAGTGAACACAATCTTTGGGGGGTACAGTGAACACAATCTTTTTGGGGTGCAGTGAACACAATCTTTGTGGGGTGCAGTGAACACAATCTTTGGGGGGGTACAGTGAACACAATCTTTTTGGGGTGCAGTGAACAACATCCTTTTAGGGTGCAGTGAACACAATCTTTGTGGGGTGCAGTGAACAACATCCTTTTAGGGTGCAGTGAACACAATCTTTGTGGGGTACAGTGAACAGAATCTTTGTGGGGTGCAGTGAACACAATCTTTGGGGGGTACAGTGAACACAATCTTTGTGAGGTGCAGTGAACACAATCTTTGTGGGGTGCAGTGAACACAATCATTGTGGGGTGCAGTGAACTCAATCTTTGTGGGGTACAGTGAACACAATCTCATACTTCTGAAGATTTGAGGGTGCTGCCTGTTCCATACTCCCCCTACTCCTCATCTAGCCTTTTAGGGGTACAAACAATAGTAATTGGGGCCTAGTGTGGTTGTGTACGTGTGATATACATACACTTTTTTTGGATCATATTTTCTATTCCGCTATTTAATCAAAAACCTTTGGGGATCAGTTAAATTGGGGGATAGTCTGTGTTGGTACGTGTGAGAGAGATCCACCTTTCCAAGTTGTTGGGGTTCATCTCATACTTCTGAAGGTTTGAGGGTGCTGCCTGTTCCATACTCCCCCTACTCCTAGCCTTTTAGGGGTACAAACAATAGTAATTGGGGCCTAGTGTGGTTGTGTACGTGTGATATACATACACTTTTTTTGGATCATATTTTCTATTCCGCTATTTAATCAAAAACCTTTGGGGATCAGTTAAATTGGGGGATAGTCTGTGTTGGTACGTGTGAGAGAGATCCACCTTTCCAAGTTGTTGGGGTTCATCTCATACTTCTGAAGGTTTGAGGGTGCTGCCTGTTCCATACCCCCCCTACTCCTCATCTAGCCTTTTAGGGGTACAAACAATAGTAATTGGGGCCTAGTGTGGTTGTGTACGTGTGATATACATACACTTTTTTTGGATCATATTTTCTATTCCGCTATTTAATCAAAAACCTTTGGGGATCAGTTAAATTGGGGGATAGTCTGTGTTGGTACGTGTGAGAGAGATCCACCTTTCCAAGTTGTTGGGGTTCATCTCATACTTCTGAAGGTTTGAGGGTGCTGCCTGTTCCATACCCCCCCTACTCCTCATCTAGCCTTTTAGGGGTACAAACAATAGTAATTGGGGCCTAGTGTGGTTGTGTACGTGTGATATACATACACTTTTTTTGGATCATATTTTCTATTCCGCTATTTAATCAAAAACCTTTGGGGATCAGTTAAATTGGGGGATAGTCTGTGTTGGTACGTGTGAGAGAGATCCACCTTTCCAAGTTGTTGGGGTTCATCTCATACTTCTGAAGGTTTGAGGGTGCTGCCTGTTCCATACCCCCCCTACTCCTCATCTAGCCTTTTAGGGGTACAAACAATAGTAATTGGGGCCTAGTGTGGTTGTGTACGTGTGATATACATACACTTTTTTTGGATCATATTTTCTATTCCGCTATTTAATCAAAAACCTTTGGGGATCAGTTAAATTGGGGGATAGTCTGTGTTGGTACGTGTGAGAGAGATCCACCTTTCCAAGTTTTTGGGGTTCATCTCATACTTCTGAAGATTTGAGGGTGCTGCCTGTTCCATACCCCCCCTACTCCTCATCTAGCCTTTTAGGGGTACAAACAATAGTAATTGGGGCCTAGTGTGGTTGTGTACGTGTGATATACATACACTTTTTTTGGATCATATTTTCTATTCCGCTATTTAATCAAAAACCTTTGGGGATCAGTTAAATTGGGGGATAGTCTGTGTTGGTACGTGTGAGAGAGATCCACCTTTCCAAGTTGTTGGGGTTCATCTCATACTTCTGAAGGTTTGAGGGTGCTGCCTGTTCCATACTCCCCCTACTCCTAGCCTTTTAGGGGTACAAACAATAGTAATTGGGGCCTAGTGTGGTTGTGTACGTGTGATATACATACACTTTTTTGGATCATATTTTCTATTCCGCTATTTAATCAAAAACCTTTGGGGATCAGTTAAATTGGGGGATAGTCTGTGTTGGTACGTGTGAGAGAGATCCACCTTTCCAAGTTGTTGGGGTTCATCTCATACTTCTGAAGGTTTGAGGGTGCTGCCTGTTCCATACCCCCCCTACTCCTCATCTAGCCTTTTAGGGGTACAAACAATAGTAATTGGGGCCTAGTGTGGTTGTGTACATGTGATATACATACACTTTTTTTGGATCATATTTTCTATTCCGCTATTTAATCAAAAACCTTTGGGGATCAGTTAAATTGGGGGATAGTCTGTGTTGGTACGTGTGAGAGAGATCCACCTTTCCAAGTTGTTGGGGTTCATCTCATACTTCTGAAGGTTTGAGGGTGCTGCCTGTTCCATACTCCCCCTACTCCTAGCCTTTTAGGGGTACAAACAATAGTAATTGGGGCCTAGTGTGGTTGTGTACGTGTGATATACATACACTTTTTTTGGATCATATTTTCTATTCCGCTATTTAATCAAAAACCTTTGGGGATCAGTTAAATTGGGGGATAGTCTGTGTTGGTACGTGTGAGAGAGATCCACCTTTCCAAGTTGTTGGGGTTCATCTCATACTTCTGAAGGTTTGAGGGTGCTGCCTGTTCCATACCCCCCCTACTCCTCATCTAGCCTTTTAGGGGTACAAACAATAGTAATTGGGGCCTAGTGTGGTTGTGTACGTGTGATATACATACACTTTTTTTGGATCATATTTTCTATTCCGCTATTTAATCAAAAACCTTTGGGGATCAGTTAAATTGGGGGATAGTCTGTGTTGGTACGTGTGAGAGAGATCCACCTTTCCAAGTTGTTGGGGTTCATCTCATACTTCTGAAGGTTTGAGGGTGCTGCCTGTTCCATACCCCCCCTACTCCTCATCTAGCCTTTTAGGGGTACAAACAATAGTAATTGGGGCCTAGTGTGGTTGTGTACGTGTGATATACATACACTTTTTTTGGATCATATTTTCTATTCCGCTATTTAATCAAAAACCTTTGGGGATCAGTTAAATTGGGGGATAGTCTGTGTTGGTACGTGTGAGAGAGATCCACCTTTCCAAGTTTTTGGGGTTCATCTCATACTTCTGAAGATTTGAGGGTGCTGCCTGTTCCATACCCCCCCTACTCCTCATCTAGCCTTTTAGGGGTACAAACAATAGTAATTGGGGCCTAGTGTGGTTGTGTACGTGTGATATACATACACTTTTTTTGGATCATATTTTCTATTCCGCTATTTAATCAAAAACCTTTGGGGATCAGTTAAATTGGGGGATAGTCTGTGTTGGTACGTGTGAGAGAGATCCACCTTTCCAAGTTTTTGGGGTTCATCTCATACTTCTGAAGATTTGAGGGTGCTGCCTGTTCCATACCCCCCCTACTCCTCATCTAGCCTTTTAGGGGTACAAACAATAGTAATTGGGGCCTAGTGTGGTTGTGTACGTGTGATATACATACACTTTTTTTGGATCATATTTTCTATTCCGCTATTTAATCAAAAACCTTTGGGGATCAGTTAAATTGGGGGATAGTCTGTGTTGGTACGTGTGAGAGAGATCCACCTTTCCAAGTTGTTGGGGTTCATCTCATACTTCTGAAGGTTTGAGGGTGCTGCCTGTTCCATACTCCCCCTACTCCTAGCCTTTTAGGGGTACAAACAATAGTAATTGGGGCCTAGTGTGGTTGTGTACGTGTGATATACATACACTTTTTTTGGATCATATTTTCTATTCCGCTATTTAATCAAAAACCTTTGGGGATCAGTTAAATTGGGGGATAGTCTGTGTTGGTACGTGTGAGAGAGATCCACCTTTCCAAGTTGTTGGGGTTCATCTCATACTTCTGAAGGTTTGAGGGTGCTGCCTGTTCCATACTCCCCCTACTCCTCATCTAGCCTTTTAGGGGTACAAACAATAGTAATTGGGGCCCAGTGTGGTTGTGTACGTGTGATATACATACACTTTTTTTGGATCATATTTTCTATTCCGCTATTTAATTTAACTGGGCCTCCATGCGAGACCTGTGTGCCTTGTTGCGCTGTTTTGAGTACTCCACCAACATGGCCAGTGGCAATGACGCCGTTCTCAGCTTAACTATCCCACTTCTATGCCTCCTTGAAAAAACAATTCGGGCGATGATGGAAGAGGATGTGGCACAGGATGAGGAGGAGGAGGAGGATGAAGAGGTAACATTTCCAAGGCTTTCAGGGCAGTCATTCGCAAGGGGCTCCGAGGGTGGGTTCCTGCACACGCAAACGCCAGGGACGCAATTGTCCAGCAGGGGCACAGTTCTGGAGGATGAGGAGGATGAGGAGGAGGAGGAGCTGGAGGAGGAGATGGAACCATGTTCACAGCAGGGTGGCACCCAGGCCAGCTCATGGCCATCACTGGTGCGTGGCTGGGGGGATACAGAGGACACGGACGATACACCTCCCACAGAGGACAGCCTTTCGTTGCCTCTGGGCAGCCTGGCACACATGAGCGATTACATGCTGCAGTGTCTCCACAACGACCGCTGAGTTGCCCACATTCTAACTTGTGCTGATTACTGGGTGGCCACGCTGCTGGATCCCCGTTACAAGGACAACGTACCGTCCTTAATTCACTCACTGGAGCGCGATCGCAAGATGCGCGAGTACAAGCGCACGCTGGTAGACGCCATGCTGCTGGCATTCCCATCTGACAGCGGGGCCACAGTGGAAGCACAAGGCAGAGGAGGAGGAGGAGGAGGTCGCCAACGCAACCAGGGCACCGCCAGCACCTCAGAAGGCAGGGTTAGCATGGCCGAAATGTGGAAAAGCTTTGTCAGCACGCCACAACAAACAGCAGCACCAGCAGCTCAGATGGAACGTCTTAGCAGGAGGCAGCATTTTACCAACATGGTGGAGCAGTATGTGTGCACACGCCTACATGTAGTGAATGACGGGTCTGCCCCCTTCAACTTCTGGGTCTCCAAATTGGGCACATGGCCTGAGCTTGCCCTTTACGCCTTGGAGGTGCTGGCGTGCCCTGCAGCCAGTGTATTATCTGAACGGGTATTTAGCACGGCTGGGGGCGTTATAACAGACAAGCGCAGCCGCCTGTCCAGAGACAATGTGGACAAGCTCACGTTCATTAAAATGAACCAGGCATGGATCCCACGGGACTTTTCCGTACCTTATGCAGAATAGCAATGGATACCGACCTTACCCACCCATTGTTCCATTTTTGCTCTTTCTCACTCTTTTGGGGTGTACCCTCATTTAAAATTTTTGAAAAGAAGCAGTGTTGGCTACCTCGTCCTCCTCCTCAGGGCCAGATTAATGTAGGGGCTATTGGAGCTGCAGCTCCAGGCCCCTACCTTTTATATAGGCCCCTACCTTTTATATAGGCCCCGGGTTGGCCATATTCATTGTTACCGCTCTTCTGTCACTTGTAAACACAGAAGTCTGGCTTCTATGCTCGCTTCCCCAGGCAGCACCCTCAGAACCTCCCCACACAGCGTGAAGGCCGGACAAGGAGGGACAGTTGGCGATGCATGGACGTGTTTATGGGCTTCAGAGACAGCATCCCATGTTGAATTAGGCATGCATGGCTGCACCCTTCCTCCTCTGGGTGCATGGCAAGGCACGGCCCTTAAGGCCCTTCAAAATCCTCAGCACCAAGCCCATGATGCTGTTAATCCGGCCCTGGTCCTCCTCCACCGCCGCTTCCACCTACACCGCCCATAGGTGTGCGCAGCCTATTGCATTAAGGTGTGCACCCCAAAGTTGAAATACACATGCATGTGTTTGCCAGCAGGGAGAGTAATGTATCGGGGCCATGTACCTGTAGGCAAGGAGAAATAGAGCAGAGCAGGTCCCAGGGAGATCTTTCCCATCTCCTCACTGGCAATGCTATGTGCCCTAGGTGATTAGGGTGTGCCCAGGCACACCCAGCACACCCTGTGCGCACGCCTATGTCACCGCCACATCCACCACCACCTCAACCTCCCTCCTACTCCATATGGGCCTCGTCCTTCAGAGATGAAGAAGAACATTGTTTTATTTTTCTGTTTTTTTTTGTTGTTTTAAGTTATTTCCCTATCCACATTTGTTTGCAGAGCACTTGCCATGCTCTTAATTACGTTTTGCTGCCATTTGCAGCACTCTAGCCCTTTCCTTTGGTGTTTTAGAGCCATTTTAGTGCCTTAAAGTTCGGGTCCCCATTGACTTCAATGGGGTTCGGTGTCCGGGAAAAGTTCGGTAAAAGTCCGGGACACGGACCCGGACTTTTTTTTAAAGTTCGGCCGAACCCGTCGAACACGGACATCTAGGTGTCCGCTCAACCCTAGACATTAACGCATTTATAAATATCTCTTAGGATGGAGGTGCGTTTCTGTTCCAATTTCACCATTATTCTATGGTCTCTTTCCATTAACCTCTCTGGCGGTATGATTCTTTCGGATTTTAGGTGCTGAAAGCGGTACTATTATTTTGCATGTAATTCTTGTGAATGAGCAGCCCAAACCAACTGTATACATTTATTATATATATATATATATATATATATATATATATATATATATGTATACATATATTATATATGTACCTGTATATACACGTATATATATATATACATACACATAAAAAGTACAGTAAAACTGCAGGAAAGGGCACTGGGGGGCAAACTAATGTGATTTTTTTTATTTTGAATTGTATCAGTGTGTTTGGTGTGTTTTACATTTGAATTTGCCGCCGGTTCCACCTCCCTGCGAACGTCACGTCGCAGGAGACGTAAGCCGGGGCACGGAGAGGAACGGGAGGAAGAACCTCTGCTAGACACCGCCGGGACACATCGCTGGATCCCAGTGACAAGGTAAGTAACCCTGCTTACAGGATCCAGCAATGCTTCTGGTGGTACCCCAAGTGTGGCTCGGGGTTACCGCTTTTGGCTCTGAAATTTAACCCCGAGCCACACTTGGGAATACCGCTAAGAAGGTTAATGTGTATATCCCACAATATTTCATTAACGGTTCACCCTTTAGATGTGTGTAACTTTAAAAACCCATCTATTCCCCCTCTCTCCCATTCCTCACTTTCAGAGTGATATAATTGGAGATTAGGGGTAGTTTGTCTCTATATTCAATACTCCTGATTCCTATACTCAGCTTTAATCACATTTTATATTAATTTTTATTAATTTTTAATATTTTTAATACTGGTTTCTTTCCACTGGTCATGTTGCGGTTTGTACCGATCTAGTGACATAATATATGGCAGTGAAATAAATCAGATCGCTAACTATTATTCACTTTTATCTTTATCAGTTTACTGTGTTTATATTCTATGGGCATTGTCATGAGCTTTTGGCTTGTAATAATAATAGATCTATACAGTGAAGGATTTAAGATTGTTTGTTTATATCTCATTAGGGTAGCCTTTTCTCCCCTATCTTGCTTGGGCTTCGGTTTAGGAGGAAGTATCTAATGTTGCCTCAGTTACAGGGATGCACCTCCTCACTTCCTGTTGTTGTCCTGTGGGCAGGAGATATGGCCTCGCTGGTTACACAGTGAACTGACTCCCGGAAGTGACGCCGCCCCCTATGACAAGCTTCCTGTATGAGAGCGAGGCTTGACATGCAAGCCGACGCCATTTTGGAGGAAGTGGCAGCTCTCTCAGCTGTCATGGATTATCTGATCATTATAGGGATAAGACACACTATTTAAGACGCCTGAGAGGGCTCTCCTAACATGGCAAACTCCTATGATTATGTCTGCTTAGAGGAAACGCGTCAGCAACGTCATTCATGCCATTTACTTCTGAATTACATGCCTAAGTTCATTGGATGCTTGTAAGTGTTTTTTTGGCTTTCATATTATAATAAAGTCTAGCAGTTTTACACTATGTCGGTCTTATCTGTCTTCCTCCATGTACAACTGTGAGAGATTTACGGCTTCCGTTGGGATACTGTGGCTACCTTCCTGATATCTGGTGTTCCAGCCTTGTCTTGAAAGTATACAGCAATACCAGCCCATATGGCCCATATACTATATAGTATCTTGGGTCCATACTCTCCGGTGAGCGCAATCTATTGATTTTTGGTGTGGGGTCTCCTGGCATGGTTGAATATCACCTTTGTATTCGGATACACACCTATCATCACTACCTGGGACTCGCTTTATGAACTTTTTTCAGTGGCTACACTTGATCACTTCATATTTCATTTGATTATATATCATTTATCTGATTTGTGTATTCATGTATTCACTTATGGTCACATGATGTTTGTTATTTTGGTTTAGCGCTGCAATTTTTCTTCATTTTCATTTTTTTACTTTATTTACAACACATGTCAGTTGATTTGCTAGCAGCTTTTCTGATTTTTTCATTCTTTTGTTAGTGCAGTTTATTTACTATATTATTTTCACAATCCACTAACTACCTGCCTAATCTCCACTCCTAATCTCCACTAACACACTACACACGGCTGCCGTGTAAGCAGTCATATGTAGTGTGGAGCGTGGACTTAGCCGCTGAGCCTTGATTGGCTAAAGGCATCCTGCCTTTGGCCAGTCATGGCTCTGACAGGACATTGTGCTGTGATTGGCCGAATCATACAGGTCAGGTGCATGCCTTGGCCAATCACAAGCACTTAATGCACTGCAATGGTGCAGTGCATCATGGGGCGCTCATCGGGGGCTGAATTTCCCGATGAGCGCCACATTTGTCTGTGTGTTTAGCGAAAACATGAACACACGATGTTCGAGTCGAACTTACGTTCGACTCGAATGGTCAGCCCATCACTAATTACAAGTACTGTGCACAACAGACTGTAAATATTCTAGGATGTCAACACATTATGTAGATGTGAAGCTGACCTTCCTGAAGGAGATTTTAATTTCCGCGGTCATTTTCAATTCAGCAACCACACCAACAGACACTTTGCAGAGCTTAGGAAGCCCATGCTAGGTTTCACATGCTGCAGCCTCAAAGATGGCAGAAAACAAAGAAGGCACAAAACATGAAACACAGGATGGCTACAGAAGCACATGATAATGTAGTACCCCACATCACCAGATCAACCTCAGGGAATTTGATCCTCGTCTGAGATCTTCACTACCACTGGCAGGGTTCACAGTAATGTAGAGCTACTAGTTGCCAATACAGTGTTACACTACTGTTAGTTTAATTAACATAAATGTTTAGATACAAAGAAAAATCATCATAATATAAGCTTTATTACAACATTTGGGCTTTAGAATTTTAAAATAAAATAATAAAATACATAGTTCAAAAATGACCTAGAAAATGCGTGTGGGCATTGTTTAAAATTACTGTAAGTATATCAGACAAGCATTTAAACTTTGGAAATGAAACCTTTTTGTGTGGACACTTTATCAGCTTAATCTCAAGGATGAAGGCAGCAAGCTATTAATACTGCTGGCTAACGTAAAATAGAACTCAGTGTTATCTTGCAGCACAGTAAATTGTTTTAGGGCACACAAGTTTATATCAAAGTCTTTGGCATCAAATTGTTCTCTAGCTGAGGAGAGAAAGTAACAGCAATTCTTTTATTAGCATAAAGACAAGTCTGATAAGCTCCTAGATAACTGTTGTGATCTTTACAGATACATTTCTTGTATTATATTATGCAGATGGAACTTTGATATTTAATATATTTATTTCTCCCCATATAGGTCCGATAGTATTTGCTTGTTAGTTCCTCCTTTTAAATAATTGCGATTTTTTCTAATATACATTTAGTTTGTGTGATAAGCAAGGCCTGCTGATTTACATTTGTTTGGGTTCCACAGAAACACCCTTTTACTAGGATATTTTCTTGCTTTACTGATTCTAATCAGGTATGGAAAAATGTTTATAACATTAATGATTACAAGATGAAGGGAGGGCTTTGGCAGGTTTTAAGAAGGTTCTCAAGTTACAAACAACCATTGGAAATGGTACTATCTGTACTAAAAAAAAAAATATGCGAAATATGTGTGCAAAATTTTACAACATGTTAAAGTGTTTGTTCACCAGTGCCAGAAGTCCACATGACTGGGTTATTAATATTGCTGGCTCTGCTCTCTTCTGGAGAGAGAAGGTAAAGCGGAAAGGTGGCGGTGTATGTCTCTATGTGAGAAGTCATCTCAAACGAGTGTAAAAGATGGAGAGTGTGATGAGGCTCAAGCATTATGGGTGGCATTGCATATGGGTGTGCGTACTACAAAGTTAATCATTGGAATTTGTTACAGGCCAACCAGTTAATGAGGAGGTGGAGACTCAGCTTCTTGCACAGATGGAAACGGTTGCAAGGGCTTGGACTGTGATAATAATGGGGGATTTTAACTACCTATAGATTAACTGGAGTAATGGCATTGCAGGAACATTTAAAGAGCAAAAATCTATAAACCTATTACAAGACAATTTTATAGTACAGTTCATAGAGGCCCCAACTAGAAATGATGCTCTGCAGGACCTGGTAATCTCAAACCAATGCAAAGCTTATTAATAATGTTCATATAAAAGAACATCAATGGGTAGCAATGCGCATAACTTGATTTAATTGAATGTTGCTGTGAACAACAAGCACATACTGGAAAGATAAAACCACTTAACTTTAGGAAAGCAAATTTTCCAAGGCTGAGGGTTATTCTCCAGGGCTTAGACTGGGAGGTAATATTGGTATCGCTGAACAAAGAACAGAAATGGGAATTTTTCAAAATGACTGAATGGGAACAAACTGCAAAATATATTCCCATAAGCATCAAAGGCTAAAAATAAAACCTATGTGGCTTGTGGTCTAGGTTATAAATGATAAGTAAAGAGCTTTTAAAAGATAAAAAATGAAAGGACACTATCATCATATATATATTTAATGGATAGTTTAATAAAAGACCACATAGATGAGTTTTTGCTAGAAAAAAAAAAAATATTTTAAGCAATACCTAGCATGGATTCATTAAAGTTGTCATACAAATTTTGATTTCTTTTATGAGGAGGTAAGCAAAATCTTAGACATAGGAGTGACTGTGGACATAGTGTACTTGGATTTTGCAAAAGCGTTTAACACAGTTCCCCACACACAGCTAATGTGTAAGATAAAGTCTACAAGCTTGGAAAAATCAGTTTGTAAATAATTAGAAAACTGGCTAAAAGACCATATTCAGACAGTAGTAATTAATGATTCATACTCTAAATGGTCTAAGGTAATTAGTGGCATACCCCAAGGTTCTGTGTTGGGACCTTTACTTTTTTTTTCAAATTCGTTTTTATTGAAAACATTTTGTAAACAACAGAGTAGAAAATACGAACAAGTTGAAACATAGGGATAAGTATACAAAGTAAGTAAACAATAGCACAATCAAACAATAATGCAAACATATACTGTCTGCTCTAAAATTGGTAAGTGGGAAAGGGGGGAGGAAGTTGCAGAAAGGAAGCATTATCTAGTGATTTGCATACCAGTCAGTGCAAATGGACCATACATTGTTGAACTTAGTGCTGGTGCCCGCCCTACTTGCAATTTCAAGAGCTTCAGATACGTTGGGAGCTAAGGGGGTTTTCCACTTTCTAGCTATAAGCAGTCTAGCTGTTAAAAGGATATGGGTGACCACAGTGCGATATTGTACAGGAAATATATCAATGCCCAGGTTGAGTACAGCCAGTGAGGGGTTTGAGCGGGTGTGAGACAGGAGATTACACGAAAGATGCCGTTCCAGAAGCTGGTGAGTGATTTGGGACCTTTACTTTTTAATATATTTATAAATGACATAGGGTCTGAGATTAGTACCATTTCAGTCTTTGCAGATGACACCATGCTTTGCAATGGAATAACATCCTTTTAGGATCAAGCTAAAGTTTTAGTGTCCACCAGCATATGTCTCCCAGCAGCCAGCAGGTTCCAGCGACCAGCTCCACCTGGCCACACCTGCTGGGAGGGTACTTAGGTTCCACTTTTACTACTGCTCCTCACCTCAGTGTTTTGGTTGCTCCTGCTTGTATCGTTTGTTGTGCTGCTGCCTGACTCTGTAGCCATTTTCTCTTGATCTTGCCCTTGCCATGCATCCAGTATCCTGCTGCCTTGTTCCCATCCCAGTTTTGTTTTCCCCCTTCCCATCTGTTCCCTGCTCTCCCTTGCCTTGTGTGCATCTCTTCTGTACATTTGTATATATTAAGTGAAGTGTGGTTAGGATTGCTGGTTAGGCTTTTTGTTATTTAGTTTTGCTTTTCATGCCTTCTCATGTTTTTTGCTGTTGGTGTGATGTTCTTGTTCATTGTAAATAAATCTCACTTTAAAGATATTATATATATACAGTACATGGCCTGGTCCCAGTTTCTGTGTGTAGCTACAAATATCTGGTCTCCCAGCTGCTGATTCCAGACACATCCTTACAGAATGTCTCCAACTTACAAGCCAACCTCAATGTACTGTTTAATTGGGCAACTGAGTGGCAAATGAGGTTTACCATTGATAAAGGTAAAGTTTTGCATTTAGGGGCTAAAAATATGCATGCATCATACATACTAGGTGGAGTACAACTGGGGAAATCAATGGTGGAGGAGGATCAATTAATCACTGCAAATCCAAATTTGACCCTTGCCAGAGAATTTGCATGGAAAAGTATCACTGTTTTCAAATTTAAAACCTTTCTGGGCCTATCCCTCCTTATGGGAATTACTAAAAAGAGTGAGTGTCGGTCATATTGGTCCACTGACCCAGTTCATCATATGCCTGTGTTCTCTGCTGCCATGGCCAGGACTATATGCAAGCAAATCTTGCAGTTCATGCACTTCAGTGACAAGGAACTCTGTTCTCCTCGGGGTAACCCTGGATATGACTGACTCAACAAAATTCGGCCCCTCCTAAAGCACTTCAACCAGAAGTTTGCAGCCTTGTATATGCCCCAACAAACTGTCTGCGTTGATGAATCTCTGATTACATTTTCTGGCCACCGTGCTTTCAAACAGTTTCTCCCCAGCAAGCGTGCCAGATATGGGGTCAAGATGTATAAGCTCTGTGGCAGGGCAACAGGCTATACATGTAGTTTCTGGATTTATGAGGGAAAAGATAGCAATGCGAAGCCCCCAACTGCCTAGACTACATGGGTAACAGTGGCAAGATTGTTTGGGACTTGGTGTCACCCTTATTCAGAAAGGGGTACCATTTATACGTGGACAATTATTACACAAGCCACTTTTTAGTCACCTTTTTGATTTTGTAATTGGCGCATGTGGCACCGTGCGACCTTATCATCGGGGCTTCCCCCAACGGCTTGTAGATTTCTGACTTAGATGAGGGAGAGAGCCTGCTTGAAGTGTAATACATTTCTTGCAGTGAAGTGGAGGGACACATGGAATGTTTTCGTTCTGTCCTTCACGCAGATACGCCAGTCAGAATTGCAATGGCGACTGGTGTTGTTGAGAAGCCTCTCTGTGTCCACGAATACAACCTTAACATGGGAGGGGTGGATTTCAATGACCAGATGATGGCACTGTACTTAATTTCCCGTAAGGCCAGACGCTGGTACAAAAAAGTGTCTGTATACTTATTCCAATTGGCTCTGCTGAATGCTTATGTGCTATACAAAGCGTCAGGAAGAAGTGGATCCTTCAAAATATTCCAGAAAGAGATCATCACAGCCCTTCTGTATCCAGAAGGTGCTGTGGCCCAAATTCACAATCCAGATGCAGTGAGCCGGCTGCATGAGGGGCATTTTCCGGATGTCCTCCCTGGTACCTCTACCCAAAGAGCACCCCAAAGAAGATGTCGTGTCTGTATAAAACGCGGATCTAGGTGAGACACCGCTTTTTTTGTCCCTCCTGTCCTGGCCAACCTGGTCTCTGCATCAGGGCCTGTTTCTGTCACTAGCACACACTAATAGCGTATTAGTATAGGGTACAGCACGGCACAGTCTAGGGCAGACTTTTACACAGGGTCTCGAAAGATGTTAGATGGCTATTGCATTTTGAGAGACCCTAGCCTGGAATGTTTAAAGTTTTTTTTTACAGTTCCAAAAAAAGTGTAAAAGAAAATTACAAAATAAAAAAGCTAAAAATAATTTCCTTTTTTTGAGTTAATTTTCTATTATGCTATTATAATGTAATGTTTTATTGTTGCTGTGTTTTTCATTGTTAACCATAGTTTTCTTTGTAGATACCACCATTCTACTGTTTTACTGCACTGTATACTATAATATTGTAATGTTTTATTGTTACTGTGTTTTTTGTTAACCAGTGTTTGCTTTGCAGGTACGCTCATAAGATGCAGCACTGATTCATTTATTCTGACAGCAACAGCGTTTGCTCTCAGCATATACGTAAATCAATAAATTGCAGCACTGTAGGAGGTGATTTCACCAACACAGTTAAAAAAAGAGCATATATGGCAAAGCATAGGCCATGGGGTGGACAAAGAGGGCGTATCTCCCCTATGTTTCACCATATATTTTTTAACACTTTTCTTGGCCGAGATTTCTTCTTCCACATCGATCTTAATTTTCCAAAACAAATGAGAGCTGAAAAATACCCACCAAGGGATGATGGAACAGTTCGGGTCGACCATCGGTTCGACCCGAACATTGGGTGTTTGAAATTCGGCCGAATTCCGAACTGTTTGCTGTAAAAGTTCGGAATTCGGTCACCCGAACCGCCCAAAATGCAATGGGACAGGAAGTGGGCTTTAAAAGCCTGTGATTGGCCCAGAAACGTCAGAAAAAGCCAATGAGGGGGCAGGAGTCTGCTAGGAACGTGATTGGAGTGACTACGGGGACCAGAGGCCAATCAGGAGTGATATATAACATAGCCCCGCCTAACCGCTAGCACTGTAATACAGAGGCTTTGGAAGAGAGTGGAAGCATTTGTGTTTCTCCTGCTGTGTTAAACAATGTTTTCAGCTTACAGAAAGATTGTCAGTGTAGTTAGAAATACAGCGATTGTGCTGTTTGAGTTAGAAAAAAAAAATGTAAAGGGACAGTGTCAGTTAGAAATTATCTTCTGCTGTATGGAGCTGTTCTTTTAGTGTGAGGAAAGGAATATGCAGTGTAGTTAGGGTACTATATACCACTATAGTTAGATTCAATAATCTAGTTTTTGTAGGGATACTTTTAAGTGTCAGGGTTCCTTCTAGTGAGCACGTTGCACTACTGATATAGCTACAGCAGGTATACGTGCTTGCTAGTTAGCTATTGTGCAAAATACATTTCAGCGATACACACATCTGCTGTATTTAGCGACAACTTTGGGTCTTATAGCAGTGTGCGTTTTGCAGGTGAATTTCACCGCGCAGAGTTGCCAAAACCTCAGTGACAAGTTAATGCCTGTTCTTGTTGTAAGCGTTAAGTCCACTGTGCAAAAGGCTTTGCTACTCCGTGTCACACACATCTGCTGTATTTAGTAACAACTTTGGGTCGCATAGCAGTGTGCGTTTTGCAGGTGAATTTCACCGCACAGAGTTGCCAAAGCCTCAGTGACAAGTTAACGCCTGTTCTTGTTGTAAGCGTTAAGTCCACTGTGCAAAAGGCTTTGCTACTCTGCGTCACACACATCTGCTGTATTTAGCGACAACTTTGGGTCGCATAGCAGTGTGCATTTTGCAGGTGATTTTCACATCGCACAGTTGATAAAGCCTCAGTGACAACTATGTCAGGTAGACCAAGGAAAGGCATACGTGGCCCTGCTGCGGAAAGGGGCACAGCTTCTAGGGTGTCTAGAGGCAAGGGTGGACGTGGTGGTCAGTCCTCAGCCAGGCCACCATTTCTATTGTTCTCCCACAGTTGCCAAGCTATATGTCCACAGTACATACAGGTGGTGGACTATATTACCAAACCCTCATCATCATCAGCAACTACAGTGACCCAGGCAGAGAAAAGTGGTCAGTCTTCTGCAGTTGGTAGAGCAAATAAAGATGAGTCCATGTCCACCTCAAGTCCTCCCTTAGACCCAACTTCAGACATGGCAGAGGAGTCAGCTGAGCTGTTTGACCACAGTGTCGGCCATCTACTCCTGCCTGATGCTCAGTCCTTTATGGAGTCTGATGTTGGGTCTGAGGTTCAGGAGGAGGCAGAGCAAGCAAGAGGGGAGAGCAGACGGCCCACTCCATCTAAGGCCGCACCCGTTGTCTCCCGGGCCACGCCTGATGCTCAGTCCTTTATGGAGTCTGATGTTGGGTCTGAGGTTCAGGAGGAGAAAGAGAAAGCAAGAGGGGAGAGCAGACGGCCCACTCCATCTAAGGCCGCACCTGTTGTCTCCCGGGCCACTATACAAACCTATTCTTGCTGGGCCTTTTTTGAGACATCTCATGCAGATCGAACAGTTGCGATCTGCAAGATTTGTCATAAGGGAATAAAACGTGGCAAAAAGGTCAACCACTTGGGTACAAGCTGCCTAACCAGGCATTTGGCAACCCACCACTTGGCCCGTTGGCAGGAGCATTTGAAGAACCCGCAAAAGGGCCAAAGATCGGTCAGTCAGCCTCCTAGTCCTCCTCGCGCTCCTCCTCGTGCTCCACCTGCACGTCAGTCTGTCCCTGTTATAGTCACTCGTCACCTGTTGGCAGCCTCCACTGACAGGGATGATGATATAGCACGCAGTGTCACATCTACCTCCAGCACACCACCAGCTGTAACATCTAGACGGCAAATTTTGATTCCACACATGCTGGAATGAAAAAAAAAGTATACTCCCCGCCACCCACATGCCCAGCATCTAAACAGTAGTTTGGCAAAACTACTGGCTCTGCAACTCTTACCATTTAACCTGGTAGAGTCTGCTCCCTGTGGAAATGTGCAGTTCCACAGTGGCAGGTGCCAAGTCGGCATTACTTTGCCCGTAAGGCCCTGCCATCCCTATACCAACATGTGGAAGGCAATGTAGTGTCGTGCCTGGCCAAGTCAGTCAGTCGTAAGATACACCTGACGGCTGACACTTGGTCAAGCAAACATGGGCAGGGACGGTACATTTCTGTCACTGCTCATTGGGTGACACTGCTTGCCAGTCTGCAAACAGCTGGTGGTGTCGCTGATCCGGGTAGATCGATCACTTCTACCCCCTCCTGCTCCTCCTCCTCATCCTCCTCCATGCCCTCCTCTGCAGAAAGGTCCTTTGAATATGATGAGGTACCACGTAAGCGTTCAAAGGGCTATTCTATGTCTCAGGCCAAAAGGTGTCATGCAGTGCTGCAGCTTGTGTGTCTAGGGGACAGGCAGCACACTACCCCTGAGATTCTTGGGGCTCTGCAGGCACAGGCCCAGAGTTGGTTGACACCATGCCAGCTGCAACCAGGAATGGTGGTTACCGATAATGTGTCAAACCTCCTGGCCACCCTTCGGCAGGGAAAGTTGACCCATGTGCTATGCCTGGCGCATGTCCTGAATCTCCTGGTACAGAGGTTTTTGAACTCATACCCGGGAATGCAGGATGTGCTAAGGATGGCAAGAAGGGTGTGTAGTCACTTCAGGCGGTCGTACAGTGCCACTGCACGTTTGGCCGAAGTGCAGCGTGAGTTTCACCTGCCGATACACCGTCTCGTCTGTGACATGCCCACCCACTGGAACTCCACCTTGGCTATGCTGCAGCTCCTGTACGCGCAGAAGAGGGCCCTCAATGAATATCTCTGCGAGTACGGCACCAGCACTGGCTCAGCGCACCTGGGCTTTTTTTCACCATGGCAGTGGCTTTTAATTAAGGATGCATGCGCTGTCCTCTTCCCATTTGAGGAGGCCACAAGGATGGTCAGCCGGGACAGCGCATGCATCAGTGACACCCTACCGGTACTGTTTTTGTTGGAGCACACTCTTCGTGGCATTATGGACAGGGCACTGGAAGCAGAGCAGCAGGAGGAAGAGGAGGACTTACTTGCCTCTCAAGGCCCCCTTTATCCTGAAATTCCTGACCCCATTATGCCTATCTCCCAGAGGCCCGAGCAGGATCCAGGGGTGGAAGAGGAGGAGGAGGACGATTCTTCGGGAACTTTTGCAGGCTTTAAGGAGGAGGAGGAGGAGGAGGAGGAAGACATGCAGCAATCTGCAAGGCCTAGTTTGACTCCCTCCGGACACTTTGGAGTAGTACGTGGCTGGGAGGAGGAGGAGCATGTTCAAGATCATGTAGTTTTGAGTGACCCCGAGGAGTCAACTTCTCAGGCCTTTGCAAATTTTGCGACGCATGGCAAACATCATGCTTCAGAGACTGCGAAAGGACCCCAGAATCAAGGCCATTAAAGAGACTGACCACTATTAGTTGGCCACCCTACTTGACCACCGGTACAAGTCAAAAGTCTCTGAGCTTTTCCCATCCACCCAGAGAGTCCACAGGATCAAATCCCTTGAGGACAGTCCCAAGAGGATTCTGGTGAACACGTTCCCCGACTCCCGTAGGGTGCAGGGGCGGGCACAACCTACCATGGACTCTACTGTGGGTCACGAGAGGAGCGTTGGAGAAGGCGTGCTGTTGACGGATGCCTTTCGGTCTCTTTTTAGTCCTCACCGCCCAGGCCTCTCAGCTGCCACATCGCATCGACAGCGTCTGCATCCCATGGTGGACAATTATGTCAGGGCACAAAGTGACACAGAGGGATTTTCATGTGACAAATCCGATCCACTGGCATACTGGGTCTTAAGATTAGACCACTGGCCAGAACTGGCCCAGTATGCCATGGAGTTGTTGGCCTGCCCTGCTTCCAGTGTCCTATCGGAACGGGCATTCAGCGCAGCAGGAGGATTCATCACAGACCATCGAACGAGACTCCCCACCGACTCAGTCGACCGTTTGACATTCATTAAAATGAATCAGTCGAGGATAGCAAGCTTTGATGAACCTGATGCAGACCTTGTAGACTAGTCTATCATTGTGATGTGGCAGCTGAGTCTCAGTTTAAGCCTGGACCAGGGTGCCACCCTCCAACCCTCCTCTCGTTCTGTTTAGGTTCACAGAACCTCATTTTAGTTTCCAATAGAAAAGATAATTTTTTTTTTTTGGCCTTCTGCCACACCAGCTCTTTCGGCTTACGGTGGGGAGGCTCCGCCAACACCAAAAATACGTTTGCGCACATGTTCCACAGGTGCACACCTTCATAATTTTTACGCCTTCTTCAAAACCAGCTCTCTGGGCTTACAGTGGGGAGGCTCCGCCAACACCAAAAATACCATGTTTGCACACCTGTTCCACAGGTGCACACCTTCATAATTTTTACGCCTTCTTCAAAACCAGCTCTTTGGGCTTATGGTGGGGAGGCTCCGCCAACAACAAAAATACCATGTTTGCGCTCATGTTCCACAGGTGCACACCTTCATAATTTTTTACGCTTTTTTCAAAACCAACTCTTCGGGCTTACAGTCGGGAGGCTCCGCCAACACCAAAAATACCATGTTTGCGCTCGTGTTCCACAGGTGCACACCTTCATTATTTTTACGCCTTCTTCAAAACCAGCTCTTTGGGCTTACTGTGGGGAGGCTCCGCCAACACCAAAAATACCATGTTTGAGCACCTGTTCCACAGGTGCACACCTTCATAATTTTTACGCTTTTTTCAAAACCAGCTCTTCGGGCTTACGGTGGAGAGGCTCCGCCAACACCAAAAATACCATGTTTGCTCACCTGTTCCACAGGTGCACACCTTCATAATTGTAATGCCTTCTTCAAAACCAGCTCTTTGGGCTTACAGTGGCATGGCTCCGCCAACACCCAAACAACAATTTTTGCGTACCTGTTTCATAGATGCATATCATTGCAATTTTTTTCCTTACAAAGGCAATTATTGCCTTCATGACCAGCACTTTCATAGGGTTATGGTGCCAAGGCATCGTCGGCACCACCAAAGGCCCAATTTTTAAGCATCCTTTACTTCTATTTAACGTCAAGAGACAACAGTATTCATCCAAAACATCTCTAATCTTGTTCACTGTGCACTACATTGTGGCCCCTACCCCTAACCCTAACCCTAACCCTCAATGTATCCGTGCATATATGTCTGTTTCTTGTGAGAATTCAAGTTAAAGTACACCAAACACCATTTTACATGCAATAAAGTGCATCTACATACATCTTTTGACTTCTTGAAAACATTTGGTAATAATAGCCCAATTGTGAAAATGCACCCATTAATTATATCCACATTTAAAGAGACAGCACATTTTTCCAAAAGAAAACTCTAATCTTGTTCCCAGTGCACTGCATTATGTCCCCATCATACACATTGGCTGTGCAGTTGATTTAGGAGCAAAAGAAAGGCGCGGTTAAGCAAAAAAGTAATTTTTGAAGATTTGGCATGCTATAATTCTGATTCTGGACATGCTACAGAGCTGAAACTTCACAGGTACACTTTTTAGACCCCCCCCCCCCCCCCCCCAGACACTAAATCCAAAGAAATCTCTTTTTTTTCAATATTTTTTTCAATAATTGGCTCTCTGTCAAAAACGACAATTTTTAAGAACTTTTTTTGCCTGATTCATAGTCCCTGGGGCATGACCCAGAACCCTAGGCACTTTTTAGGGGCATTTATTAGGTTTTAGGGCTTCAAAATGGTGTTTTTTGATTCCTGAAGTTCGGGTCCCATTGATTTCAATGTGGTCCGGGAATCCGAACCGAACTTTCGGGAAATTCGGGTGTTCTGGTCGAACCAAACTTTTTAAAAGTTCGATCTTCCCTACCCACCATGCCTCTTAGCAAATATCTTGAGGTGTCTACTTTCGGAAACAAGGTAATTTGGGGTTGTTTTGTGCTATCTTGGCATTTCATGGCCTCTGAAACTGTGGTAGGTAGTGAGGAGTGAAATCAACAATTTACGTCCTTAGAAAGCATGAAAGCAGTGATTGGTTTTCGGGGTCCTGTATGTGGCTAGACTGCCAAATATTCTCATAATTCCCCATACTCAGGAGAAGCAGTACAATGTGTTTTGGGGTGTAATTCCACATATACCCATGGCATGCGTGAGCAATATATAATTTCAATGACAACTTTGTGTATAAAAAAACAACATTTTTTTTGTCATATTTTAAACACCTGTGACAAAAAAATTAAATATTCAATGGGCTCAACATGCCTCTCAGGAAATTACTTGGGGTGTCTACTGTGCCTGCCATTTTAGCACTTCAAGAAACGAGATAGGCAGTCAGAAGTGAAAACTGTGTAAATTCCAGTATATACACCATAGTTTGTATACGCTATAACTTTTGCGCAAACCAATAAATATATGCTTATTGAGATTTTTTTATCAAAGACATGTAGCTAAATACATTTTGGCCTAAATGTATGACAACAATTTAGTTTATTGGTTTTTCGATTATGTCGCAAAAAATAAAAAACGCAGAGGTGATCAAATATCACCAAAAGAAAGCTCTATTTGTGGGGAAAAAAAGGACATACATTTTGTTTGTGTACAGCATTGCATGACTGCGCAATTACGAGTTAAAGTCACGCAGTGCCAAATTGCAAAAAATGCCCTAGTGATTAAGGGATAAAACCTTCCAGCCCAAAAGTGGTTAACTTTAGTACTCACTACACAGACACACTCCACTGATGCACTACAATATACAGTATATACTGCAGTCAAACTGCACTGACGCACTGCAATATTCTGCGGTAAATGTGCTCTTACGCACTGAAATATACTATGTTAAACATGCAAAAAACGCATTGAAATATACCGTGTTAAATGAGCACTAACACACTGCAATATACTGCGGCAATCGTGCACTAACACACTGAAATACACTGCGGTAAACCTGCAATATTGCACTGAAATATACTGTGTTAAACATGCAGTAACGCACTGCAATATACTGTGGTAAACCTGCAATAATGCACTAAAATATACTGCGGTAAACCTGCAATAGCGTACTGAAATATACTGCAGGAAACCTGCCCTGACAAAATAAAATGACACTATAGTAAAAATAAACAGTCCTACTACACTCACACTGCACTATCACTAGATTCACACTAAACTGACACTTTAAACTCACAAAAGAATCACAATAATACACTTTAGCACACTAACTCGCTAGTAGCACTAAACAGAGCCCTGTTCTATCTCTCTCTATGCCAATATCACACTGCAAAATTCTGCAGTGGGAAGAATATTTTTATAGTGTGGGGTGGGACTAAGAGCAATGAGCTATGATTGGATAGAGTTATCATCACAGTGTCCATTCATGGCCCTGACAGTGCAAAGTGCCTTGACTGGGCAACGCTTTAATGGCTCCAGCCAATTAGGCCTTACAGTGCACATTAAGCGGGCCAAACAAATGGCCGAACGCCCCAATAATATGGGTGTTCATTGAACGGGTGAACAGCATTACCATTCACCCAACTCTTAAGTAGTCCATGAAGTGAGCTAAATGTAGAGTTATTTACCTTTAATTCATCACGGGAGGGGGGGGGGGACAAGGGGTACTCTTTACATCTGGAGGAAAAGAGATTTAATCTTCAAATACAGAAAAGCTTGTTCACTAGTGTTGGGTAGGGATGAGCAAGAACATCGGACGTTCATGTGTTCGCTGAACACACAAACAAATGGGGGCCATTTGTGGGAAGTTCTCCTGCCGCCGCACCCGAAAAATAGAAGAAACAAAAAAAAAAGCTCCCGCCTCTTGACAAAAAAAAAGAAGCTCTTGCCTCTTGAGACATAATGAGTTGCTGGAGCTGTGACAGCTCTTTTATAGGAAAGGGGCAGGGACACCACCAAAACACCCTACCCATGTTGAGGGCAAGTGGCCTAGTATGGTTCAGAAGGGGGGGAGCGCTTGCTCATCCCCTCTCCCCCCCATCCTGTCCAGCCAGGCTGCTTGCTTGGATAAGAGTCTGGTATGGATATTGGGGGGGACCCCACGCCATTTTTTCATGTTTTTTTATCTGTATTGTCGGGACCCGACAATACATTACAGCCGCAAGCAAGTTTAAATGACATTTTTTTCCTTTAAAAAATGTCAATATTGCTACAGCAGGCTACATATGCGCAAATTTACAGGCACATTAAGGGGACCCCCCAGGCACAATATTTAAAGGAATCTTTCATTTTTATTGTTTCACTTTGAGCATCTTTAAAATCACTGCAACTGTAAAAACAATCATTTTTTTTTTTAAATTGCATTGATACATGTCCCCCAAGGCAGTATCCGGGTCCCAATACACTTTTTTGGGGCAATAACTTGCACTTAATGTGCAAAGTATATAATTCAGCGCAACTAATAAAATATCAATCAAATAATTACAATATAAACGGGCAGCTGCTATACCACCCCAAAGCTTATCACTAGGGATGATCAAACTTTTCAAAAGTTCTGTTTGACCAGAACACCCGAACTTCCCGAAAGTTCGGCCCGGATTTCAGAACCCCATTGAAATCATCTGGACCCGAACTTCGGTAATCAAAAAACACAATTTTGAAGCCCTAAAACCCAATAAATGCCCCTAAAAAGTGCCTAGGGCTCTGGGTCATGCCCCAGGGACTATTAATCACACAAAAAAAGTTCTTAAAAATTGGCATTTTTAAAAGAGAGCCAATTATTGAGAAAATGATTGAAAAAAAAAAATGAGATTTCTTTGGATTTAGTGTCTGGAGGGTCTAAAAAGTGAAGTTTCAGCTCTGTAGCATGTCCAGAACCAAAAAAAAAAAAAGTTTGTTTGTATTAGAATTGCAATAGAACAGGATAGTGGCTCCGCTATTTTCACACCTTGCCGGTTTTGTAGCAGGAGTTTTTTTGGGCATTTTTGGGGGTCTTTGGAGGCAGGCATAACATCAGAACTTCTGTGTAGGGGTATATACACACACACACATGTATGTATATATACACATATACAGATATATATAGGTGTGAAAGTAGCAGAACACTATGCTTGCGCTAATGAAATAATTAACACCCATATGGCTTCTCTCTATTCACACCTATATGTGTGTATGTGTATAAATACATATAAGTGTGTGTGTATTGTGACAGGAAGTCAGGTAAATCTGGGAATGTAGTCACAGGCAGGAGATACATTTCCACCTGATTTAGAAAGTTCACTAATTACTATAGGGTGTTGGCTACAGAGCTAGCCAGCAGGAAGTTGAAAGGCCTTCAGCTGTTCGGAATGAGGAAATGAAGGCCTCTATAATTTGTCCAGAGGAAGTCTATGGATTGCTGCCTCCTGTCGCCGTGTGGGCTGGGAGAGGAGGACAGACAGATGTGTACTTCCCGACGCTGAGGAAGCCTGGGAGAAGGACTGCTGCCTCCGACGCCGTGTGGGCTGGGAGAGGAGGACAGACAGACGTGTGCCCCCTGAAAGCTGTGTGAGCATGGGGAAGACCTCCTAAAGCGATGTGAAGCTGAGGAGGGTAACCAGTGTGAAGACTGCTTGAAGTGAAGTCTTGGATCGTTTCTAGGTGAAAAGAAACCAATGGACATTTCCTGTGTGAAGGGGAAATTACCAGTTTGTGAAGACGTCTCAAGGTAAATAAACAAACTATTTCTATGTGGAAGAAATAAAGGAATGTTTGCCATGTGAAGAGAAAAACAAAGGGACAGCTTAAATGAACATGTGCTGTGGTGGAGAGATAAAACATGGACTATTGAGAGTCTGCTGTATGACCAGCCAAGTCTGCCCAACAGTAGGTTGGGGACAGACTTCATTAGATAGGTTCCAGTGTGTGAGAAGGTAGCCGCCCACAGTGGCAAGGATTTATTTTGTTTTATTTTATTTTGGCTGTTTTGAGGCTTGCAATTGTGTGAAGTAAATTGCATGAATAAATCAGTGTTGTTTGCAACCACTGCTCGGCTATCTCTCTGTGAAAACGCACCCCCAAAGGGGTCATCCACGCCTACCACCGAGCTAATCCCTCACAGTATATATACCCCTATACAGAAATTCAGATGTTTTGCCTGCCTCCAAAGACCCCCAAAAAATGCCCAAAAAAATGCCTGCTGCAAAAACACACATATACATAAATCCTTTCCAGTATATTTTGCACAGGGAGGAGGAAGCTATACAATGGACTGATACATCTTGGACATTTTATTGCACTTTATGAGAATATTTTTGCACTATATGATTTATTTGCACATTGTCACTTTTATTATTTGAAGGCACTTTATTTTGCTCATTTGCAAGAAATCTTGTACATTCTATTGCACTTTATGAGAAAATTTTGTGATTTATTTGCACAGTGTCACTTTGATTATTTGTATGTTCTTTATTTTGCTTATTTGCTCAGTGATATTGATGTTTGACACTTTTTAGTGCTGTACCTTAATAACTTGCATTTAAACCTTTAAAATGAGGACTTTTGATTTTTCGAGTCCCTCAGACTTCAATGGAGTTCGCTTGTTCTAACAAACTTTTCCCCTGTTGGCAGTGTTCTGATGCGAACCAAACCGGTGGGTGTTCAGCTCATCACTAGTGTTGGGTGAACGGTCTGGCCCTAAGCATGAGTTCAGGCCGAACAGTGGCTATTTACCCCATTCTGGGAACACCCGAATTTTCAAGGTGTTCTGCGGGAGTTCATCCTGCAATGCACGCACAGCACAGTGCATTCTGCACCCTGAATGGGCAAAGCTTTGCCCAATTCAGGGTGCAGTAAAAGCTGTTTGTTAGCGAGCATGGCCGGGAAGCCAGACGCGGCGTCCTTAACAACCAATGAGTCATCAGCAGTCAATGGGCTGACAGCTTGAAAAAAAATAAAAAATTTGCCGGTAAAAATATAGTAAAAAACACAGTGTGGAGTCCTCCCCAAGATTCATACCAGACCCTCTTTCAAGCATGCAGCCTGGCAGGTCAGGAAAGGGGGGGATGAGTGAGTGCCCCCTCTCCTCCCCACAACCCTGGACTGTAGTTGTGGGTGTCTGCAGGCGGGTGCTTATTGGAATTAGGAAGCCCCTTTTAAAAGCGGCACCAGAGATCCCGCCTCCCCCATGTAAATGAGAACCCTACCCATCCACCAAAAAAGTGTCAAAAAGTAATAAAAACACAGAGACAGTTTTTGATAATTCCTTTAATAAAAAAAAAAACGGTGTCCCCCCCCATGTAAATCAATCACGATGCATGTCGCATCCAAAAATGAAAATAGGGTTCTTATATAGGTAAGGGCAGGGCCACCTCGCAACGTCACCTAGTGGCATTGCCCCCTTGTGACGTTACCGACCCAGTATGCACCAGTCTATGATGTCACAAGGGGGCAGTGTCACCTGGCGATGTCACCAGGTGGCCCTGCCCTTACCTATTTAAGAACTGTCAGATGGCGGAGGAGGAATTCCATCGTCAGCAGACAATGAGCGCAAAGCGTTTTTTTTTTTTGGGTGCGGGCGTTGTGATTGACAATGGATTTATATGGGGGCACACTGTTTTTAATTTTTTATTTTTTAATAAAAGTATTGTCAAAATCTGTCTCTGTGTTTTTATCACTTTTTGACAGTTTTTTTGGTGAATGGGTGGGTGTACTATTTACCCCATACTCATTCAAATGGAGAAGCCAGGATCTGGGGGCCCCCTTTTTAAAGGGAGCTTCCAGATTCCAATAACCCCCCTGCCCACAGAACCCCACAACCACAGCCAAGGGTTGTGGGAAAGAGACCCTTGTTTCCATCAACATGGGGACAAGATGATGTGGAGTGGGGGCAGAGCTCCCTTGCTCCAAAGCAACCCCAAATTTTGAGTGCATGTGGCCTGGTATGGGTCAAGAGGAGGGGCGCTTGATTGGATAAGGGTCCATTGATTGGATAAGCAAAAAAAGGAGGGAGGGTAGTTAGGTCATAAATAGGAATAGTTCTAAGGATGCCCAAATCCCTGAATTGATACAAAAAATGCAACAAAGAACCCTCTTGTTGGGACTTTAAATGGGCATCACACTAAGATAAATGTAAAAGAATATAATTTTAGTAGTACAAAATAACAAAAAGAACAGGGAGTTCAGAAAGGGTAGGTACACATTCATGTGACACAAAAATAAAATCTTAGCGACTAATAACAGACATGACCAGTTTGGAGTGTGATAATCTCTATTGGGTTGTGGAGACCCAACGTGTTTCGATGTAATACAATGTCATAATCTTCTTCAGGGGTCTTTTAACACAGAACTGTCATGGTCTTACCTTCTTGCTGTTCTCCTTCGTTTGACATGTGCTGGCGGCCATCTTGGTTTCTGGGTTTCTTGTAGCCTCCCACTCTGCGGCTCCTCCTTCCCACTGGGAGGAGCTGGATGCCTAGCTCATATATATAGGAGGTCTGTGGCTTCAGTTCCTTGCTTGGTCCTCCTGTGTTCACATGCTTCTAAGACTGCTGCTGCTTCTGGTTCCTGATCCTGGCTTCGTCTGATTACCCTGCTGGTTCCTGATCCTGGCTTCGTCTGACTACCCTGCTGGTTCCTGTTCCTGGCTTCGTCTGACTACCCTGCTGGTTCCTGATCCTGGCTTCGTCTGACTACCCTCCTGGCTCCTGACCTTTGGCTTCGCAAAGACTCTGCTTCGGTTTTGCCATCCGTTTGGACTTTTGCTTTACAGCTTGATTTTCAATAAAGCCTTCTTATTTTCACTTATCTGTTGTACGTCTGGTTCATGGTTCCGTGACATTAGGACCAAGCCATGAATTCTGACGGTACAGGGCCATCCTCGCTACCCACGCTGGTTGCCAGACTTGATCAGCAGGATCACCTGTTGGGTCAGTTCGCCGTGGCGTTGCAAATCCTGCTTGAACGCACGGCTCATTTCGCTCCCGTTGCCGATGGGTCGGTTGTCGCTCCTGGGCCCGCTCCTACTGCCGCTCCGGTTGTTGCGCCAGAGTCTACCCCGACACCTGTTGTTGCGCCTGCGGTGTTTCGGGGTATGACCGGTTCTGCCCCCCTTCCACAGCGCTTTGGGGGAGAGCCAACTCAGTGCCGAGGTTTCCTTAACCAGGTGGGCATTTATTTCGAGTTGCTGCCACATGCCTTTCCTACTGAGAGATCAAAGGTGGGCTTCTTAATTTCGCTGCTCTCGGACAAGGCCTTGGCCTGGGCCAGCCCTTTATGGGAGAACAACAATCCGGTGGTTGCCGAGTTTTCCGGTTTTGTTGCTTCTCTTCGGAGGGTATTCGATGTGCCGGCTCGTGCTGCCTCTGCTGTGAAGCTCCTTATGTCCATCAGACAGGGTTCACGATCCGTAGCTGAATACGCCATTGAGTTTCGTACCCTGGCAGCAGAGGTGGGCTGGAATAATGAGGCTCTGGTCGCTGCTTTCTCTCATGGTCTCTCGAATGCCTTGAAGGATGAGGTTGCAGCTAAGGACCTACCAGTGGAGCTCGAGTCTCTTATTTCTTTCCTGATTTTGATTGACACCAGACTCAGGGAGAGACCTTCCTTTAAGGAGAGTCTGCGGAGGCCTCCTAACAGATTGGCGCCTACCTTTGCTGTCCCACCCGTGCCTCCCTCTCCTCCCACGCCTCCTGGGGATGACTTGGCTGGGGATGAACCCATGCAGCTGGGCTTTGCTCGCCTGTCCGAGGGGGAGAGGGTACTCCGGAGACGCGAGGGCTGATGCATGTACTGTGGTCTCGGTGGGCATTTTCGGTTGGCATGTCCGAACCGTCCGGGAAACGCTCGCACCTGAGATCCTGTCGGGGGCAGATCTTGGGTGGAGTCTCCTCGTCCCCGGTTTCCCGTGTTGACAAACCACTGATCACTGTTGTCCTCTCCTGGGTCGGGGGCTCAGTGACGACCCAGGCATTGGTGGACTCTGGTGCTGGTGGTTTGTTCATTGATAGTGTGTTCGCTGCCGCCAATTCCATTCCTCTGCAGGCCCGAGGTTCTCCACTGGCTCTTGAGGCGATAGACGGCAGACCCCTTCTGCCGCCACACGTGACTCATGAGACCCTTCCAGTGGGGATGGCCATTGGTGCCGTTCACAGAGAGTCGGTCTGCTTCCAGGTTATTTCGTCTCCACACTACTCGGTGGTCTTGGGGTACCCCTGGCTCCAGAAGCATAATCCGACTTTCGATTGGAGATCGGCCGAGATCCTCTCGTGGTCACCACAGTGTGGGGCTAGTTGCATCCATGGGCCTGTCAAGTTGCTGTGTACTTCCTCGGACTCTCTGTTGCCTCCTAATACGAGGAGTACCGGGATGTATTCGATAAGGTGCGCGCGGTTGCCCTACGTCCGCACCGCCCATAAGATTGTGCCATCGAGTTACAACCTGGTGCCGTTCCTCCTTGTGGCAAGGTCTATCCACTGTCGGTAGCGGAGAATGAGGCCATGGAGGAGTACGTGAAGGAGGCGCTTTCACGCGGACACATTCGCAAATCCTCGTCCCCGGCAGGGGCTGGATCTTTCTTTGTGAAAAAGAAGGGCGGTGAGTTGAGGCCTTGCATCGATTACAGGGGTCTCAATCGCATCACGATCAAGAACGCTTACCCGATACCCTTGATTTCCGAGCTGTTCGATCGCCTTAAAGGGGCCACGGTCTTTACCAAACTCGACCTGAGGGCGGCATATAACCTCGTAAGGATCAAGGCGGGCGATGAGTGGAAGACCGCGTTTAACACCAGGACCGGTCATTATGAATCCTTGGTTATGCCCTTTGGGTTGTGCAATGCGCCCGCAGTCTTTCAGGAATTCATCAACGATGTTTTCCGTGACCTGTTGCAGCAGTGTGTGGTGGTCTATTTGGATGACATCTTGGTATATTCTGAATCCATGGAGACCCACATTCTGGATGTCAGAAGAGTGTTGCAACGGTTACGAGAGTACAAGCTGTTCGGTAAGCTTGAGAAATGCGAATTTCACCGATCCCAGGTAACCTTCTTAGGTTACATCATTTCCGCTGAGGGGTTCTCCATGGATCCTGAGAAGGTTTCGGCTGTCTTACAGTGGCCCCAGCCCAGTGGTCTTCGCTCCCTGCAGCGCTTTTTGGGCTTCGCCAATTATTATCGGAAGTTCATCAGGGACTTTTCCATGCTAGCCAAGCCTCTCACGGATCTGACCAGGAAGGGCAGTAATTCCCAGGTCTGGCCGCTTGAGGCCATCCGAGCTTTTGAGGCTCTAAAGTCCGCCTTTGTGTCGGCTCCGATTCTGTCGCATCCCAACCCTGGGTTGCCCTTTGTCCTCGAGGTGGACGCGTCTGAGACGGGAGTAGGCGCCCTTCTGTCTCAGCGTAGAACACCAGAGGGTCCTCTGCTTCCTTGTGGGTTTTACTCCTGGAAACTGTCTTCCGCGGAGTGCAACTATCAGATTGGTGACAGGGAGTTATTGGCCATCGTGCAGGCCCTTAAAGAATGGAGGCACTTGCTCGAGGGTTCGGTGGTTCCGGTCCTCATCCTGACGGACCACAAGAATCTGACCTACCTTTCTGAGGCCAAGAGATTGACACCACGTCAGGCCAGATGGGCTCTGTTCTTGTCACGTTTTAATTACGTGGTCTCCTACCTACCCGGTTCCAAGAACATCAGAGCGGATGCCTTATCACGGCAGTACTCCGACCTGTCCAGGGAGGAGTCGATTCCGACTTCGGTCATACCTCCGAATCAGATCCTGGCCGCCATTCGCACCAGCCTGACCTCTCCCCTGGGTGAGCAGATTTTGGCGGCTCAATCTGGTGCTCCCTCTGGGAGACCCAACGGCAGATGTTTTGTGCCTGAGGAGTTGCACACTCGGTTGTTGCGAACCTACCATAACTCCAAGACCGCGGGGCATCCTGGAAAGAATCAGCTGTCCTGGGCTGTTTCACGTCTGTTCTGGTGGCCTTCCCTACGTTCCGACATCGCCGCATATGTAGCGGCATGCTCCGTTTGTGCCCAGAGTAAGTCCCCTCGGCACCTTCCGTTGGGCCTTCTGCAACCCATAGCCACCGGGGAGCGCCCATGGTCACACCTGGGGATGGATTTCATTGTGGACCTCCCTGCATCCCGAGGCCATACGGTCATTCTCATGATTGTGGATCGGTTTTCCAAAATGTGCCACTGTGTTCCTCTCAAGAAGTTACCCTCTGCACAGGAGTTGGCCACGATTTTTGCCAGGGAGGTTTTCCGGTTGCACGGTTTGCCCAAGGAGATTGTGTCGGATCGGGGGAGTCAGTTTGTGTCCAGGTTCTGGCGCGCCTTTTGCTCCCAGTTGGGGATTCATCTCTCCTTCTCCTCGGCCTACCACCCTCAGTCCAATGGGGCCGCAGAACGATCCAATCAGGCCTTGGAGCAATTCCTTCATTGCTATGTCTCCGATCACCAAGACAATTGGGTTGACCTCCTGCCTTGGGCTGAGTTTGCCAGGAACACGGCGGTGAACTCTTCCTCTGGGACGTCTCCCTTCATGGCCAATTATGGGTTCCAACCTGCCGTGTTACCGGAGGTATTCTCTCCCCAGGATATTCCGGCTGTGGAGGATCACCTTTCTGTCCTACGTGCTTCTTGGGTACAGATCCAGAAGTCCCTTGAGGTCTCTGCGCAGTGCCAGAGACTCCAGGCTGATCGCAGACGAGCGCCTTCTCCTTCCTACCAGGCCGGAGACCGTGTATGGTTGTCCACCCGCAACCTCAACCATCGAGTGCCCACTCCCAAGCTGGCGCCTCGCTTTGTTGGTCCCTTCCAAGTGCTTCGCAGGGTAAACCCGGTAGCCTATGCCCTTGCGCTTCCTCCTGGCATGCGGATCTCCAACGTGTTTCATGTCTCCCTGTTGAAGCCACTGGTGTGTAATCGTTTCACTTCCTCGGTTCCTCGGCCTCGTCCAAGTGGGTAATCGTGAGGAGTATGAGGTGAGCAATATCCTGGACTCACGCCTGGTCCGCGGTCGGGTGCAGTTTTTGGTTCATTGGCGTGGTTATGGTCCAGAGGAGCGTTCCTGGGTTCCCTCCGCAGATGTCCATGCTCCTGCCTTGCTCCGTGCCTTCCACGCACGCTTCCCTCAGAAACCGTTCTTTACTCCGCGGAGGAGGGGCCCTTGAGGGGGAGGTACTGTCATGGTCTTACCTTCTTGCTGTTCTCCTTCGTTTGACATGTGCTGGCGGCCATCTTGGTTTCTGGGTTTCTTGTAGCCTCCCACTCTGCGGCTCCTCCTTCCCACTGGGAGGAGCTGGATGCCTAGCTCATATATATAGGAGGTCTGTGGCTTCAGTTCCTTGCTTGGTCCTCCTGTGTTCACATGCTTCTAAGACTGCTGCTGCTTCTGGTTCCTGATCCTGGCTTTGTCTGACTACCCTGCTGGTTCCTGTTCCTGGCTTCGTCTGACTACCCTGCTGGTTCCTGATCCTTGCTTCGTCTGACTACCCTCCTGGCTCCTGACCTTTGGCTTCGCAAAGACTCTGCTTCGGTTTTGCCATCCGTTTGGACTTTTGCTTTACAGCTTGATTTTCAATAAAGCCTTCTTATTTTCACTTATCTGTTGTTGTACGTCTGGTTCATGGTTCCGTGACAAGAACCAGTAAAAGTATCTGAAGTAAAAACAAATGCATAAATTTAGGTAATTGTTAAACAAACAAAGTTGATAGCATCATTTTGTAATAAAACGCACACATACCAAAATGTGGTCAGGTTCACAGGGGGAGGGGCCCCAAAGGCCTATAGGAAGAGCTCCACAAGGGGTCAAATTCAAAATGGGAAATATACTACTTTCAGCTTTCAAAATAGAAACTTTAGATTTTTCAAATTTGGTTCCCATAGACTTCAATAGGGTTCACCATTTGGATCGGGACTTCTTCTCTGTTTGGGAGTTCTGGTGCAGGCAGTATTTGGCCCATCTCTAGTCTTCACAGTAAGAGCTATGAAAATGTGGAATAGACTTCCACAAGAGCTGGTTCTGGCCAGTTCAGTAGATTGTTTAACCTAAATGCACATAATATAACTGGATACTAACATTTAAAGATAAAATTTGACCCAGGGAATATCTGATTGCCTGTTGGGGGGTCAGGAAGGATTTATTTCCCCTGCTGGAGCAAATTGGATGAAGCTTTATTGTTTTTTTATTTTTGGCTTCTTCTGGATCAACTGTGGGTATAGGATGGTATATATGGAGGTTTTCTATTTCTGTGTGTTTATTCTTTTTTCTTTTCTATGTTGGTTGAACTGGATTAACTACGTAACAATGATAAAAGATTTGTGTATTAATTAGTGTTGAGGCGCTATAAATGTGTCTAAAACAATATCCATGAAATATGAAAAAATAAATATCTGCTACCAACAAAGCTTTGCAAACTATGCTGACGGACCCTTACAACAAATACAAAACATCAATTCTGCAAAAGAGAAGGCAAGAGAAGCTGCAGCTGTTAAACTTGCAAAATTTGCTATGACATCTAAAGATAATGAAAAATAAGCCTCTCAGCATGTTGCCAGTGAAGAATTGGAAGGCTTAGATCCCACAGAATTTGTGGAAACATGGCTGTTGCAACTATTTGGAAAAGATCATCTTTCCATAACTTTATTCTTTGAAAGAGCACATCAAGTACCCTTACCAACAGAGGCCCCTCCAAGACTAGTGTTCCGTTTCTAGTGCGATTATTTAACCAACTTTATGGGGATCTTATTCTCCGAAGAGTCAGATTATTAAAAGAAGTTTTTTCAATGGAAATGTAGTCACGTTTTTTCGTGATTTCTCCCTGGAAGTTCAAAAACAGTGCACTAAATAAATACCAGGAAGTAAAGAAAAGGCTGCAAATACTACAACTTCAAAACTTAATGCGATATCCTGCCAATCTTAGAGTGGTGGCAAATGAAGCAGTTCATTTTTTTGATACTTCATGAGCCACCACTGAATGGCTAGATAAGTACTACAATAAATAGATTAGGATATCATAATGTAAAATCCAAATAGGAATACATAAGCATAATGAGGCTGGGGGTGGGTTACATTTTTTTTTCTTCTTCTTCTGTTTTTCTCTCTATCTTCTGCTGCCTATCTACGTAATTGAGAGTTGTTCGGTTCTATTCTAGCCTTTGTTATATAGAGCGGGGGGAGTGAGTCCTGAAAGTTAAAGAATTGACTCTCTGCAATTGTTCCCCGCGGGGAGTGTATGTTTTGATTTTGTTTTCTTTTTTTTAAGTCATCAAATGCCAGATGGCATGGGTGTTCACATGCCTTCTGGTTTTTCTATTGCCACATGTTGTTTTTTTGGATATTTTTAATTTTTTTTTTCTCTTTCTCTTTATTTTATTATTTCTTTTTTTCAGTGTACATTTATGGCTACGATGAAAACATAGGCCATATATGCTCTCCTTATGATCACCAGATTTTAAGTCAAGTCACTGTGCGTATATTGTGTTGCTCTCATTTATGAGGTATCTCTGTAATCAGCACCTGTGTGGAGCATTTTTCTTTTTCTATGGTGTTATATTAGATTGTACAGGTTTTTGTATATCTTTTTTTTTTTTTTTTTTTTCTTTCTTGTTTTATAGATGTATAGAATATGTACACCAGATATTCAAAGGGACTGTAGAGATTATCTATTTATGTGTGGACTTTGAGAGATTTGTGCCAGATGGTATTATTGATAAAGCTATTACCTGCAAATTTAATGGCCTTAATATTATTTCCCCTACTATAGAGTTTATATTATTTAGTATAGGGGCAATAGGAATTTGTATACAGTATATAACTATCGACCTACAGGTATAAGAGACATTGAGACTTATGGTTTAAATTTGATACTATTAAATTATGTCTGCTCCAGTGCAAGTTTTAGTATCCTGGAACATTAGGGGTTTTAGCGATCCAGTTAAGGGGCAAGCAATGTTTTCTACATTAAAGCAGTTTCCATGTCCATTATCTGCCTGCAGGAAACTCATTTAAAATCATCTACTTTAGTTTATCTGAAACAAGCACAAGTTTCTATATTGATTGCAACTATGTTGATTTTGCCTGCAGGCAGGTGCAAACGGATACAAAAGGTCGCTATATTTTCCTAAGCTGTATAAAGAAAACCATATGTGTTAGTCAACATATACTGTACATACCTCCCCATATTCGCCAGAGCAAATTAAAGTCTTTTTAAATTCTACCCTTGATAAATCTTATGTCCCTTGGTTGATGGTAGACTTCAATAATTATTTTGATCCTTTACTAAATAAATATGGTACAGTTATGGGACAGGTGAACCCGACGTGCACTTCATTTGCTGGTTTTGTTCGGAAGATTGACAATGTTACCAGTGATAACTGAAGTGACTTATGCAGCTAGGGGATTATCTGATCACTCTCCATTGGTTCCTAAATTAACTATGAACTCTGCCCAGACTTGTGCCCTATGGAAAACAAACCCCTATTGGTAAGATATTTTTCCTTTAATGGAAGATATTATGCGATACATCTCTGTCTACAGTGTCAGTAACAAGCCCTCTGTATAATTGCAGATTGATTGGGACTCCTTAAAGGCCTATATAAGCGGATTATTTATATCTCAAATTTCAAAAATTAAAAGGAAATCTAGGACTTAGAAACTCTCTGTAGTCAAAGCTGTTTTGCAGGCTGAACTTCAATATATAAAGATCTCCACAGTAGAAACCCAACAGAAATGGATACAAAGTCAGCAATCTTAAGCGGAAATATTCCGTAAAAAAGCCGAGCTGAAATGCTTTTTTCCCCAGCAACCCTATTTATAGTTATAAAAGCCCAAAAACCCTTGACCCACATGGTAGAACTACAAAAATCCTTAACTAAAATGGCACGTACTTTTTTGGAGATCCCAGCTGTGGTTTTTTTTTTTTTTTTAAAGATTTATATAGCAGCAAAGCATCCTATGAAGATGCTGAACTGCAATCTTTTTTTAGAATCCATTAAATTACCAGAACTGTCAGCAGCCAACAAGGAGGTGTTGGACAAACCTCTGACTCTAGAAAAATTTTGGGTCACTGCTACCAGTATACCCAACAATAAAGCCCCAGATGCTGACGGGTTACCAGGGGATATTTATAAAATCTATGGAGACATCTTATTGCCTGAACTTTTGGAGGTATTTAATGCAGCAATGGAGAGTGGTCACCTTCCCCCCCCCCTCTATAAATGAGATGATTATCATAGTTCTATTTAAACCTGGCAAGACCCCTATTAATCCAGAATCGTATTGCCCAATATCATTACTTAAATCAGATGTGAAGCTTTTGGCAAAAGTGCTAACCACTAGATTAACCACTAGATTAGCAAACGTAATCTCCAAGATAGCGCACCCAGATCAGTCTGGTTTTATTCCTAGTAGATCTACTGCAATAAATATTAGACACTTATTTCTTAATTTGCAGGTTCCAAATGTTAATCTAGGTAACAGAGCTATACTGTCACACAATGCGATAAAAAAGCCTTCTATAGTATAGAATGTTCTATGGCACTGTTTACAGAGATTTGGATTTGGATCCCAGTCTATACGCTGGATACAGCTTCTGTATGCTGCACCGGTGGCTCAGGTCCAGGTAAATGGACATATATCAGCTCAATTTTCACTACAACAAGGAACAATTAGGGATGCCCATTATCACCCCTCCTTTTTGATCTGGCTCTCGACCCTTTGGTTGCCTCTATTCATCAGTCGTCAAACATTACTGGGTTCCGCAGATCTTTAGGAGAGGACAAGATCGCCCTATATGCTGACGATGTAATTTTATTTCTTGGAGACACTTAACACTCCCTAGTAACAGTGATGTCTTTAGTTACAACATATGGTTCCTTTTCAGGTTTCACAAGAAACTGGGACAAGTCAGTTCTTTTACCGGTAGATCTTCTTGTGAATAATATGCCAAGCTCTGCATCCCTACAAGCAGTAGTCTCTACATTTAAATATCTAAGTGTTCAAGTAACATTGCAAATATCTGAGTATGAAGAGAGAAATCTAGATCCACTGCTTTTATCAATAGTTGTAGAGCCAACCTGGTAAAAATGGTCTGGATGTCACAATTGCTGTATCTTCTACATAATTGTCCTATATGGTTGCCCCAAAGATTTTTTCGACAGGCGGATACCCTCTTTAGAGACCTTATCTGAACGTATAAGCAGCCTAAGGATGAAGGTGGTTTAGCCATCCCCAATGCTAGATTGTACAATCTGGCATCACAACTTCAACATTTAAATGGTTGGAATGCTATTAACTCTAGACACTATACAGCATATTATACTTTCTAAACTTTTGGTGGAGCCACTGGTGCAGTTAATAGTAGCTCATCATTTTTTTAGTAAACAATGTTTTCCCTACATTCCACTTAATTCATAAAGTTTGGACTACAATCCTACAACTTACTTCTCTTAAGGGATATACCCAATTTATGCCCACATGGAACAATTTATTATTACCAGAGGTAGCAAAACTCAAAAGCTTTGACTCATGGAATAGGGCTGGTATTGTCCTTCTCCACCAGCTTTTTAATAAAGAGACTATTCAACCATTTAATAGATTGGCAGAAAATTCCATCTATCTAACAAATTATTTTTCTAGTACTTGCAGTTGCGGCATGCTATACAGAGCCAGGCAGCGAGTTTCCCATTAAAATATAATCCTTCTATAAGCTTAACCTTAGCAGTATCCACAAGAAGTTCCAAACAGGGACTTACAGTATTAGCGACATATACTCCTCTCTACATACTACATACTACAACTAACGCTAGTGCACAGGGTGGTAGTCTTGAGCAGTGGCATAGGGATATAGAGACTCATAGTCATGAGTGATGGAAGCAAGCCTTGGAGAATTTGACAAGAGTCTCCTTATCCTCCTCACAGTGTCTGACCCAGCTTTTTATCATTCACAGGTCTCACTATACTACCAAAAAGCTACATACTTAGGGCAAAGCAACTACGCCAAACTGCCCAAGATGTATTACCGAAACGGGCACACTTACACATATGTTGAGGCGTTGCCCTAAACTACATCGATATTGGGAGTATATATTCAATACCCTAAATATACAAAGCTCTAAACATGTTCATTCCGATCCAAAAATAGCTCTGTTAGGGATTATATCTGAAGATATTCTCCCACCTGTAATGCATGCAATGCAGTTGTGGTCTATGTATATATCCCGCAAACGAATAATGCAGAAATAGATATCAAACTCCCCACCAACAATTGCCCAATAAGTTGAGACAAGTAATATTAATTTGATGTAGCACCCTCCTAGGTAGGTGCTAGGAAAAAGCATTTAGGTGGACCTGTCTGTATATCAGGGGGGCCTGATCATTTAGTTAGGCTGTCACATGTTTCCATGTGTGACCTGTTGAGCCTGGGGAGTCTCCCCACTGTTTCCAATGAGGGCTCTTGGACAGTGGAGGAAACCTAGCCTATAGCACACCAGGGCCTAAGTGGGCGGAGTTTGCCACAATACACCCTGGGATGAGTTATAAGTCTGAGGGGAGAATGTGACAGGGTGTCTTTGGTGGGAAGCAGAGTCCCAGTAGGAGGGTAATGGCTGTCTCGCCTCCTGTCAGCACTAGTGAAGGTGTCCTGGGCAGTCGGCCTAGAGGACGAAGGTTGAGCTGAGCTGCAGAGAGGGATCCAGACTGCTGTGGACTGAGTGGAGCTGTTGGGCAGAATTTTCGGGGAAAAAACAGTGTCGTGAGTGCTTGAAACCGCCCAGGGGTCTGCCTAGGAGAGGGGACCACTCCAGAAGGCCAAAGGGATCCGGGAGCCAGCTAACCAGTATGGAGGCTTAGGAAAGGGGGTGCCAGTGTCTAAGCCCTGAAGATAAGAGAGTGAAAGGGGGCGCCGCTGTGGGCCCTGAAGTGTTCAGCAGTGCAGCAGAGTATACATGTAGCTACATCAGTAAGGGGTGCTTAAGGGAGCTTAAAGAGGACTTCTTCATTTAGGAAAGCAGTCAAAAGTCAGTTCAGCGTTAACAGGCAGCAGGCCAGCATTAATCGGCGTTGATTGGCATCCAGCCAGCGTCACCTCAGCGCCAAACGGCATTTTTCAATTGTCCCTAGCAATTTGTGCATAGTTGAGCCAAAGGAGTATCCCACTCATTCCCTTCCCCCATCTAAGTTCTCAATAAATATGAAAAACCCAAAGATACTGGACTGGTCATTGTCTCAGTGCTCACACTTGGAGAACATGCTTAAATGTGCTGTTGCTGCTAGCGGCAAAAACCCAGGCGGACACATATCCAGCAAAATGGCTGGGAATTGTGCTACATTAAGAAGGGAGGCATTAACATATAAACATAGGAAAAGCCCCAAAAAGTTCCCGAAAATTTGGTCTCAATGGTTAAACTCCAATTTGTGGTTCTGATATTTTTGAAAAATGTGGTATATGGGGGTATTCCAGAGGGCTGTGGTGAATCTGGAATAAGAGTGGGTGGTGTTTACATTTTTAAGGACTGCAGTGAGGCCTCATGCACTCCAAACACTCCAAACTAAAAGTTATAATCTAAAGAAAATAGAAAAAGACAAATTCATTGAAAAATATAGATAAGGTGTTGACACCTGAATATCTACCTATCAGACAGTTGTTGTGGACAGATATTAATCCTTAAAATTACTTTTGAGTGTAAAGATCAATGCACACAAGCAGGGCACATAGGATAATGATCTCCCGATACTGCAATTCAAAGAAAATGATAAGGTTAAAAAAAAAAAGGTAAAAACCTTTAACTTTACCCTCCCCCAATTATATAATATGTAAAGCATTTAGCTACCTACATGACATTCGGTGAGGGTTTAAATATACTTTTACAGACCTGCCAGTGCCAGCAAGCCTTACAGTAATCTATCCCTATGTAATTTGTTTGCAGCACTTATTATGTTTTATAAACACAGATCAATCACAATGCCAATACTGCTGCTGCCTCCTCATCCTTTGACAATATAGGGAGGGGACTGGCTTATGAAAAAGTACACTTTTTGGACCTTCTAAGCCATCTGACCTAATTTCAATGGTCAGGCAGTGTATTAAGGTTGCAAAGAACTCACTCTGGTGAATTCATTCATTATTTCGCCAAGACTGTAAAATAAAACTATAAGGCAAAACTTTTTTTTTCATTTTGGATAGAGCAAGGGAGGGTTATATCCCTTATTACATTTTTTTTTTTTTTCACCATTTGTGTCCTATTGCAGGGATTTCCCTTTACTTCCTGTCCCATAACCAAACAGAAACTGAGAGAAAATCTCTGCAAATTAATGGAATTCCTTGGAGACTACCAGGTCACCCTATTTGAAGATTTTTCCTCTATTACTTTTCTGGGGACAACCCAGAATTTTGGATTTTATTTTACTTTCACTTTCAATCATAATGGTAAACAGGATAAATAGAGAGAGTGAATTTTCTTAACGTGGGCACAGACAGCAATAACAAGTGTTCCAATCTGTCTCCACGTTATTCAAAACGAAAAAAAAAAGGTTTGTCTTTATTATATTGTCACCCAAGCAAAACATTTGTTATCAATGGCAATGACACAATTTAGTATACAAAGTGATTAGCACTAGGGACTAGGCATAAGATGACATTTGGCATCCAGACCAGCAGAAACAGTAGCAAGGCCACCTCAAGTTCGCCAGTGAGCAGTGATAACTCTTAATTTACCGAGTGCTAGAACTTTACCACCAATGCGCATTTATGGAGATGATGCTACTCCTAGACCGACTGGGTGTGCATTGTGCAAAATAAAAGGAGGTTGGTAGTGGCGGGAGGACAAAGGGGGCTTACAGAATAAATATTATGGGAGGGGAAGTCCTTTGAGATGTTCTTCTGTTGGCTGTCAATGGGGCCCTTTAAGGGTGTCAATGCACTTAACGACAGTCCCAGTTAGCCTAAATGCATTATAGGTACTGTATTATTATACTGTACCTTATATAGTGTAGGGCATGGACTTAGCCCCTGAGCCATGATTGGCCAAAGGCACTCTACCTTTGGCCAATCATGGCTTTCACAGTACATTGTGCTGTGATTGGCAAAAGCATACAGGTCAGGTGCATGCTTTGGCCAATCAGCAATCAATGCACTGCAACAGTGCAGTGCATTATGGGGTGCTCGTCGGTGGGCAAACTTCCCTCCAACCGCCTCATTTGTTCACGTGTTCAGCAAACACACAGACAGCTGATTTTCGAGTTGAACTTACATTAGACTCGAACACACAGCCCATCCCTATTTATGTATTTGCGGGAATGCCTGACTTTGTTGCATTATGGGAATATATACAGTATAAATGAAAAGGAACGCATAAATCTGTTCCAATCATACTGGCACAAGAAAAGTTGACAATAGTTGTTTTAGTCTCAGAAAACGGTGTATCCGAATTCACAGGGGTACTGTTTGACCATGTAGCAAACTGGACACAGCCTAAAGAACAATTGGAATTCCATTGATGATTCGGTCATGGTCACCTGTGTATTGGAATAATGCGAAGCCTTCTTGAAATTATACTCAAGTCAGATTTAATAAATTCTACAACTGACAGCTCCTATCCCAGACTCCCTAGAGCTGTATCTCACAGATCTTTCTAATTCTGCATGACTTTCACACAAAGCATATTTTTCATTTCTCCTCCATTCTTTAACAGTAAAGATCTGTGCAACTTTAAAGCATTCAAAAGTTACAAGTGATACCATGCTGACAATGAAAAGTATGTTTTTCCTTTTTATTACATCTGTGTATCCCCTCTGAGCTTGAATGGTCGTACAATATGTTTGCTTTTTTTTTTTTTGCAAACAATGAGCTGAAATGTTTTATATTTTTATAGTATATCTATCTATCCTACTTACTTATATAGCAAATCTATCTATCTATCTATCTATCTATCTATCTATCTATCTATCTATCTATCTATCTATCTATCTATCTATCTATCTATCTATCTATCTATCTATCTATCTATCTATCTATCTATCTATCTATCTATCTATCTATCTATCTATCTATCTATCTATCTATCTATCTATCTATCTATCTATCTATCCGCTCATCCCCCTATCACCCTGTCATCCTATAACTAAGCTAATTCCATTCCAATAAAGGAAAATATAGCTAAGATCAGTGTGCAGTCCCCATGTTTGTTTATTGCTGGACTTGAGTTAAGACAAGCTAAATGGCCAAGGCTGTCTGTGAGAGAAATTTGAGGGGCTTTTGGAACTTTGTTTTCAATTTTTAAATGGTCCAGTGGTTATAGATTAACCACTAGAGGAGACTTTTTATTTGATTAATTAAACATCCATACTCAAAGAGACATAGGCCCCTTTCACACATAGGTCCGTTTGTCCATTTTTCATCCATTCGTTGACGAATGAAAAACTGACATCAGTGCATCTCTATGTAAAAATGGATGACAATGGATGATCATTCGTTAACATCCGTTTTCATCCGCTTCCATCAATGTCCGTTTTTTTGAACGGGTGAATGTCCTATTTTTCATCCGTCAAAAAAACGGATCGGGCAAAAAACGGATGTAAACAGACAAATGGTCCGTTTTTCATCTGCTTTTGCATTGGTAGTGGATGTAAAAAAAAACAGATGAAAAATAGATGAAAAATGGATGAAAAAACGGACGACAAACGGATGAAAAACAGATAAAAAAATGGATGAAAAATGGGTGAAAAAATGGATGAAAAAAAGATACATTTTGACGTGACTGAACTGATGAACTGAACTGACCATATGTGTGAAAGGGGCCTTAGTCATGGAAAGTGGGGTCACAAACTACTGTAGAAATACAATACAGGCTTTTAGTAGTTACGAGTCGACTGTTCAGTTTGGTCTTGTTTGACAAAAGATGTGCATTAAATTGAGAAGCAGTATTTATACTGCTTCTATATATGACAGCTTTCTGTTGTCACTGGTTCCTAAGAAAATCTGTGGGTACTTGCGACCGCCCCTTCCCTAGGAACTGCTATTCTTTGACAGTTCTCTAGAAACTGCTACTAGGAACTGCAACCCTAGGAACTGCTACTAGAAACTGCTACTGCTACTTTGAAACTCTGTAGACATTGTTCTTTTGAATTGCAGCAGGACAGTATAGCAGCAAGTATAGCAGAAGAAAAGTGCATAGTTTTGAACAGCAGTAGCTGGATACCCTAAGTCTAAATTATTTCTAATTTCTTTCAAGACTGTATTTGTTATTGCTTTTCATCAATTGTTGATTTTGTTAGCCTTGGTATTTTGGCTGTGTTGCTATTGGTGATCGTTTACTAAATACTGGAGTAATTGGTATTGAGCTGCTAAGGTGTTGAGTACTGGGTGTTATCAATTAGCATATGTAAGAGAGGTTGTATTTAAAGAAGCAACTATGTAAAGTTTTACTCTGTAGACTTTGCTATTTCGAAAGTGCATTGTTTTGAACAGCAGTTGTTTAAAAACAGCAGGAATTTGGAAGCAGCCAATTGTGTTTGGTTGGTACATGTGAATTTAGGTAAATCTTTTTTAAGATGTCTGGTTTAATGCAATGCAATACTTGTTTGGCATTGTTTTTTTGTGGTACTTTTTAGAAGGTGGGATGCTGTCCTATTTGTATGCAGATTTCCAGTTTCCCTAATGGTATTCCAAAAATACATGGTTTGTGCCCTGCAGTCTGAGATCAGGAGGCTGTTTAAGCTAATTTGTTTTGTTGAGCTGCCCTGCCAAAAGCCAATGCTTCCTCAAAGACTGTGCAGGAGAAGGACCGTGTGAACGACTCTTGGGTCTGGAAGAGTGAGGCCTGTGGACCATAAACATGTAGCTTTTGGTGTGACACTGCATAATTTAGTGTTCTTTCTGAGCTAGAAGTAAAAACAAAGTTTGCGAACATAGCTGCTTGTGAGATTGGCAACCCTTCTATGCACAGGAAGGAGGGGTTTGAGAAAAAAAAATGCAATGCAAAAAGTAAATCAAGTGTTGTGGATAAGGCTTCTAAAAAGAGAAGTCATTGTCTTGTTGATGATTTAATTGTAAGAGGTGTTTCTATAGGAAATCATGTGGAAGTGTTAACAGAAGTTAGGTGTTTGCCTGGTGCAACTGTTAGGAGAGATAAAGGCATATTTAAAAAATGTCAAAAAAGCTAGTGAAGAGTGCTGTGTTGATGTTGTTGTGCACCTTGGCACAAATGATTTGTCCCAAAATTATGTGCGCTCCAAACAGAAAGATTTTTCAACAGTTAGGGTGTAATGTTGCATGCTCAGAGGTTTTACCTGTGCATAATGGACAACAAGAGAAAGTGCTTTGTATAGCAAATTTCAGTATTTGGTTAAAGGATTGGTGCAAAGCTGAAGGTTTTGGTTTTGTTAGTCGTGATGCTATCTGGGGGTCTGACTTTGAGCCGTACAAGAGAGATGGTCTGCATCCCTCACACAAGGGCACTGAGCTTCTTAGTGTGTAATTTAGGAACTGTTTGGTCATGCATCTAAACTGAGAAATGTGGGCAGAGAAATTGATGAGGAGCATTTCTGTCCCCAGCAGGTTGAAACAGTTGGGAGGGGTAGTATTGCTAAGGACTGGGCTGATGGGGTGGTCACTTTAGTTGACGTTTCTGGTGGTAAAAATAATGCAGTAGATAGCAGTGTTTATCATGTCATGTGTACTAATGCTTGTAGTTCAGGCAAAAAGCTTTGTGAGCTGACAGCTCTCATGTCTAGGGACAACTTGGACCTTGTTGCAATTACAGAGACATGGTTCAAGGATTTAAATGACTAGGAAATACCAATACCAGGTTACAAACTATACAGAAATGACAGAATATGATGAGTTGTATCTGACACTCAGCTTGCCCTGGGAAGACGCCACCAATGATGAAACACGTTAGATTGGCTGTTACTGAAGACATCATGGTTACATAGTTACATAGTTTGTGAGGTTGAAAAAAGACATCAGTCCATCTAGTTCAACAATACTCCAGATGTGGCCGGACCAGAGTCTTGTAGAGTGGGAGAATAATCTCTTTATTTCTGGAGTGAATCCCCTTTTTATACATGCCAGTATTTTGTTGGCTTTGCTTGCAGCGGCTTGGCATTGCATGCCACTGCCAAGCCTGTTGTCCACTAGTACCCCCAGGTCCTTTTCCATATTAGATTCACCCAGAGGTTCCCCCCTAGTGAGTAGCTTGCTTTCCTGTTTCTGATGCCCAAGTGCATTACTTTAAATTTTTCAACATTAAACCTCATCTGCCATGTAGTTGTCCACCCCATTATTTTGTTTAGGTCTGCTTGTAAGGTTTCCACGTCCTGCATAGAAGATATCCCCCTCCTCTAGATTGTTTATGAATAAATTAGACAGGATAGGTCCCAGGATAGAACCTTGGGGGACCCCACTTTCCACACCTGCTCATTCCGAAATTGCTTGCTTGCTTAGCTGTTACTCACACCATTCTTTTCTCATGAGCTGACAGTCTCCTGGTTTTTTACTCGTTTGTGCCTGTTTTCAACTCATCAAAGGTACTTCATATTTATTTTAAATAAAAAGGACTTAAATGTTAGCAGGCTTCACTATGCTTGTTAATTTTTTTTATTCCTGATCCATTTGGAGCTGCTGCTGAGCAGCCCCCGCCTATTTCAGATGCCGGGTTATTTTGTGCTTTTATGACAATTATAATTTATGATCCATGCTATCTGGTAAGAAGCGTACGCTAAGTACTTTTACATTGAAAAGACTTTTTTATGTTTACCTAACACTGGATTTTGCACCTATTTCATTATATAACTTTTATATGATCGATTTTTTTCAATGATATATTTTGATTACAATTTATTCACTGCTGATGCATGCTTAGTTGTTTTCATGCCACATTATTTACCATATGATTATTCACGATTGCATTATTAGGATTTAGCGCCGTTTCTTATTTATATTAAAAACTCGATGGACCCGGTGCACATGACTGATCCCAATGGTACTGCTCACTGAATGACAGCTCCCCTCCATTAGGTATATAAGGAAAGGAGAAGGGAAAGTAGTGACATTATTGATCAAATATGATTCCCAGCCATGTTATGCAATGTGTAGGAGACTGTGGCAGTTGTTAAGGACATAGGAAGATCCAGCACCCACTGCTTCTTTAGGAGCCACTGACAGTGGGAAGATGTCATATAGAAAACGGTAGAAATACTATTACATTTGATGCTCAGCTCCCGCCGAACAAGGGAAAGAATGGGCAAATTCTAAACTTAGGTTTGGACTAAACCATCAATCCATCCTTAATTGATACCAGAGAGTGAGCCCAGAGAAGAGTGGAGAGTAGGAAGTGAGCCCAAGGGAGCAAGAAAGCAGAGACTAGAGAGTGGCTAGACAAGGAAATGACTAAAGAAAATATACAGCTGAACAAGAGGAGGAGAGTGTATTTCCTAGATTAATGTGTATACCCAAGTGAATAATATACAGTATATACAGTAGTTCCTGCATTTTTATTACTGACACTGACACCAATTTTAGAACCTATTTTACCTCCACTTTTTTCCACACCCAATGTTACCTAAAATTTAGCAAACTGAGAATGGTGCCACAATATACACCATGATTTGTAGGGCTGTTAAAAATATAGAAAAAACAAAACAAAATACCCTGTCTAAATGTATGGTCCTGGTTTCCTCCCACTCACTGATCTGCTTATACTCTGAAAAGGATTAGTCTTTGATTTTCAAAACACACACACAGTCCCATACAAAATGGTTGCCAAATTATACTGAAAACAAATGCAACTGCACTGAATTTCACTAATATGTAATGACATAATAAATTCATGACTGCATATATAGACTGTTAAAACATCCTTATGTAATGGTTTTTACAAATATATGTCTAGCTCTAGCATGAATGTTAAATTAAATGCATACATTTTAAAGTTTATAAAATATCATTTGTGTTATTTAATGAGGTTTTCAAGATCCAAACTGACTCCAGCAGAGCACATTTTATTTATAAAGATTACCATGAACAGCATGCTTTGAAGCAAAGTTGAATAAAAGAATATACGATTATGTTTAGACAACATCAGTAGAAGTAATCAAAATTGACTTAATTGGCTGCATTATGATTGTCTTTAAGATAAAAAAAAAGGTCTATTCTTTGTTATAATTTGCAAGAACACTTCTTTTTCGTAATGCAAATCTAGAAAATTGACCTTCATTTTTCACACACTAATCCAACACATAAATTTGTGTCTCATTTTATCTTGTGTCATTGAGGCACATTGTTGTTCCATGTAAAATTCTCTGTGTTACTAACCATACATATGTTATTTGATATATGGTTTAAAGATGTGTGATGTGTTTTTCTAAGTATTCATTTTGTATTTTCAAATTTACAGTGTCTTAAAAAACAAATTTATGATAAAATGATCTTGTATGTGCAAATGTGAAGGCATTACAGGTCACCTTATAAACAGGAAATAGAGTTGCTCTAAAGTATTGATTACAAACATATAAACTGCGAGAATTGCAATAAAGAGTTCTTAGAAAAATTTGAGCTCGAACACATTAGATTAAACTAGGTGAACCATCACAGCTTCACACATCCCATCTCCACCACTGTGTAGATACCACCACCATAAGTGCGAACAGATTGGCTGCTTGCCAGAGATACTGGACCTCTTATCACAGGAGGCCCGTGACACTTTTGGCTAATTACCCTGCCAGGGCCTTGGAATGGTATTCCTGTAGGCTTTTGCTACACCATGCAAGTCAGGCATCCAATTACCGTTTTTCATGTAATCAAGCTCAAAAACAAAAAGATGCTCCACATAGTGTAAAATCAGGATATAATGTATTTAAAAAAAGCAAAATTGTACTTACATAAAGAAGATCAAAACATTGCATTGAATAGGTTGCCAGCCAGCACATAAGCAATCACTCACACTTCAGGGACCTAAGTTAGCGATGACATCAGCGCGTTGTCCACCCTACGCATTTCGTCATAAATGGGGTTTGATCTAATATCTTCAAGCTCAAGATTCTCTAAGAACTCTATATTACAATTCTCACAGTTCACATGTTTATTCTGTGTGCTTTATTACAATATTTTTGACATTTGTAATCAATACTTTAGCGCAACTCTATTTCCTGTTTATATTGTTTGTATTTTGTGGTGATATCACGCAGTAGATTTGCTGCTTTGCTTAAAACGTAGGAGGTGTTTGGTTTGTTTTTGATCATTTTAAGCACAGTTATTTCTTTGATAAAATACAGGTCACCTATATCAGTATGTTAGATGGATGCTGAGTAATTACCATAACATCATGACATTTAATACAAACCTTTTGCAGAATGTATCACATTATAGCTTGAGCAGGAAGTACTTTTCTTTTTTTTTTTTGTTCAACAAGTTCTTTATTGTAATAAATCAAAGCAAAAAACTATACAACTTTGTACAATACACATCTTGAAATTTTAAGGAATGAGTAAACCAAACTAATGTACATATATCAAACAAGGGTTCATATAGAGGAACCTGTACTGCAATTAAAGGAAGCCGAGGAACACAATACAAGTAGACTGATATCTGTCATTTTGTACATACTACTAATAATATACATTACTAATACGTCCCCTCCCTAAGGAAGGAAAGGAAACAGAGGAAACACAAAGAATGAAAACAAACAGCTGTACCACTCCCTGAAATTAGAACGATCTCTTATGTGGCTTTATTCAGATGGCATGCACGTCTCTGGGGCCTGAACCCACCTATCCCATATCTTATTATACTTGGATACACTTCCTCTATGGGAGTAGATCAGTTTTTTATAGGGCAAGGTTACATTGATCTCCCGGAGCCAGTCCTGTATAGATGGAGGTGAATCTCTCATCCAGCGGCGGGCCAAACACTTCCTAGCGAGAAACAGTGTCTCATGCAAAAACAGTGTGGTATATTTATCTATATTAATATCAGGGGGTATTCCTAGTAAACAGAATTTCGGAACCAGGGTCAAAGGAGACCCCATGGTATCATGTAGAAATCTAACCACCTGCTCCCAAAAGCCCTGGACCTCGGTACATGTCCAGAGCAAATGGTAAAAGGTGCCACGCTCCACCCTGCACATGGGACACTGGCCAGTAGCCTCGCTACGATAGGTAGCCACCACAGCCGGTGTCAGGTAGGCTCTATGTAGTATATATAATTGAGTCAGGCGATCCGAGAGTTTCGGAGAAACCAATTTGCAGTTATCTAAGGCTTCCCCCCATTCCTTATCCTCAAGCGTCCCGATATCTCCCTCCCATTTAGTCTTGATGGCATACGCCAAGACCGTTGATTCTGGCAAAAGGAGTGCATTATACATATATGAAATAAGTTGTTTAGATTCAAAGCCCATTACCACCTCCAAGACTGGGATTACGGTCAATTCTTGAATAGGACGGGGAAATTGAACTGCGAAAGCGTGCCTAAGCTGCAGGTACCTAAAATACATATGATTAGGGAGATCGTGTTGCCCTTTTAACTCATCAAAAGATTGGAGTTCACCATTGGTAAGTATATCAACCAAATAGGAAATTCCATAGTGGGCCCACACATGTGCATCCAGAATAGAGGCACACTCACGGAGACTGGTATTATGCCACAGCGGCGTATATGCATGTAGCAAGGGTATATCCAATTTGGTTGACACCACCTCCCATATTCGCCTATACTGATATAACATAGAGGTCTTATCCCCCCGGGTTTCAGCCCCCCGTACGCCCACCAGAATCAAGGATAGGGGTTCAACTAATGCATGGGCCCATGCAGGGGCTAGAAGGGCCAGGAATCTCTCCCTATCAAAACTATGAAGATGAAAGAAGTGGGATAACTGTGATGCCAGGTAATATAAATTAAAATCTGGGAGAGCCATACCACCCAGGTCAACGGGACTCTTAAGCTTCCGCAATGCCAACTTATGTCTACTGGATCCCCAAATAAAGGGCTTAAGTATAGCTTCTATCTGAAGGAAAAACTTAAGGGGAAGGTAAATTGGAGAATGCCACAAAATATACAAAAACTTAGGTAGTAACACCATTTTTACGAGGTTAATCCGGCCGCAAACCCCCAGCGGAAGACGCGCCCATATCTGTGTCTTAGCTTTTAACAATGTAAACAAGGGTTGTATGTTGTTCTGTATATAATCCACTGAAGATTTAGTCACCTGGATCCCTAAATATTTAATACAATTCACTACCTGCAAAGGGAAAAGTGGGTTTACAGGGAAGGGGGAAATATTATCTATGGGGAGAATTTGAGATTTATCCCAATTGATTTGTAATCCAGAAAATCGGCCAAACTGTTTAATAAGGGAAAGGGCTACCGAAAGGGATGAATCTGGGTCAGCCAGGTACAACAGGGTATCATCTGCATACATACTAATTTTTTCTTCTAATCTTCCCACCCGGAGACCATGTATATCAGAGTGCGACCGGATCGCTATCGCAAGTGGCTCTGCTACCAGCGCATACAAAAGGGGCGAAAGGGGACAACCTTGCCTAGTACCCCTAGTAAGAGAAAACCCCTCCGATGTCCTCCCATTAGCCAGTACTTTAGCCACCGGTGCCTGGTAGAGAATCCGTACCCACCGGATGAAATTGGGGCCAAAGCCATATCCCTCCAGGCATCTCCAAAGAAAACCCCATTCTACTGAGTCAAATGCCCTTGCTGTGTCTAAGGACACCACAACTCTTGAGCCAATGTTATCATGAGCAGCCTGTAAATTCATAAAGAGACGCCTCAAATTGAATGAGGTGTTCCTGCCTGGCATAAAACCCGACTGGTCCGCATGAACAAGAGAAAGAATGACCTTACTGAGGCGAATAGACAGGATTTTAGCCAGAATCTTAACATCAACTTGTAACAAAGAAATTGGACGATAAGAGGTGGGTTGATGGGGATCTTTACCTGGTTTAGGAATAAGAACAATTAAAGCTTCCCGCATAGTAGGGGGCAGTGTGTAGGATTCAAATGCGCATTCAAACATAGACAACAAATGTGGCACCAATACCTCAGAGTATGTGGAATAAAATTCTATGGGTATTCCATCTGTTCCCGGGGACTTAGACCTGGGAATTCTAGCCATAGCCTCAATAATCTCTTCCTGCGACAGCGGGGCCTCGAGAAGCTCCAGCTGCTCGACCGACAATTGGGGAAGAACATCCGGGGACATATACAGGGAAATCGGAGAGTCATCGGCCGGGGCTGTAGAAGTGTAAAGGTCGCGGAAAAAATCCCGAAATCGGTCAGCCACTAACCCAGGGTCGGTTACAGGAGGTCCCATTGGAGGATGAAGAGTGATCACTACCGGAGGCCTATCGTTGCAATGTACTAGATAGGCCAACAGTTTACCCGCCCGTTCTCCATGCTCATACAACTTTTGTTTTTGAAAAAAAAGTGTCCTACGGGCTTTTTCATACTCCAGCTGCTCAACTACCCTTGTCATTAATTTTAATTGATCCACACCAGTGGGTGTCGGGTCAGCTGTATACGCAGCTTCTGCAGAGGCCAAGGTTCCAATCGCCTCGGTATGCGCCTGAGCAGAAGTTGCTTTAATAGAATTAATGGTGGTCATTAATGTCGATCTAGCATGAAGCTTAAAGGTCTCCCACACTACCAAGGGGGAGGCCGAGCCGACGTTATCGGCAAAAAATTGTTGCCACCTAGCGGCCAAGTCTATCTCCTCAGGGATGAGGGGGAGCCAAAACGGGTTTAATCGCCAGGCTGGCCGAATTCGTTCACTATGAATCCGGAGCGTAACCCAATAGGGACAATGATCCGAAAGACTGCGGGCTGAAAAGCCTGCATCCAAAAGTCTGGGGAGTAAAAAGGGGGATATAAAAATAAAGTCGATACAAGACATAGAATTATGAGAGGCAGAAAAATAGGAGTACGCCCTTAATGACGGGTTACAGACCCTCCAAGTGTCCAGCAAATTAAATTCCTCCATCAACCGTGCAAACCTAGTTGTCAATGTCTGGGGCTGTGTGGCTCCGGGAGCAAGCAACCTATCCAAACTGGGGTTCAAGGTGTTGTTGAAATCCCCTAACCAGATCGCTGGTATCCGTGGATGCAACACCATGAAGTCCAGGCCCTCATGCAGTATAGAAGCCGAAAACGGTGGAGGAACATAAAAGGCTAATAACAAATAAGGCTCACCATACAGCAGTACATCTAAAAACACATATCTGCCCTGCGAATCTACTAAGGACCCCCGGAGCTCAAAATGCACTGCTTTGGCAACCAAGACTGCCACACCACGGGAATGGGAAGTGTACATGGAATGGAACGTCCATCCCAACCAAGGGCGCTTCAGCGCCCTTTGAAGAGTACCTTCTAGGTGGGTCTCAAGTAAAACTATAACGTCTGCCCTATGGCGTTTTAAGGCATCAAAAACAGCTGACCTCTTAAGTCTGTCCCTCATGCCCCGAACATTCCAAGTAAGGAGTTTAAGGTGCGCCATGGAGATGGATCAGCATAATATCATGCAGGAGCTCCGTGGGTTCCGTTCGGTTCTGATATCTAGGGAAATACATACTAAAAATAAAAGAAACAGAATATATATCAGTAAAAGACATGAAAAAATATGTAATTTCACTCGGCAAGAAGGGGGAAAAATAACACAGTAAAAAAATATTGCAGTACTCATTCCTTGATACATAAAAAGAAAAAACATATAGCGACAATAAAGACATCCCAACCACCCACCCCGCCCCGCTCCTACTCCAACTAGTGTGGGCTCTTGATCCAAGAAAGAAAACTCCATCCACCCTATTAACCCGTGAAAAACCCAGGAGAAAAAAGAAAAAAAACACACACACAGAAAAAAAAAAACAAAAACAAATGGAAGGGATCAAATACAAAAACGTGTGAGAGATATCCCTTCTGTCCCGCAGGGCGGTAGCAGAGGGATGGTTGGTGCATGTGCCTAACATAGGCAATCATATGGCGAAACTTCGCTGGTTAACAGAACATGTATCTAGGACAGAAAGCGAGAGACTTCAATGGCTCCGCCAAAAAAAAAAGGAAAAAAAAATTTTTTACCCTCCTTTCCCTTTCCTTTTTTTTTTCCCTCCTCCCCTCCTTTCTTCCTTATTTTAACCCCCCCCCCCCTCCATGGACGAAATACCCCAAAAAAAAAGGAAGGAAAAAAAAAAAAAAAAAAGAAACGTCCATAGGGGGGGGGGGGGGGAGGTACCAGCCACCCCACCAAAGGACCCGGGTGATACCTGACCATCTCAGGTTCTATCTAACATGTCTACAAAAATAAGAATCTGGGTGGTCACAAAAAAAAAAAGAAAAAGAAAAAAAATAAGCAAATGTATCTTCCAGCCAAGGAGAGGAGAGAACAATCCAATAGTTTAGAAACTCAGAGATTCAGAAGATCCAACCAGGATCCAGCACGACAGGGGAGATGAGGCATGAGGCAGCCCTAACCCCGCGCCTCGAGATGTTCCAACCAGGAAATAACTGCCTCCGGATCATCGAAGAAGTGTACTCTGTCTTCGCCCTCCACACGGAGGCGGGCAGGGAATAACATGGCATACTTAATGTTCTTTATGCGGAGCCTACGTTTTGCCTCTATAAAGGTTTTGCGTTTTTTCTGGACATCCGCCGAGAAATCCGGGAAAATTGCAAGCCTGCTATTCCCAAAGGGGATATTGCCCTTCTCCCTGGTGAGACGTAGCACAGCGTCCCTATCTCTAAAATTTAATAGTTTGGCTATGAAAGTGCGAGGGGGGGCCCCCTGCGGCGGTGGTCTGCCGAATAGGCGGTGGGCTCTCTCCACTGCAAAGGTCGAGGAAAAAGCCGCACGGCCATAGGTGTTAATCAGGAGTTGCTCAAGAAAATCTGATGGATGGGCCCCCTCTGCTCCCTCAGGCAGTCCAATCATTCGAATATTACATCTTCGCAGTCGGTTCTCCATATCATCCTGTTTAATCATTAACTGAGTAACTTGGAGCTGGAGACGGTCTAAGGAGTTTTGCAGAGGTGGGAGGGAATCCTCCACAGCACTGATCCGCTGCTCAGCCTCGGTCACTCTCTCCCTCACCTTCTGGAGATCCTGTCTGATCAAGGAGATATCAGCTTTCACCTCCTCGATCTTACTAGTTAGTGAAGCCTGGCATTGAGAAATAGCCTCCAGCATCTTAGCTGTCTCAGCGCCCATGGCGCTCGTCTCCGGTCCTGCCTGAGCGCCATCTGGAGCGGGGAGATCCTTGTCCGTGCGGCGATATTTCTCAAGTTTGGCGGCTGTATCTGTCTGCTTCTTCGTCGGAGACAGACTGCAGACAGTCCGGTTTCAGGTGCGAGGATGTCGGGGAGGCTATTAAGAATCTCCAAGTGCAGGATTTACAAGGTAAGGAGTGTGTGTATCGGCGGAGCTGCTCTCACTCGCGTCCTATCCCATGCTGCTCCAGGCCACGCCTCCTTGAGCAGGAAGTACTTTTCAGTTGATTTGCCACTGATATATATTCATATGAATTTCTCTCTCTTTTTCTATACAGAGGGAATAACATCCTGTATATCTACAGTAAAAAACAAAAAACAAAAAAAAAACATATCAACCTACTTGCGCAATCTTAGTGTAGTAGTGTAGTGTAAGAGAAATATTTTTTTTTACACAAAACTCCTATCATTTTAACTGTTTTGTAAATGTAAATAAGTTCCATTGGTTTCTAGAGTTCGCCAGTAGTTCTGAAGTTCAAGGCATTCAAATATCTAATAATAACTTTCCATAGAAAAAAGTGTTTGGCTCCACTATCCCCACCCTATAAGCTCTACTAATGGCCCATTTTTGTGACAGATGACCTCACTGACCAAACAGGAAGGTATGTTGGCAAAAGGGTAATGGTTCCTCCAAAACATCATATACCATTTTTTTTATACTTCTTTAGGATGAAAAATTACTGAGTGATCTCTACTTACTGTCTATTATTTGTTCTGGTTTATACCATCTGTGCAACTGGCTGCAAACTTAAATGTACTATTTGCTATTGTGTTCTTCAGTGATCAACAATAAGGCATAAAAATGATAGCACTAAAAATGGTTTCCTATTTGAGTTTTTGTTTAATGTACTCTGGATTTGGGTGAAAAGGGAGTCTGGATGCTAAGGAAGCTCTGACATGACTTTTACATAGTTTGTATTTACACAGGAAGTTCAAGGGCTCTCTAGGTGCTTTGGTGAGTTAGATTTCCACCCAAATTCAAAATGCCAACTTTTAATGTTATCATTTAATTGCATTGAAGGCAATTAGAGACCTTTTCCTAGGTCTACTTTTGGGCTTTTGGAGGGCCTCATTTAGATGGATTCTGGCACCTGTACTGAGTTTATGTGACTGTATCTGCCCTGAGCTGCTTGGAAACAGCCTATGGAAGTGAATTCAGATTGAGTGAACACAGATACATGCTATAATTTGACAGGCATGCAGGAGTGGGTGCTTAATGTATTGCATTATGTTAAGCTCTTAAGAGTGCATTGTACAGTAAGTCAGGTTTATAGGGACCTTTAACCACTTTAGGACTGCTCACGTTGCTGCTACTGCAGCAATTTGGAAGCCCTGGGTCCAGCGACATAGACCTACGTCGCTGGATTCCTGCCTGTCTCGGCGGCGCGCTTAGACGCAGCGGGAGTCGGGCCAGAGGAGGAGAGACAGCGGTCATCATCTCTCTTTCCTGATCATCGGGGAAAGAGTGAGAAAATCCGCCCGCTTGTGTAAACAAAGCGGGCAGATCTTCTCTGTGACAGACAGGGACAAATCACAGGATTCAGCATAGCTGAACCTGCGATCTCTGTCTCTGTCACAGAACCCCCTCCCCCCAAACACGTCAGTAAGCATGAGGCACACATTTAACCCCTTGATCACCATCAGTGTTAACCCCCTTCCCTGCCAGTGTCTTTATTACAGTAATAGTGCATATTTTTAGCACTGATTACTGTAGTAATGTCACTGGTCCCCCCAAAAGTGTCAAAAACGTCAGTTAGGGGTCCGATCTGTCCGCCGCAATGTCACAGTCCCGCAAAAAATCACAGATCGCCGCCATTATTAGTAAAAAAATAATAATAAAAATGACAAATTTTTCCCGTAGTTAGTAACTTTTACGCAAACCAATGAAAGAACGCTTATTGCGATTTTTTTAACAAAAATATGTAGCAGAAAACAAATTGGCATAAAAAATTTTGATTTGTAAATTTTTTTGTTATATGTTATATATCAGAATGTGAAAAATATTGTTTTTTTTTTTTTCAAAATTGTCGTTCTTTTTTTCAAAAATTAAAAATCGCACAGGTGATCAAATACCACCAAAAGAAAGCTCTATTTGTGGGGAAAAAAAAGGATGTAAATTTCATTTGGGAACAGCGTCGCACGAATGTGCAATTGTCCGTTAAAATAAAGCAGTGCCGAATTGCAAAATATGGCCTGGTCAGGAAGGGGGTGACATCTTCCTGTCTTAAAGTGGTTAAAAATTCGCTCATTGAGCATTTTTTTGTCAAAGACATGTAGCTAAATACATTTTGGCCTAAATATATAACAAAAAATGAATATATTGGATATTTTTTAACTGTCAAAGTAGAAAATGTAAATTTTTTGCAAAATTTTTGCCCCTTTTTTTTATTAATATCACAAAAAATAAAAAGCACAGAGGTGATCAAGTACCACCAAAACTGAAAATTTATATCAAATACTTACCATAATTTTCCTTTCCTGAAGGACTCCATGGCAGCCTACGTGTGGGTTAGTCCCGCCTCCTCCTACCTCATAGGACCCCACTCCCATAAATTTCACTCTGCCCTAGAGACCATGTTCCATAAAATAGCCTCCTCCGGCAGATGAGTGGGGACTCCGGCTGCCATGGAGTTCTATCAGGAAAGGAAAATTACGGTAAGTATTTGATATACATCAAATATCTCAGCTTAGAAAAAAAGCTGTTCATTCGAAGGAATTGCATGAGGACTCGAGGACATACAATGCGATTAGAGGAGAAGCGTTTTAACCTCAGGCAACGTGGGGGGTTCTTTACTGTTAGGGCTACAAGATTGTGGAATTGTCTACCACAAGAGGTGGTTTCTGCGGGTAGTATGGTGACTTTCAAAAGACTCTTAGACTTACATCTCAAGGATCAGGAGATAAAGGGCTATGTTAGATGATTACAGTCACACACACCTACACAGGTTGAACTGGATGGACTATTGTCTTTATTCAACCTCACCTACTATGTAACTATATATGTAACATTTTCAGTTTTCCTGACAGACTCCATGGCAGCTTACGTGTGGGAAATAACTAGCCAAACACACCAGGGTGGGCAATCTGCTGTTCAAAAGAAATTTAATTTGCACCATCAACTGATAGTATCCGCAAACCAAAATCAACAAATGATAAAGAAGCTGGCTCGACACAATAATGAGCCATGAAAGTGTGAATTGAGGACCATGAGACTGCTTTGCATACAACTTCAGGAACCACATGAGGAAACGCTGCCCAAGAAGTTGACATTCCTCTTGTAGAATGCGCTGTCCCCGCCTCCGGGGGAGCCAACCCTTTAGCTCTATAAGCCCACTGAATGGACTGGACAATCCAAGATGCGATCGTTCTAGACGAAGCACGCAAGCCTTTATTCTTCCCATAGAATAGGACAAACAAATAATCCGAATGGCAGAAATGAGATGTGGCCTCCAGATATAGTTTCAGAATTTGCCCTACATCGAGTGGATGAGTCGCAGAGTCAGAGGATTTGAATTTTGGCAAGACAATTTCCTGATTTTCATGAAAAATAGAGGATACTTTTGGATGTGAATCCAACATGGGAATCAGAACCACCCGATCCGGGAAAAACATCAAAAAGGGTTCTTTGCATCCCAAAGCTCCTAGCTCAGAGACCCTTTTTGCTGAGGTGACTGCCACCAGGAACACTACTATAAGAGACAATTATTTGATGGAGAGTTGAACCAGGTTATCTCTTCTGAGGTCTGCAAAGAAATCCAGAACAAGTGGAAGATCCCACTTAGGGAATCTGGGCTTTCTTTGTGGTCTGAGCCTAGAAGCTCCTCTGAAAAATTGCCTCACTAGAGGATGCTTTGCCCAGGATGTTCCTGTGAAAGCCGAGATAGCTGACACTTGAACTCAAAGAGAACTGACTGATAAAGGCAGATCCAGGCCAGATTGTAGAAAACTCAAAATGTGTTGAACCTTTGGAGTGCCTTGCACATCCATATTTCCGGAGATATGAGACATGAACTTCTTCCATATCCTTTCGTAGACTCTATTTGTTCCAGCTCTTCTCGCATTCAATAGTGTGGAGATAGCTCCGCTTGGACACCCTAATGCCTCCAGCCTTTCCCTTTCAAAAACCAGGCAATCAGGTGCAGATGGGCCGGGCAAGGGTGTAGCACCATTCCCTTAGACAGGAGATCCTGCCTGGAAGGTAGTGGAACTGGCTCGCGAAAGCTCAGCTGTAGCAGCATCGGAAACCAGGGCCTGTTCAGCCAATATGGGGCTATCACAAGAGCCTCCACTTCTTCCTACCTGAGTCTCGTCAGGAATCGAAGGAGGACTGGAACCGATGGGAAGGCGTAAGCCTTGTGAAACCTCCATTGCTCTGTTAGGGCATGCACCCCGAAAGCTTGAACTTGCACGGGGAAGCGAACAGATCCACTTCTGGAAGGAACCCTAGGGATTTTAGCCACTGAAACACATCAGCATGAAGACTCCACTCATTGTTGTCCATGGAGACTCGTGATAGAAAATCCGCCTGGATGTCCCTGGTAGATAAACCGCAGTGAGGTTGGATAAGTATTTCTGAGCCCAAACCATTATTGGCTCGACTTCTCTCAATAAAGAGTGACTGCGAGTTCCCCCTTGACGCTTTATATATGACACTGCCGTCGTATTGTCCAGCCTCAGGAGGACAGATGTTCCTACTGTAAGGTGATGAAATGCTTGGAGAGCTTGAAACGCTGCTCGAAGCTCCAGGGTGTTCGAAACTTCCCTGTGTAACCGAGGATTCCATTTGCCCTGGGCTATCTCTGATAGGCAGTGAGCGCCCCAACCTGTGTTGCTTGCGTCCGTGGTTATCGTGACCCAGGAGATGGGAAGGATAGAATGGCAATTGAGTAGATTCCTCTTCTGCAACCACCACAGGAGACTGTCCCGCATTACTGGGGAAATCCAAATCAGATGATCCATGTCGCCTGGGCACCATTGGCGAAGAAAACCTGTTTGAAAAGGACGCATCCTCCATTGAGCCCATTTCACCATAGGTGTCGTGGCCACCATAGTACCTAATATTTTGAGGCACTGTGAGACCCGGAGATGAGATGATGACATGGCCAGCTGTACTCTGTCTCTGATAATCTGGATTTTCTCTAGAGGCAAGGAGATAGTGCCCTTGACTGTAATGAATTGAGCCCCAAGAAAGATAAGTGCTTGTGTGGGCTCCAGATGGCTCTTTTCCAAGTTTAGCAACCAACTCGAGAAGAGTCGCCGTGATTAGATCTCTGTGAACCAGGAGTTGCTCTCGATCTTGCGACAGAAGTAGTAAGTCGTCTAAATAATCTTGAAGACGAACTCCCTTGATTCTGATCAGGGCTACCATAGCCAATAAGAGTTTTGAAAATACTTGAGGAGTTGTTGTGAGCCCGAATGGGAGACATGTAAACTGAAGATGGTGTTGATCCACAGCAAACCGCAGGTATTTCTGGAACTCTGTTGCTATAGGCACATGGAAATATGCATCCTTCAAGTCTATTGACACAAGCCAATCTCCTGGCTGAACCGCCTGGCAGATTGTCAATAGTGTCTCCATTTTTAATTTTTCCTTTTTTTATAAAGGAGTTTAGATGTGTGAGGTCTATGACCGGTCTCCAGGAGCCGTTCTTCTTCATTACTAAGAAGAGTGGAGAATAGAGGCCTTGAAACCTTTCTTTGGCTGGTACTGGAACTACTGCGCCTTGAAGCAACAGCGCATCTATGTATGCCGAAAGGATTTGCCTTTTTTCTTCCGACCGTGGAAGAGCTGTGGGAACGAACTTGAGGATAGGTGGTCTGCAGAATGACCAAGCCTCCAAACCGGAGAAGGCGAGCACCGACCTGAACCGTCTGGACAGGCCCAACATCAAAAGGACTTAGCCGCTACTAGAAGAGGCTCCTTTGGAAGCCTTTTGGTTTGAAGATGGATTTTTCCTCCATGTTTTCCGGAATTCATGACCAGGTCTGTAACTTCGAGCATCCTTCGCTCTATCCCAAGATTGTCTGGACTGTGTCCTTCTCTGACCCAGCAGGCGATGATCCTGCGGGAGGAACCCCGACTTACCGCCCGTAGCCCGCGAAATAGCGCTCTCCAGCTTGTTCCCGAAAAAGGAAGACCCTTCGAATGGAATATGGCACCAAGCCTGTTTGGAGGAAGGATCAGACAGCCAGGGGCGCAGCCATAGAGCCCGTTTAGCTGTTACTGAAGAGAGCATGACCCGGGCCACCAGACGAATAATATCTAAGGAAGCCTTCCCCAGAAAAGAAGCCGCCAGTCTGAGCTCATTCACTGCTGAAGCTCTGGCTACTTCTTCTGATACGGACCTTAGATCCGAATCCATCTCTAGTGTTCAGGCCTCCATGGCCTTGGATAAAGCCGCAATGGCTAGGGCTGGTTTACAAGCCATTCCAGCAGACACATAAATCTTCTTAAGGTCAGTGTCGATTCTTCTTTCCATCCCATCTTTAAAAGACACTGTGTCATCGAGTGGAAGAGTAACATGCCTCGCTAATCTCATGAGGGCGGCGTCCACTAGGGGCGCTGACTCCAGGTACTTCACATTATCACTCTTGAATGGGTACATCCTGGAAACTTTGGATACCAGAGAATTTTTCCTCTCTGCACATCCCCACTCATCCGAGATGATTTCGCCCAGCTCACCTAAAAAGGGAAAGTTATGGCGCTCTTTCTTTAGGTGGTTTAAGCACCTTCTTTGTTTAGATGGTGACTCTACTGGCTCCTCCCACTTTAGGGCTCCCTTAACTGCCTTAACCAGGGAAGGGACCAAGGCAAAATCAAAGCCTGTGCCAGGAGTATCCGATTCGTCCTCACTATCCGAGGAGTTGAAGCCGGAAATGCTCTGCTGAGAAGTGCCGGGAGTACTGAGGCTATCCCTAACAGGGATGTCTGCCATACCAGCTGAGGGGCTCTGCCATACCAGCCGAGGGGCTACAGGTGCAGTCAACCTCCAGGTTTTGTAGGGATTCCTGGACCACCCGTCTAACCAGGGATTCCACCTGCTGGTTATCATTCCCCCTTTCTCTAGAGGCATGGGCAAAACATGAATCGCATAGTGATTTGCCATCAGAAACACGTGCTGCACAACCCCAGCAGGATCTTCTATCAGGGTGTCTTTGTGCTGATGCAACCGTGGAGCCTTCCCTGTGATGTTTGGTAGAAGACTTGTGGTGACTAGTGCCAGGAGATGTGTGATGATGTTGTGACCTAGTAAGGTCCTTATCTTTGTGTGCTTTAGTTTATTTATCAGACCTAGAAGGGCTAAGAGAAAGGGAAGAATTACCCATACTGCCCTAAATCCAAACCGTACAGGGATAGGTAAAAAAAAAAAACACTCTTACCTGTAGAGTAAGGGTTGGCCACTAGGGGGCGGTGAAGTATCCATACTGCTCTTAACAGGAAGACTGTAATAAACACAAGTATAAGGAAGTGCTGCATACACCAGACTGCACACAGACATCCAGCAGGATTAAGCTTACCACTAGCAGAGACCGATCAAACACAGGGAAGCCGCCGCATATTTTCAGACAAAAAGAAATGACCGCACTTCTGATAAATTTTCAAAGGAAGGAGTATCTTTATTCCACATCAATCAAATGGCAGGTACAGGTACACACTGTGAATGCAGGACAATCGGTGGACGCGTTTCACGACTGGATATGTCGCTTATTCATCACCACCAGGGTGGTGATGAATAAGCGACATATCCAGTCGTGAAACGCGTCCACCGATTGTCCTGCATTCACAGTGTGTACCTGTACCTGCCATTTGATTGATGTGGAATAAAGATACTCCTTCCTTTGAAAATTTATCAGAAGTGCGGTCATTTCTTTTTGTCTGAAGTTATCCTGGATTGCGGATCCGACCTGCACCTGATCCTAGCCTCACCTGGAGCGGTCTACCCTGTTTGGACTAAGCCGCCCCATATGCCCGCAGTACAATCCCAATGTGATCCACTGTGACAGCAGTTTAAATCTGCCACCAGATGATGACGTCACTGCCCCCCCCCCTGACAGACAGCATCCGTGCGCATGTGCGAGCACGAACAGCCACTCCACTGTGCCCGCACCGCCCCAAGACACCCAGCGGTGACACAGGAAGAGCCGGGGCCATAAGATGAAACGCACCTGCGTTCCAAAACACAGCAAGACAAAATACAAATACAAAAAATGGGGCCATACGTTACCAAGCACGCTCCAAACCACGGTCAGACCTGGGACACGAAAACCTCCAGTGCATCGATTCGGGTTGTATTAATGGGCCTCCCGCTAGTAGCCAGGACGATTGGCCGTATTCAGCTTGCCCGTCAGTGGCCAGGCTTTATGCTTCTCCAATGCATGGGATTGCACACCCGTGTCCTACCCCGCTAGTAGCCAGGGCGTACTGGACTCTTCAGGAATTCAGCCTGGAATCAATCGTGTAAATCACCAGGAAATAGACCGAAAATCTTCATGAGGTAAGACTTGATATCCATCCAACAGGAGGAGGACAAAAAAGGAACATGGTCTCTAGGGCAGAGTGAAATTTATGGGAGTGGGGTCCTATGAGGTAGGAGGCGGGACTAACCCACACGTAGGCTGCCATGGAGTCTGTCAGGAAAAGAAAGCTCTGTTTGTGGGAAAAAAAGGATTTTGAAAAAAAAACAATATTTTTCACATTCTGCTACATGACATTCTCAAAAAAAAAATGTAAAAATCAAAATTTGTTAACATTTTAGGCCAATTTGTTTTCTGCTACATATTTTTGGTATATATATTTATATATCATTTCAGATTACATTGTATCACCTCCTTTTTATGTGTTTGTGTTTTGTGCAACTTTTGAATTTCCCTCCCAGTTCCGCTCCCATGCACCATTGCTGCTGTAGGGAACGGAACCAGGAAGTCATCAGTGCGACGGACGAGCGGCGGGGATCACAGCAATGGGAGATCATCGCTGGATCGCCAGGAGAAGGTAAGGAACACAGCTGCAGGCTCTGCACATCTACCCCGAGTGTGACTCGGGGATACCGATACTAGCATGAAAAATCCACCCGAGTCACGCTCGGGGATACCGCTAAGGGAGGTAACCAGCGTCAGTCAGCGTTAACCAGCGTCAATCAGCATTTTCTATATCGTCCCAGCCTATTGTGCATAGTTCAGTTTGATTGGAGTATCCCACTCATCCCTTCTCCTATCCAAGTTCCTAATAAAAACACTTGGAAACATGTCAGAATATTCTACTGTTGCTAACCCAGGGGAACCCGTCATCAGCAGCTCCCTAGGGATTAGTGCTACACTAAAAATGGAGAGTACAAAATCTGGTGCAGCTCTGTATGGAAACCAATCAGCTTCCAGATTTTTTTTGTCAAAGCTTATTTGAACAAGTTGAAGTTAGAAGCTTATTGGCCACCATGCAGAGCTCCACCAGATTTTCCACTCTCCAGTTTTAGTAAAGTAACACCTGTGTGGCAGTGCAAGTTTCAACAACCATGACACTTATTGAATTTGAAAATATGGATCAAATTTGAACTCTGAAAATGTGGGTCAAATAATACAAACTCACATTACACATATTGCTATCTCAATATTTTGTAGGTCTGCCAAGTGCCAAGCCACTTGCTCCCAGTTAGAAGTTTATTGACAAGAAAATATATTAGTAAAATGTAAAGGTACAAAAGGAAATGTACATCTTCCCATTATTTATGTATTTTTAGCTTACTCAAAATTGATTGGGCTTGAACATAAAGGAAAAGATTCATGAGGGAGCCTAATTTTCATAAGTAACAGTTCCCTGTGCTCTGGTATAACTATAATTTCTAACTGATGTCAATGGCGTAATGACAAGAAAAATTATATTTTTGCTTATTAAAAGACAAATCAAAACTCAGTTTTCTATATTATAAAGCACTGCAATTTAATAACATAACAAAATCAATATTATACATTTGAGCAGTGTATTTAATAGCAATTTAAATAAGCACAAACTTTTCACAAATAGGGAGATGTTTTTGAATAATTTAAGACTTTTTAATACCCATTTATAGTATATATTTTACAAGTACTGAGAATATTAAAAAGGTCATAGGCACTTAACTTTGCAACAAGTTTTACTGAGTTGGGGGAAGTCCAGGCAGGTTCCTTCACCAAAAAAACAAATTTACAGAGCAAAAATATTCATGGACCTTAACCACTTGCCGAGCACCGCACGACTATTTACTGCGGCAGTCAGCCCCCTACAGGCAAAGCGATGTAGCCCTACGTCGCTCGCTCCCGCCACTCTGGGGCGCGCTACTGCGCGCCCCCGGCCCCGCTGATGGTCTGATTGGATTCAGAAACGATCAGTCATCAGGTCCAGGCCAATTATTTTTGGCCTGGACCTGTTGATCGATTCTGGCCAATCAGATACTGGCTGTGCCTGTGTAATGTAAACACAGGCACAGAAAAGACCCGCTCTCTCCGCCCCAAATCTTTTTTGGATTCATCGAGTGGAGAGAGCGGATCAGAACTGTGAGTACTGCACCAAGCACCCACACACACACATAGATAGGCACATTTAACCGCCAATCGCCCCCCCCCCCCAGTTAACCCCTACACCCCCTGTTACAACGAACACTGTATACAGTATATAGCATTTTCCTATATACCTGTATAAGTGTGACTTGTGACCAGGTTTAGAGCTTGTGGCCCTCCCTTTTATACTTAGGATACCTGCCACCCCCCCCAATAAAGATTTAACCCCCTTATCCCCCCTGATCACCCCCAGTTAACCCCTTCCCCCCTGTCACATTGCACAACCAATATACAGGTAATAGAGTGTTTTACTGTATTTTGTAGTAGTGTGATTGTGACTTGAGTTAGCTCTAGCGAGTTAGTTTCTGTCTGACTGTCCCCACCACCCCCCAATAAAGATTTAACCCCCTGATCACCCCAGTTAACATCTACACCCCCTGTCACAACACACACTGCATACTGTATATAGCAGTTTCCTATATACCTGTATCTGTGTAACTTGTGACCAGGTTTAGCGCTTGCTGCCGTTTCTTTTAGGGTTAGGATACCCGCCACCCCCCCATAATGACTTAACCCCCTGATCCCCCCCAGTTAACCCCTATCCCTCTTTCACATTGCACACTATACACAGGTAATATAGTGTTTTTTTGCATGTCTGTGATAGTGTGATTGTGACTTCAGTTAGCGCTAGCGAGTACATTTCTGCCCCAAGTAGGTTTAGGGTCCCCACCCCCCCATAAAGATAAACCCCCTGATCCCCCCTGATCACCCCCAGTTAACCCCTTCATTGCCCTGTCACAGTGTCATTTTTATAGTGTACAGTTTTTTTTCTGATCACTATTATTAGTGTCACAGGTGACATTAGTTAGTGCTAGCACCAGCCTAAGATAGCGCAGATCCCCAGCGCATAGTTAGAAATAACCCCTTTATTACCACATACACACATACACACACATACACTTCCATTACTAGTATAGTGTTTGAACAGATCAATATCTGATCTGATCAGAACTATACTAGCGTCCCCATAGTTTAGGGTTCCCAAAATGCGGTGTTTGCATGATCAACACTGATTCCTGCCAGCAACTGCGTTTAAGCCCTTCGCCCAGCCGACCCCACCCAAGTAAGTGTAGTAATCAATAGATTACTGTCACTTACAAAAAACACACAAAACCGCTGTGTTAGCAGAGTCAGGCCTGATCCCTGCTAGCATTAGCAGTTTTTTTTTGGTAGCGGTTGAAATAGTCCTTGACAACCATGTGCTTTTTTTACCTGTGAGTCACACTACTGTAACGGTACAGTAGTAATGTCAAAACGGTGGTACAGTAGTGCAAAGGCTTACAGTATACTGACCATGTCAGATGAGAGCGACGGGGAAGCCTCACTGGCAGAATCAGGGTCAGTATACGAACCTGAAGAGAGCACCAGCTCCCTGACAGACAGCTCTGACGACGGATGGGTCCCTGTTAGAACCAGGCGTACCTGACCCCATTCTGGAGTTGAAGAGGTGCAGAGATCGCAGCGTGCTCGTATGGAGTGTCGGTACTAGTGCCGCTCAGCCTTCTGGTGACCTGGTGAGCACCAGCAGCCTAGTACACCCTGGACCTAGTACAACCAGCACTGCAGTAACACTTGGTGACGTGGCGAGTCCCATAAGTGCAGTTGAAGCTGGTGCAGTGGCTAGCGCAAGTAGTGGCCCGCAGCCACCCCGTATTCGAAGACAGGCCCGTAGAGCCCATAGTGCCCTCCTTGATGCGCTGGCATATTCTAATTGGCAATCCACTGATACTACAGCGCCCGTACTTCCCCAATTCACTGGCCAACCTGGAATCCACGTGGAAACAGCCAATTTTACTCACCTGAATTTTTATAAGCTGTTTTTCTCGGAAGATCTTTTCAGATCTATTGTGGACCAATCAAATTTATATGCTGGTCAATTAATTGCCGCCAACCCAAATTCGCCCCTTGCCAGACGATTACGCTGGAAACCTATAACGGTTTCCGAGTTTAAAACCTTTCTGGGCCTTTCCCTCAACATGGGCATAACCAAAAAGAGTGAAGTGCGGCTATATTGGTCCACTAGCCCACTTCACCATATGCACGTGTACTCTGCCTCCATGTCCAGGGCGAGATACGAGCAAATTCTGAGATTTATGCATTTCAACAACAATGAAATCTGTTGTCCTCAGGGAGACCCTGAATATGATCGGCTCCACAAAATTCGCCCCCTCGTAGACCACTTCAAGCAGCGGTTTGCAGCCTTGTTCACTCCTCAACAAGTTGTCGGCATTGATGATTCCCTGATTAAGTTTACTGGCCACCTTGCTATGAAACAGTATCTCCCCAGCAAGCGTGCCAGATACGGGGTAAAACTGTATAAGCTGTGTGACAGGGTCACGGGTTATACAGTTAGTTTCCGGGTCTACGAGGGAAAAGATAGCTCTGTTGAGCCCCCTAAATGCCCAGACTACATAGGGAGCAGCGGCAAGATAGTTTGGGACTTGGTGTCACCCTTATTCGGAAAGGGGTACCATTTGTACGTGGACAATGTTTACACAAGCGTGCCACTATTTAGTCACCTGCTCGAATTACAAATTGGCGCATGTGGCACCATGCAACCTAATCGCTGGGGCTTCCCCCAATGGCTTGTAAATTCCCGTCTTAGTCAGGGGGAGAGAGCCTGCTTGAAAACGGACAAATTGCTTGCAGTGAAGTAGAGGGATACACGGAATGTTTTCGTTCTGTCCTCCCTTCACGCAGACACGACGGTCCAAATTACTACGGCAACTGGTGTTATGGAGAAACCCCTCTGTGTCCACGAATATATAACCTTAACATGGGAGGGGTGGACCTTAATGACCAGCTTTTGGCGCCATATTTAGTTGCCCGTAAAGCCAGACGCTGGTACAAAAAAGTGTCTGTTTATTTATTTCAATTTGCTATACTGAACGCCTTTGTACTATACAAAGCGTCAGGATGAACCGGATCCTTCAGAGAATTCCAGGAAGAGATCATCAATGCCTACCTGTACCCAAGAGGTGTTCCTGCCCAACTTCCCCTTTCAGATGCAGTGAGCCAGCTGCATGAGTGGCACTTTCCACAAGTCCTCCCGAGTACCCCTACCCAAAGACACCCCTAAAGAAGATGTTTTGTCTGTAGCAGGTGCGGATTTAGGCGTGACACCCGCTATTATTGTCCCACCTGTCCTGACCAACCTGGTCTCTGCATCGGGAACTGTTTCCGTCGCTACCACACACTAGTGGAGTTTTAGTGTAGGGTACAGCATGACACAGTGTAGGGCACACTAACACAGGGTCTCGAAAGATGTTCGATGGCTGGAAAGTTGCAGTTCACAAAAAAAAGTGTAAAAAAAAAAATATAAAATAAAAAAGCCAATAACAGTTGTCGTCTCGGGCTCTCCCGTCCCACCGGTTAACCCGAGAGTGCAGATGGTGGTTCAGTTATCTAACCATAGAGCTGATTGGAGACGAGAATGGCTCCAATCATCTCTATGGCCTAAGGTACCGGAAGCTATGAGCATTTCATGACTTCTGTTTCGCCAGAAATAAACAGCACCATTGGGAAATTGGGAAAGCATTTTATCACACCAATTTTGGTGTGGTCAGATGCGTTAAGGTCAGAGGAGAGATCTAGGGTCTAAAAGACGCCAAGTTTTTTAAAAAAGAGTACCTGTCACTACAGATTGCTATCATAGGGGATATTTAAATTCACTGTGATAACAATAAAAATGATTAAAAAAAATGAAAGGAAAAGTGTCAAAATAACATAAAAAAGCAAAATAAAAAATAAATAAATAAATCAAGCCCCCCTGTCCCCCCGTGCTTGCGCGCAAAGGCGCAGGCAAGTGTTGGTCTAGTGTCATATGTAAACCGCAATTGCAGCATGCATACGAGGTATCACCGCAAACGCCAGGTCAAGGGCACTAATTCTTGCAGTAGACCTCCTCTGTAAGTCTAAAGTGGTAACCTTTAAAGACTTTTAAAGGCTTTTAAAAATGTAAATAGTTTGTTGCCGCTGCACAGGCGTGTGCAATTTTTAAAGCATGTCATGTTTGGTATCTATGTACTCGGCATAAGATCATCTTTTAAATTTTACCAAACAATTTGGAATTATATAGTGTATTTGTGCATTAAATTTAAAAAATATATATTTTTTCGCAGAAATTGCGTTTGGAAAATATGTGCGCAAATGCCGTGTGACAAAAAAATGTGCAACATCCACCATTTTGTTCTGTAGGGCCTCTGCTTTAAAGAAATATATAATGTTTTGGGGTTCAAAGTCATTTTCTAGTAAAAAAAAATGTTTTCATGTAAACAAAAAAACACAGAAAGTGGTTAGAGGAGTGGGTGATGTGTGGCTAAGATTGAGCATAAAATGCCAAGACAGTTCAAACACCCCCCCGAATGCCCCCTTTTTGAAAAGTAGACATCCAAAGCTATTTGCTGAGAGGTATATTGAGTCTATGGAGTATTTTATATTTTGTCCTAAGTTTCGGGAAGGTGACAATTTGTTTTTTTATTTTTTTACACAAAGTTATCACTAAATGATATATTGCTCACGCATGCCATGGGTATATGTGAAATGACACCCCAAAATACATTCTGCTGCTTTTCCTGAGTACAGGGATACCACATGTGTGAGACTTTATGGCAGCCTAGCTGTGTATGGGACCACGAAAACCAATCACCGCCTTCAGGTTTTCTAATGGCCTAAATTGTGCATTTTACTTCCTACCTGTCACAGTTTCAGAGGCCCTGAAATTTCAAGATAGCACAAAACCCCCCCAAATTACCCAATTTTGCAAAGTAGACACTCCAAGCTATTAGCTGAGAGGCATGATGAGTCCATGAAATAGTTTATATTCTGCTTTTGCTCACTTTCTAAGAGCGTAAATTGTTGATTTCACTCCTTATTACCTATCACAGTTTTGAAGGCCATGAAATGCCAAGATAGAAACCCCCCCCCCCCCGAAAATGACCCCATTTTGCGAAGTAGACACTCCAAGCTATTTGCTGTGAGGCATAATAATAATAATTTTCCCGGAACTTGTGGCAAAATATAAAACATTCCATGGACTCACCATGCCTCCTCAGACAATATCTTGGAGTGTCTATTTTGCAAAGTGGGGTAATTTGGGGGGGTTTTGTGCCATCTTGAAATTTTAGGGCCTCTAAAACTGTGACAGGGAGTGCGGAGGTGAAATGCACAATTTACGCCAATTTAAAACCTGAAAGTGGTGATTGGTTTTCGGGGTCCCGTACACAGCTAGGTTCCCAAAAAGTCTCACACATGTGGTATCCCTGTACTCAGGAGAAGCAGCAGAATGTATTTTGGGGTGTCATTCCACATATACCCACATATACCCATGGCATGTGTGAGTAATTTATCTTTTAGTGACAACGTTGTGCTAAAAAAATAAATAAATAAAAAATGTTATTTTCCCGAAACTTGTGGCAAAAAATAAAATTTTCCATGGACTCGCCATGCCTATCAGCAAATAGCTTGGGGTGTCTACTTTCCAAAATGGGGTCATTTGGGGGGGTTTTGTGCTATCTTGAAATTTCAGGGCCTCTGAAACTGTGACAGGTAGTGCGGAAGTAAAATGCACAATTTAGGCCATTAGAAAACCTGAAGGCGGTGATTGGTTTTCGTGGTCCCATACGCAGCTAGGCTCCCAAAAAGTCTCACACATGTGGTATCCCTGTACTCAGGAGAAGCAGCAGAATGTATTTTGGGGTGTCATTCCACATATACCCATGTCATGTGTGAGAAATGTATCTTTTAGTGACAACTTTGTGTTAAAATTTTTTTTAAAAAATTAAATTTTCCCAAAACTTGCGGCAAAATATAAAATATTCCATGGACTCACCATGCCTCTCAGCAAACAGCTTTGGGTGTCTACTTTCAAAAATGGGGTCATTTGGGGGGGTTTGTGAGGAGTAAAATCGAAAATTTAGGGCATTAGAAAACCTGAAGATGGTGATTGGTTTTCGGGGTCCTGTACACAGCTAGGCTCCCAAAAAGTCTCACACATGGGGTACCCCCATACTCGGGAGAAGCAGCAGAATGTATTTTGGGGTGTCATTCCACATATACCCATGGCATGTGTGAGAAATGTAGTGACAACTTTGTGTTACAAATAAAAATTTTAAAAAATGTAATTTTCCCAAAACTTGTGGCAAAATATAAAATATTCCATGGACTCACCATGCCTCTCAGCAAACAGCTTGGGGTGTCTACTTTCAAAAATGGGGTCATTTGGGGGGGGTTGTGGTATCTTGACATTTCAGGGCCTCCTAAACCGTGATAGGTAGTGAGAAAATGCAATGAAAAATGTACACCGTTTTAAATTCTGAAGGTGGTGATTGGTTTTCGGGGTCCCGTACACAGCTAGGCTCCCAAAAAGTCTCACATATGTGGTATCCCTGTACTCAGGAGAAGCAGCATAATATATTTTGGGCTGTAATTACACATATACCCATGGCATGCGTGAGCAATATATCATTTCAATGACAACTTTGTGTAAAAAAAAAAAACATTTTTTTTAGTAATTTTTCAAACACCTGTGACAAAAGAATGAAATATTAAATGAGCTCAACATGCCTCTCACCACATTCCTTAGGATGTCTACTTTCCAAAAAATGGTAATTTAGGGGGGTTTGTACTGCCCTGCCATTTTAGCACTTCATGAAATGAGATAGGCAGTCAGAAAGTAAAAGCTGCATAAATTCCAGTATTTACACCATAGTTTGAAGAGGCTTTAACTTTTGCGCAAACCATTAAAAATACGCTCATTGAGATTTTTTTTGTCAAAGACATGAAGCTAAATACATTTTGGCCAAAATATATGACATAAATTGAGTATATTGGATATTTTTTAAAAGACAAAGTTGAAAATATCATTTTTTCTCAAAAGTTTTGCTCTTTTTTTTAATATCGCAAAAAATAAAAAGTGCAGAGGTGATCAAATACCACCAAAAGAATGCTCTGTTTGTGGGAAAAAAGGATGAAAATTTTGTTTGGGTACAGCATTGCATGACTGCGCAATTGTCAGTTAAATTCACGCAGTGCCAAATTGAAAAAAGGGGCCTGGTCTTTGAGCAGCCAAATCCTCCAGGGCTTAAGCGGTTAAAGAGTGCCTGGACATGCATGTATTATGTGATCATTCCCTCAGGCATCACCATCACTTGGTAGGCCCATAAACACAAAAGTTCAGTTCACATTTATGACAGTGGAGAGGGTCAGGGAGGTGATAAACAGTGCTGTTTAATGCTTTGGATGAAAGTTATCATATTGGAAAAACAATTAGATTAGATGATTGTTATCTCATGTCTGTGAATAGAATATCATGGAGTAAGTTGAGAAACAGTTTTTACATACAGTATATAAAGACAAAGAGGTTGATTTACCAAAACTGGAGAGTGCTAAATCCGATGCAGCTCTGCATAGACATCAATCCAGATTTTATTTTCAAAGCCTAATTGAACAAGCTGAAGTTAGAATTTGATTGGCTATCATGCACAGCTGCACAGATTTTGCACTCTCCAGTTTTAGTAAATCAACTCCAATGTGTTGAAAAGCTGACCAGGTACTGCATGCTTGAAGCAGAATTGTTACTATTTGAAAAGTACCAGTAGAAAATGCTCAGCCACTTATTGTACTGGAGATTTTTCTTGTGGCACTTTATTAGCACTGTAAACTTGTTTATGTCATTCCCCCACATACACTGAGCCAATAGGAAGAGCACATCTTCAATCAAGCCAGTGGCTTTTTAATAGGAAAAGCAACAGCTTGTAAGAACCAATGTATCACCTTCACAAACTGAGATCTGAGTGCCGGTTCACACTAGGGCGACCTGTGAGGCGACCTGGTCGCCTCACAGATCGCCGCAGGTTGCCTCCCATAGGGAAGCTGCGGACCCGTTCTAATAGGAGCGACACAAGTCGCTCCGACTTAGAAAAAGGGTCCGGAGCTTCTTTGGGGCGACCCGGAGGCGACCGCCATAGACTTCAATGTTATGAAGTCCGTGGCGGCCGCTCCGAGGTAGCGGCGCGCTGCTCGTGCGAAGTAGCATCGCTGCAGTGTGAACCGGCGCTTCGCAGTGCGAAGTAGCGTCGCTGCAGTGTGAACCGGCGCTAAATGAAGTTAAAGAGATTTAGTTTAGTAAACACTACATAATTAAACAAATCAATAGAGATAGTTTGTTTCTCTTATTTCCAAAGCATATTACTTTTCAAAAGAAACACTAAAGTATATTTATAGCTACATACTGTATATGTTCATAAGGTGAAACCACATATACTTTTTAAAAGTTTTGTCAACAGAGCTGTAAAGGCTGAGGCCTGCAAAGGTTGTTGGTACTTGTAGTTTTACCATTCACAGAACTCTGTAAATGAATGACGCAATTGGGTGGGTGGAGCCCCTCACAGCTGTCATTACAGGTGGTGCATTGAGGAAACACTGCAACAGTGTGAACATGTTAAATGAAAAGGAATAAACAAATGAAAACATAACAAGATAATTACATAATATACAAGTCTAAAATTTTACAGAACACTATCTACTGATTAGGGTGTTTACAGTAGTTACATACATAACATATGTAATGTTTGCATGATATGTATTTATGAAATGTTTGTATGCATGCTTACTGTTTTATGTCATGCTATATGTGGTTTAGTGTGTTACCTAGTTAAGAACTCCTAATACGTTCACATTAAGGCTGATAAATGATCAATTATGAAATCAAGAACCAATCAACCAAAAAAAAATATATATATATATATATTATATATATATATATATATATATATATATATAGATATATATATATATATATATAAATGTCAACATAAAAATGTTAAGATAAAAGTGTGAGGATAAATCCAATTAAAATTAAATTAGCACCAACAACAACTACACATAAAGCAGCAGCATGCACAATAATATTGCAAAATTATCAATCGCAAAATTATTAGTCTCAAATTGCAGCAATGTCCAGAAACTTTATATTACTAATGACAGCAATAATTCAGGGTAATGCAGAATGTGTCAATCTCACAGAATCAGGGAAAAATTCTTCTTCCCAGCCTGGTTTTTCTAGCTCCAATAAACCATCCCTAAGGGAGGGGGACAAACAGTTCATAGGAGGGTTTGTAAAAGTCCCATATAATATTAAGGGTCGTCTTCCTATACTTGCTGTTGTAAATATTATTGATGGTGGGCAGATTGATACCAATAATCCTCTGGGCAGTCTTTACCACCCACTGAAGTGCCTGTTTATGCACAGCAATTATTGTACTAAACAGTAATGCACAAAATAAAGATGCTTTCCACCATACTCCTACAAAATAAGATGAGGAATGAAGTTCCAAGCCCAGCACAAAAAGTAAAGGTGTTAATTGGCCTTCTTCAGTATTTCTGTTAGTGTTTCAGGTGAGGTTGTTAGACATGTACAATCCCAAGTATTTAAAGTAAAGGACCACCCCAACAGCTTCACCCCCCCCCCCCCAATATAGAGGACGAGGGGCATCGGTCTTACTAAAGCCCATAATCATCTTCTTTGTTATTTTTATGTTAATGGAGAGAATGAGTGATGAGTCCCACTAATGTCCTATCATCTGCAAATTTCACATTGTGATTGCACAAAAACGTATCCAAGAAATCGTAGGTCAGCAATGTGTACAGTTAGGGGCTCAGTATGCATCCCTGGAAACTGGAATAGAGGATAATGAAAAAGGTTGACAATTTGTGAATTCTACCAGACTGGGGATTTCTTTGATTTTTTTTTTTTTTGTTTAAAAACTTTTATTAGAGAGATTCAAAAGGTGGTACAGACAAATTGGCAATTGAAGATCATATCAAAACAGTTTTGTAAAGCAAGTAGTAAATAACATCAAAACTTTTTAAAATTGACATGAGCTATAAAAAGTGCAGTTAGCAAATACAATAGCATAAGATAATGCTGATAATACCGTTATTTCCTAGGTAGGTGGTAGAAAAGACATCAACATTGAAATAATGAGAGACATATAATCTTTATCATCATGATAGTTTATTCAAAAATTTAGCAATTAATAAAGCAAGGAGCCTATTTTCGGTCATAATAAGTCATAGCTTGCTATAAGGTGTGAAAATGTTTTTCTACTATGTTAATGGATTCCACCCTGAGTTTACATTGAGGGAGGGGAACCAAGGGAGTTCTCCAATGTGCAGCAACAACCCAATGGTTGGCCACACTGATAGTGTGAATTAGTCTAAAAAAAAAAGTCTCTGTAAAGTGGTAGCTTTCACAATGGGATAAAACAATAGACAGTGAGTTGGGGTAAGAGAAAACTTAACACCTGTGATTGTGGAGGCAAAGGTGGACAGTTTTTCCAAATTGGGACAACATGGGGACACTCCCAGGATAAGTGGAGAAATGAGCCAGAGGTCTGACACCCTCTAAAACACAGGGGTGACACCATAGGGAAGAATGAATAAATTCTAGTTGGAGTCAGGTCCTTGAAGTTTAGAAAACTCGTGCATTTCTTAAGATTATTCCTACATGCATCCCAATCCAAGGCCCCAGGTTCTAAAGAGCATTCAGATTCCCCATTTCAACCTACAAAAAAAAGCTTATTAGTAGAATTCTGGTTGTTGAGGGATGAATATATTGCTGAAATAAGGCCCTTCCCTCTGGGATTATCTATTCAAATGTCCAGTTCACACTAGAATGCAGAGTGGGTCCCAGGTTCTGTGCACATTTCCAGCACCACATTCAAATTGCACTGTCCTTGTGATCTGCAGCTGGTGTCAGTACAATCTAAACGATACCCCAAATGCAGGCTGTAAATGCAGTGTGTGTGCCTGCATTGGATTGCACAGTACAAAACGACTATGAGATCCGGTAGAAGTGCATTCTCAAAATTGCTGCTTGCACAACTTTGGAGCAGATGTGGTTCGATTTGAGCCATTCAAAATGAATGGGCTCAAATCGCACCGCACTGAATTGCATGTGAATTGTTCTGGAATGCGGTGCAGTTCCTGTGCAATTCATATGCATTTCATACTGTGAACCTAGGCTTAAGCTAATTTATCTAGAAATATATGTAATGAAGACTAGTTATAAATCCCATTCAAAAAGAAAAGAGTTAAAGCATTAGTGGTCATTATTTCCAAATGGATAGTACACCAGAAGGTGCTTTACAATTCTTTGTATTAATTAATATACCAACAAAAAATGAAAATGAAAGGTGATGCAAAACATTAGATTCCAATCAAAATCACTATTCATGTAACAGAACAAAATAAAATGTTAAAGTCATGTCCCATTATGAACTCTTTCTCAACAGAATAATGGCATAAAAGTAATGATAGACCATCCCAAAATGTTATTATATCAAAATAATGATCTTTGCAATGCACAGACTTTTATTTCACAAGTCATTTGCATGAACATGTAATTTTTGCATAAAACCCCTGGGACATTTTCCACTTCTATCTGTGGATTAAATAAATCAAAAATTACTTTTTATCAGCAGGCTTCATATCATCACTATTAACTTGCCCTTCTTTCTTCGTACAATATGTTTCTGCTGGATTCCTTTGATGTGAAGTTGTTTAAGAAAATCCTGTTGAGTTAAATAGTTTCAGGAGATTATTTCTGTTGTTACAGCAGGAAATATCCTCTTGAAGAATGCGCTCCCATGAATACGACAGTCATTTGTTCCCTACAAGTATCTCTATATAAAGTAGATTAGCAGAAAATCTGTGATCATGCGTTTTTTATTCTTTAACACATTCTGTGATGAAAACAATCACATTTTGCTGGATTGCAATGTAGCAAAATAAAGAACAGAACACTGGAATGTTGAGTGTTTGTTAAAATGCATAATAAAATAAGCTTTGGTATTCATTACATAATGACCTTCAAATAAGTAATTGATATACTACAAATGTTTCTTTTTAAACCAATTGCTATATCTTTTTTATAAGACTGTCTAAAAGAAGAAACCTACTTCGCAACCAGTTAGAACTATTACCAATCAAGCTTTCATTTTCCAGCCATCCTTTCAAAAAGCAGATTCAGTTTGATTGGATACACAATTTGATTGATATCAGTTAGATTTATAAAAAAAAAAACCCTCACAACATTTAATTGCGTGTGTTTTTCCACCATTTGTGCTGTGTATGTGCCTTATGCACAGCTAAAGTTTAAAATTGAAAATATTACAAAAGGTCTGCAGAGATTGTACATACAAGATCATACTTTCCATTTTTAGAAAATGATCATACTTTACATTTGTAGAAAGGTGCGACTTGACATGTGATTTGGCAGGTCCAAATCACATGACAAGTCGCACCCCATTGCCAGCAATGAAACTGTTCAAATTGCCATGACTCATGTAGTAGCGATGATGAAAAAGGTTCCTGCACAAATTTGTACTGATTTCATTGCTACTTGCATAGAATTATTTTAAATGAATTTGCAAGCTGCAATAAAATCAGCAGTGCAAACTGCACCAATGTGCGGCTTTGAAATCGTGCTGAAGTAGTGTGTTGTTTTCTGAAGTTCTGCTTATACATGGAACTTGAGAAATGTACGTTCATCGTTTTGCCAATCTTACGACAATAGTGAAGTGGTTAGGGCACTGTCAATGATTTTCATTAGTATTAATATGATTTAAAGTACACATTTAAAATACATATACTGTATATTTATTTCAACTGTCAGTGTATTATTAGTCTGATTTTTATAAGTATATGATTTAAAGCTAAATACACAAATTAAATCCATATAAAGGAGTTATAGTGATATATAGTTATTTTACCTGTAAAAGGATTTATATTTCTGTTTTCCCACTCAGAGAAACAAATAAGTTAACCAGAAAGCAAAGACAAGTTGGTGGCCTGTAGTTAAGTAATATATCTAGGTCACCTTCCCACAGATAACCTGTAACTGAACAATGAAGAAGCAGCATCTTATCTTTGCTCCTCCTGTCAAAATATTCCTTCCTAAGCCATGTACACTGCTGCATGAATGATTGGCTCCTCATTCTGCTCCTCCCTCCCTGTTCTGATGATTTCTGCACTCAAGATTACAAGAGGCCAAAGCCAAATCAATATCAGCTACGTACACTAGTGGTATTCAAAAATACAAAAATTATTTTTTAATGAGCACATACTATAACTTTAAAAACAGGAGTAGGAACAAATTATAAACACAAACGTGACCCACTCACCCAGCGCTTAAAAAAATGGATAATGAAATAAACCACTATTATAGGGTTAACTATAAAAGTAGCATAAAAGCTATTAACAAGCTGCTGCTATAAACAGAAATGTAATGGAAAACAATGTGTGACCCATTCAATTGGCTAAAATAAATTGATAACACTAGCAGCACTAAAATGCACTCTATAAAATGCAGTAACATAAGAAATAAGTATAAAAATGGAGCAGCATGCACTTAGTGTGAGTGGTGACTAATAGTGTTGAGCGAACACGGACTGTATTATTCGTGTTCGTACCGAATAATTGGATTTTTTGTACCCGAACACGGACACGGACACTTTACTGTATGTTCGGGTAAAAATCCGTGTTCGGTCGTTTTATTTCCGGGTTTTGCATGCTTTGGCGCTCTTTTCATGGCGGGCTTTCAACAGCCAATCAACAATCGTTTAACTGGTGTGCCTTAAGCCATCCCAGCCATGCCTGCAAATGTCTCAGTAGCTGTGATTGGCCGTCTGAAGCATGTGACCAAGTCTTTATAAGTTCGAGGCAGCCACAGCGGCGTCATTATGCTGCTTAGATTCAGGGACAGAGCACACATCAACGTGCTGGCTGCTGATTAGGGAAAGATAGGCAGGAAAAAACCATTTGTGTCCGGATAGAATTGAGGGACAGGTCGGAGTGTTTAGGCAGGGCGAGTTGTAGGCATTTTAGGGATAGAGTCTGCTGAATTATATAGGGTCAGTGTCTTCTACAAACTACAATCGATATTGCTGTGTGGGGGGTGGGGTCTGCACTCAATCCTGATCTACGATCTCTTCTCAATCCTGTTAGGGACAGAGTCTGCTGAATTTTAGGGAAACTGTGTTCTACAAACTACAATCGATATTGCTGTGTGGTGTGGGATTGGAGATAGGCAGGTGTCAGTGATCCACATCCATTTTTCTGTGTGTGAGCTGCAGTGAACACAATCTTTTTGGGCTGCAGTGAACACAATCTTTTTGGGCTGCAGTGAACACAATCTTTTTGGGCTGCAGTGAACACAATCTTTTTGGGCTGCAGTGAACACAATCTTTTTGGGCTGCAGTGAACACAATCTTTTTGGGGTGCAGTGAACAAAATCTTTTTGGGGTGCAGTGAACACAATCCTTTTTGGTGTGCAGTGAACACAATCTTTGTGGGGTGCAGTGAACAAAATCCTTTGTGGGGTGCAGTGAACACAATCTTTTTGGGGTGCAGTGAACAAAATCCTTTTTGGGGTGCAGTGAACAACATCCTTTTTGGGGTGCAGTGAACACAATCTTTTTGGGGTGCAGTGAACAAAATCCTTTGTGGGGTGCAGTGAACACAATCTTTTTGGGGTGCAGTGAACACAATCTTTTTGGGGTGGAGTGAACAACATCCTTTTTGGGGTGCAGTGAACAAAATCCTTTTTGGGGTGCAGTGAACAAAATCATTTTTGGGGTGCAGTGAACACAATCTTTTTGGGGTGCAGTGAACACAATCTTTGTGGGGTGCAGTGAACACAATCTTTTTGGGGTGGAGTGAACAACATCCTTTTTGGGGTGCAGTGAACAACATCCTTTTTGGGGTGCAGTGAACACAATCTTTTTGGGGTGCAGTGAACACAATCTTTGTGGGGTACAGTGAACAGAATCTTTGTGGGGTGCAGTGAACACAATCTTTGGGGGGTACAGTGAACACAATCTTTGTGAGGTGCAGTGAACACAATCTTTGTGGGGTGCAGTGAACACAATCATTGTGGGGTGCAGTGAACTCAATCTTTGTGGGGTACAGTGAACACAATCTCATACTGAAGGTTTGAGGGTGCTGCCTGTTCCATACTCCCCCTACTCCTCATCTAGCCTTTTAGGGGTACAAACAATAGTAATTGGGGCCTAGTGTGGTTGTGTACGTGTGATATACATACACTTTTTTGGGATCATATTTTCTATTCCGCTATTTAATCAAAAACCTTTGGGGATCAGTTAAATTGGGGGATAGTCTGTGTTGGTACGTGTGAGAGAGATCCACCTTTCCAAGTTGTTGGGGTTCATCTCATACTTCTGAAGGTTTGAGGGTGCTGCCTGTTCCATACTCCCCCTACTCCTAGCCTTTTAGGGGTACAAACAATAGTAATTGGGGCCTAGTGTGGTTGTGTACGTGTGATATACATACACTTTTTTGGGATCATATTTTCTATTCCGCTATTTAATCAAAAACCTCTGGGGATCAGTTAAATTGGGGGATAGTCTGTGTTGGTACGTGTGAGAGAGATCCACCTTTCCAAGTTGTTGGGGTTCATCTCATACTTCTGAAGGTTTGAGGGTGCTGCCTGTTCCATACCCCCCCTACTCCTCATCTAGCCTTTTAGGGGTACAAACAATAGTAATTGGGGCCTAGTGTGGTTGTGTACGTGCGAGATACATACACTTTTTTTGATCATATTTCCTATTCCGCTATTCAATAAAAACCTTTGAGGATCAATTGAATTGCGGGATAGTCTGTGTCGGTACGTGTGAGAGAGATCCACCTTTCCAAGTTGTTGGGGTTCATCTCATACTTCTGAAGGTTTGAGGGTGCTGCCTGTTCCATACCCCCCCTACTCCTCATCTAGCCTTTTAGGGGTACAAACAATAGTAATTGGGGCCTAGTGTGGTTGTGTACGTGCGAGATACATACACTTTTTTTGATCATATTTCCTATTCCGCTATTTAATTTAACTGGGCCTCCATGCGAGACCTGTGTGCCTTGTTGCGCTGTTTTGAGTACTCCACCAACATGGCCAGTGGCAATGACGCCGTTCTCAGCTTAACTATCCCACTTCTATGCCTCCTTGAAAAAACAATTCGGGCGATGATGGAAGAGGATGTGGCACAGGATGAGGAGGAGGAGGAGGATGAAGAGGTAACATTTCCAAGGCTTTCAGGGCAGTCATTCGCAAGGGGCTCCGAGGGTGGGTTCCTGCACACGCAAACGCCAGGGACGCAATTGTCCAGCAGGGGCACAGTTCTGGAGGATGAGGAGGATGAGGAGGAGGAGGAGCTGGAGGAGGAGATGGAACCATGTTCACAGCAGGGTGGCACCCAGGCCAGCTCATGGCCATCACTGGTGCGTGGCTGGGGGGATACAGAGGACACGGACCATACACCTCCCACAGAGGACAGCCTTTCGTTGCCTCTGGGCAGCCTGGCACACATGAGCGATTACATGCTGCAGTGTCTCCACAACGACCGCCGAGTTGCCCACATTCTAACTTGTGCTGATTACTGGGTGGCCACGCTGCTGGATCCCCGTTACAAGGACAACGTACCGTCCTTAATTCACTCACTGGAGCGCGATCGCAAGATGCGCGAGTACAAGCGCACGCTGGTAGACGCCATGCTGCTGGCATTCCCATCTGACAGCGGGGCCACAGTGGAAGCACAAGGCAGAGGAGGAGGAGGAGGAGGTCGCCAACGCAACCAGGGCACCGCCAGCACCTCAGAAGGCAGGGTTAGCATGGCCGAAATGTGGAAAAGCTTTGTCAGCACGCCACAACAAACAGCAGCACCAGCAGCTCAGATGGAACGTCTTAGCAGGAGGCAGCATTTTACCAACATGGTGGAGCAGTATGTGTGCACACGCCTACATGTAGTGAATGACGGGTCTGCCCCCTTCAACTTCTGGGTCTCCAAATTGGGCACATGGCCTGAGCTTGCCCTTTACGCCTTGGAGGTGCTGGCGTGCCCTGCAGCCAGTGTATTATCTGAACGGGTATTTAGCACGGCTGGGGGCGTTATAACAGACAAGCGCAGCCGCCTGTCCAGAGACAATGTGGACAAGCTCACGTTCATTAAAATGAACCAGGCATGGATCCCACGGGACTTTTCCGTACCTTATGCAGAATAGCAATGGATACCGACCTTACCCACCCATTGTTCCATTTTTGCTCTTTCTCACTCTTTTGGGGTGTACCCTCATTTAAAATTTTTGAAAAGAAGCAGTGTTGGCTACCTCGTCCTCCTCCTCAGGGCCAGATTAATGTAGGGGCTATTGGAGCTGCAGCTCCAGGCCCCTACCTTTTATATAGGCCCCGGGTTGGCCATATTCACTGTTACCGCTCTTCTGTCACTTGTAAACACAGAAGTCTGGCTTCTATGCTCGCTTCCCCAGGCAGCACCCTCAGAACCTCCCCACACAGCGTGAAGGCCGGACAAGGAGGGACAGTTGGCGATGCATGGATGTGTTTATGGGCTTCAGAGACAGCATCCCATGTTGAATTAGGCATGCATGGCTGCACCCTTCCTCCTCTGGGTGCATGGCAAGGCACGGCCCTAAGGCCCTTCAAAATCCTCAGCACCAAGCCCATGATGCTGTTAATCCGGCCCTGGTCCTCCTCCACCGCCGCTTCCACCTACACCGCCCATAGGTGTGCGCAGCCTATTGCATTAAGGTGTGCACCCCAAAGTTGAAATACACATGCATGTGTTTGCCAGCAGGGAGAGTAATGTATCGGGGCCATGTACCTGTAGGCAAGGAGAAATAGAGCAGAGCAGGTCCCAGGGAGATCTTTCCCATCTCCTCACTGGCAATGCTATGTGCCCTAGGTGATTAGGGTGTGCCCAGGCACACCCAGCACACCCTGTGCGCACGCCTATGTCACCGCCACATCCACCACCACCTTAACCTCCCTCCTACTCCATATGGGCCTCGTCCTTCAGAGATGAAGAAGAACATTGTTTTATTTTTCTGTTTTTTTTTGTTGTTTTAAGTTATTTCCCTATCCACATTTGTTTGCAGAGCACTTGCCATGCTCTTAATTACGTTTTGCTGCCATTTGCAGCACTCTAGCCCTTTCCTTTGGTGTTTTAGAGCCATTTTAGTGCCTTAAAGTTCGGGTCCCCATTGACTTCAATGGGGTTCGGTGTCCGGGAAAAGTTCGGTAAAAGTCCGGGACACGGACCCGGACTTTTTTTTAAAGTTCGGCCGAACCCGTCGAACACGGACATCTAGGTGTTCGCTCAACCCTAGTGACTAATAGTCCAATGATAACCAGCAGGTGGACATAAACATAAAGCCAGCAATGTCCTTCAAAGCAGTAATCAATAAATGGAATACAGTCCTCTTGTACACCAATGTGCCTCCACCATCCACCAGTACCACCACCCGACTGGACACTCACCACAAGGATGATAAATCTGCGCCTGTAAAGCAAGGTAAATGCTCCTCCTCCTCATATGGTATCAGCTGCAGAAAAACTCCCCCAGGTCCTTGTCTCCGGTTACAATTCACTCATAGTGGTAGCATGTGAATAAACATAATAGCGGGGACTCATAGCGTAATTCTGTATTTTTATTAGTACAAAACACACAAAGAAACGAATCCCCCTACCCAATGATTAGCTACTCACACATTTGCAGAGAAATGTCAGCGTTGTAAATATACAGCCGTCAGTCCGACGCTGCACAGATCAAAACCAACCACCCGGTACCTGAGCCGTTAGGGAACTGCAGTGTGGCATCTGGCGTCATCAAGGTGACCGTGTACTCACGCCCTAATGCGTTTCAGATGTTGCTCTGAATTATTATGTCTGTAGTTTTGCTCTTGAATAGTTCATATCTTTCCCTATTATCTTAGGTCCCAAGGGGTCGATGCTCGGAGGAATTTCTTCCATGGTTCAGAAAATCAGACGGATATGGTTAAGTGCATAACAGCTCCTTCAAAAAGGACATTGGTGTACAAGAGGACTGTATTCCATTTATTGATTACTGCTTTGAAGAAAATTGCTGGCTTTATGTTTATGTCCACCTGCTGGTTATCATTGGACTATTAGTCACCACTCACACTAAGTGCATGCTGCTCCATTTTTATACTTATTTCTTATGTTACTGCATTTTATAGAGTGCATTTTAGCGCTGCTAGTGTTGTCAATAAATTTTAGCCAATTGAATGGGTCACACCTTGTTTTACATACTGTAACTTATTCAATTGAAATTCTAAATTTGCAATTCTATCTAAATTTGCTTGCAGTTTAACATTAGGTATTGCTAGAACAATGTTTTTGCATGCATCTACTTTTTCATAGAAAATTTTTGTATTTTTATAACTTCTTGCTTACATTTTCTCATATCCAGTATTTCCTTTGAGAAGTCATGCAATTGCTGACTCTCTGTCCTTGTCTGCACAGTTAAAAGTCTTTTTCTATTAGAAAAGTTTACTTTCTATTCTATAAACTAAAGATACTGAGGTTATGTCCCATATGATTGTAAGCTCTGACGAGCAGGGCTCTCTAAATCATTTTCTACCAAATTGTATTGTAACTGTACTGTCTGCCTTTATTTTGTTAAGCGTTGTGCAAACTGTTGGCACTATATATATCCTGTATAATAATAATAATAATATGGTTGCATCATCATCATCATTCTGTCCTCCTTTGAAAATATAGATAAGCTGTGATCTTAGTTCCTCTTCTGTGAGCTTTGAAGATGAATGTATCCACAATGCCTATAGCTATGTGGGCTTGTTTTAAAATGTCTTTACGGCTTGTTTAGAATATGTTACATATTTTAATGTCAATATGGTAATATGCATATTCTGTGTACAGGTTGGTCTTTGGTTATTGTTGTTTTTTTTTTCCAAGTAAAAAATTAATAGCATACATTTTTAGAATTTGCTACAAGTTTTCTCACTTGCACTTGTTCAAGGTGGCTAGTTAACTTGTTTTGCAGCACTTGAACTTTATTCATTTTGAAATAGCTTGCTTTTTTCTCCATGCATGGACACTTTGTAGGAGTCCTAATTTTTCTTATCTGCTACCAGCTTCTCTTTACAGCTACTTTGCTTCTCAGCATAAAGTCTTTGCACAAATATACCCTTTTTTTTTCCCCTGAAAATTGCAAGATCTATTTGGCCAAAGCTTCAGTTATAGATGTTAAGAAACTGGCTGAAAATGTAAGAATTTAATTTTAAATTATTTGATTTATAATACACAATATTATAAATATGAAAATAATACAAAGTAAATATTTTGTTCCATTAAAAATACAGACATTTCTAAAAAAAAAAGCTTCCCTATGTAACTAGGAGTTTGCCATATTTCAGATCTCTGCATGCATGAATAACATTTCCAAATAAGCAAACAGCGGTGACAAGTGACACTCTACTGAAGATGCAAGCAGAAAGTAGATGTGGGAGGAAAGCTGGCATTCTATTACATTTAAATCTATATAGAAACATAGAAACATAGAATGTGTCGGCAGATAAGAACCATTTGGCCCATCTAGTCTGCCCAATATATCTGAATCCTATGAATAGTCCCTGGCCCTATCTTATATGAAGGATAGCCTTATGCCTATCCCATGCATGCTTAAACTCCTTCACTGTATTTGCAGCTACCACTTCTGCAGGAAGGTTATTCCATGCATCCACTACTCTCTCAGTAAAGTAATACTTCCTCATATTACTTTTAAACCTTTGCCCCTCTAATTTAAAACTGTGTCCTCTTGTGGTAGTTTTTCTTCTTTTAAATATGCTCTCCTCCTTTACCGAGTTGATTCCCTTTATGTATTTAAAAGTTTCTATCATATCCCCTCTGTCTCTTCTTTCTTCCAAGCTATACATGTTAAGGTCCTTTAACCTTTCCTGGTAAGTTTTTTCCTGCAATCCATGTACTAGTTTAGTAGCTCTTCTCTGAACTCTCTCTAGAGTATCTATATCCTTCTGGAGATATGGCCTCCAGTACTGCGCACAATACTCCAAGTGAGGTCTCACCAGTGTTCTGTACAGCGGCATAAGCACTTCTCTCTTTCTACTGCTTATACCTCTCCCTATACATCCAAGCATTCTGCTGGCATTTCGTGCTGCTCTATTACATTGTCCTCCCACCTTTAAGTCTTCTGAAATAATTACTCCTAAATCCCTTTCCTCAGATACTGAGGTCAGGACTGTGTCAAATATTCTATATTCTGCCCTTGGGTTTTTACGTCCCAGGTGCATTATCTTGCACTTATCCACATTAAATTTCAGTTGCCAGAGTTCTGACCATTTTTCTAGTTTTCCTAAATCCTTTTCCATTTGGCTTTTCCCTCCAGGAACATCAACCCTGTTACATATCTTTGTGTCATCAGCAAAAAGACAAACCTTACCATCGAGGCCTTTTGCAATATCACTTATGAAGATATTAAACAAAATTGGTCCCAGTACAGATCCCTGAGGTACCCCACTGGTAACATGACCTTGTTCTGAATGTTCTCCATTGACTACAACCCTCTGTTGTCTGTCACTCAGCCACTGCCTAATCCACTCAACAATATGGGAGTCCATGCTCAATGACTGCAGTTTATTGATAAGTCTTCTATGTGGGACAGTGTCAAAAGCCTTACTAAAATCTAGATATGCAATGTCTACTGCACCTCCACCGTCTATTATTTTAGTCACCCAGTCAAAAAAGTCTATAAGATTTGTTTGACATGATCTCCCTGAAGTAAACCCATGTTGTTTTTCATCTTGCAATCCATGGGATTTAAGATGTTCCACAATCCTATCCTTTAATAGGGTTTCCATTAATTTGCCTACTATTGATGTCAGACTCACTGGTCTATAGTTGCTCGATTCCTCCCTACTACCTTTCTTGTGAATGGGCACGACATTTGCCAATTTCCAATCTTCCGGGACGACTCCTGTTGCTAATGATTGGTTAAATAAATCTGTTAATGGTTTTGCCAGCTCACCACTAAGCTCTTTTAATAATTTTGGGTGTATCTCATCAGGACCCTGTGACTTATTTGTCTTCACTTTAGACAGCAATCTTAGAACGTCTTCCTCTGTAAAGACACATGCATCAAACGATTCATTAGTCATCCTTTCAAGTGGAGGTCCTTCTCCTTCTTTTTCTTCTGTAAAAACTGAACAGAAGTATTCATTAAGGCAGTCGGCTAGCCCTTTATTCTCTTCTACATACCTTCCGTCCTTTGTTTTTAATTTAGTTATTCCTTGTTTTAATTTCCTTTTTTCATTTATATATCTGAAGAATGTCTTATCCCCCTTTTTCATAGACTGAGCTAGTTTTTCTTCTGCCTGCGCTTTAGAAGTTCTTATAACTTGCTTGGCCTCTTTCTGCCTAATCTTGTAGATTTCCTTATCTTCATTGCTCTGGGTTTTTTTATAATTACAAAATGCTAGCTTTTTATTTTTAATGATTTGGGCCACTTCTGCTGAGTACCACAGTGGTCTCTTCCTTTTTTTGCTTTTACTGACAAGTCTAATGCACTTTTCTGTTGCCTTCAATAATGCACCTTTTAAGTAGTCCCATTTCTCCTGGACTCCATGTAATCCGTTCCAGTCTGATAAGGACTCATTTATGACTAATTTCATTTTTGAAAAGTCTGTTTTTCTAAAATCTAAAACTTTTGTTTTTGTGTGGTGCGACTCTTTCACAGTTCTTATATTAAACCACACTGACTGGTGATCACTGGATCCCAAGGTTTCGCCTACAATGACATCATATACCGAATCCCCATTTGTGAATACCAGATCCAAAATGGCCTCCCTCCGGGTTGGCTCCTCAACCACTTGTTGCAGAGACAACCCCAGTAGGGAATTTAGAATATCTGTACTCCTGGTAGAACTTGCTATTTTGGTTTTCCAGTTTATATCTGGAAGATTGAAATCTCCCATAATGATAACTTCTCCTTTCATTGTCATTTTAGCTATTTCTTCAACTAGTAGATCATCTAGTTCTTTAACTTGACCAGGTGGTCTATATATCACACCTACACGAGTTACTGCATGATTAGCAAACTGCAACGTAACCCAAACTGACTCTATGTTGGCCTCACCAACTTGTATTAGGTTAGATTTAATGCTATCTTTCACATACAGGGCCACTCCTCCTCCTTTCTTGCCTTCTCTGTCTCTTCTGTATAAAGAGTACCCTGGTATGGTTATGTCCCAGTCATTTCTTTCATTAAACCATGTCTCCGTAACAGCCACTAAATCTACATTCTCAGATGCCATAATTGACCCAAGTTCATTGATTTTTTTACCTAAACTGCGAGCATTTGTAGACAGGACTCTGAGCTTATCATTTCTTAACCTCTGTGCTTCTGACCTGTTCTGGCATTGTTTCGGGGGGCAATAGGACTCTTGTAATTCCACTCTTTTGCCCCCCCTTCCTAGTTTAAATACTCTTTAGCAAATTCTTGGAGTTGTTCACTAAGTACATTTGTTCCTTTGAGAGAAAGATGCAAACCATCTTTTTTGTACAGTTCCTTTCTATTCCAAGTAGAGCTATCATGAGAAACAAAGCCAAATCCTTGCTCTTGACACCATTTACTAAGCCATATGTTGAACTCCTTTATGCGCCTCTGCCTATCATTCTGAACATTATGCACAGGCAGAACTTCAGAAAATGAAATGGTGGATGCAAAATCCTGTACGTCATTTCCAAGTGTGATAAAAGATTTTTTCACCTCTGACACTTCATTGCAAGCCAGGTCATTTGTCCCTAGATGGACAAGAACATCCACGTCCCCTTCCTGCTTTGCTTGCTTAACAATATTAATAATACGTCTTCTATCTCGTCTAGCAGTAGCACCAGGGAGACATCTCACAAAACCATTTTCTTTAAGCTCCACACTTCTTATGATTGAATCACCCAGCAACAGCTGCTTCCTTTGAGACTTCACTTTATCTTTTTTGTCCTTGGCTGCAGTCTTGCATACATTAGACATAGGAGTCAATGGTTTCTCACCCTCTGTGCTTGAGTCCATATCCATGTTGTCCTTACATTCTGAGAGTGCTGCAAATGAATTTTGGAGAACCACCGACTGTGGGACATATCTTCTATCCACCACTCTAAGTCTTCCTGAACCTACAGTAACCCATCTGCCATTTCTGGGGGTCCTCTGTGGCAGTGGCATTGCAGCAGTCCCAGATGGAGTTTGTTTAACAGATAATTTAAATATCTCTGATTTCAAAAATGCAATTTCCTGCTGCAGTAAGGAGAATTGTCTACAGATCTGACAGCATCCGAATCTCCAAAGAGTGGAACATGAAATAAATGCAAAACAATTCCTGCACTGAACCAAGTCTGCCATTTTAAAGAGGAGAGAAAAAAAAAAAAAAAGAAAAGAAGAAAATTTGTAAATTTAAGTCAAACAAATCTTACCTTTTTTTTTTTTTCCCACCTTCCAGCCTACCTCCTGACTATCTCCTGCAATATCTCATTCACTGTACTTAAAATGTTGTACTTGCAATGGTGTACTTGCAGCTAATGAATTAGACCAGCTAATGAGTATTTCTCTATATATACACACTCCTTCACAGCTCCTCCCCCAGCAAAAATTGTAACACCTTAATGGGCTAGTCTCATTAGCAAATGCACAATAGCAGACACCTGACCAAATTCCTTTCCTCTTCTCAAGCAATGGTCAGCAAAAGAAACACAGATGAGTTGGTTGCAAACTCCAAGCCAATTTCTTTCAGTATCTCTTCAGTCTCCTGCAATATCTCATTCACTGTACTTAAAATGTTGTACTTGCAATGGTGTACTTGCAGCTAATGAATTAGGTTAATATGGTTAATAGAATAGTCAACACAGAATGTTATTAAAAAATAATGGCATACAAATATGCCGGAGCAACTGTAATACTATGTTGTAAATAAAAATGCCTAAAGCATTTTATTTTTTATTTTGGTGATGGCATCTTTTTAATAGGCAAGGCCAACCAACACCATAAACACACTGTCAAGTAGAATCTTGTGTATTACAACACATTTTCTTCATAGTCACCTACAGACATTAAGCTGATGACTGGAGCTGAGTGAATGGGGTTTCACACTTGCTATTTAGAATTGCAGGGGAACCAAAGTGTATTATTAGTAAGAACATGTTTTAGTTATTACAGTAATGTTTAACGAATAGCAATGTTCGAAACATTATTAAAATACCAAAGAATTTCATATTTATACTTTTAGATATAACCCAATGAATAGGGGATGGAACATCAAACGTTCTGCTTTTTTCTATTTAAAATTTCATGTTGCACAGAACTGAGAACAACAGTTTTGGGCAGCCCTGCCCTTCCTTAAGTTCACAAGTAATCAAAATACTGAAAAAGCATGTTATATCTACTCACACTAGAACTATAAGAATTCTCACAGCCATGACTCATTTAAGACATTAACATTTTAACCCTTCCATTATCATATCAATTCCCTCATACACATAGACATACAATCAAGTATCAAACAATGGAAACTCAATTAGAGTTGAGCGGACACCTGGAGGTCCGTGTTCAGCGGGTTCGGCCGGACTTGAAAAAAAAGTCCGGGTCCGTGTACGGACTTTTTCTGAACTTTACCCGGACACCGAACCCCATTGAAGTCAATGGGGACCCGAACTTTCAGGCACTAAAATGGCTCTAAAACACCAATGGAAAGGGCTAGAGTGCTGCAAATGGCAGCAAAACGTAGTTAAGAGCATGGCAAGTGCTCTGCAAACAAATGTGGATAGGGAAATAACTTAAAACAACAAAAAAAAACAGAATTGTCTTCATCTGTGAAGGGCGAGGCCCATATGGAGTAGGAGGGATGTTGAGGTGATGGTGGATGTGGCGGTGTAGGTGGAAGCGGCGGTGGAGGAGGACGAGGTAGCCAACACTGCTTTTTTTCAGTCATTTTAAATGAGGATTATTTTATAAGTCATGTGTCCACAGATAGCAGCCATCTTGGCCATGACGTATCCAATTTAGGGTGTGCCCCTATCCTCAATTGATCAATTACATTTGGAAGGATTGGGAAACAGAGATTTCGGGCACAAAAGTTTTGTTAAAAAGATTTCTTTTATTCAATACAAAACTAAATATTTTAAAATCATAGAAAAATACAGGCAAATGATTGTGTATTAAGGACACAGTGAGACCACATAACAATGGTCTATGTTGTACAATATCTCAGTGCATAGAACTTATAAAAGTCGGTTTACATACAGTTCAAAGTACAAGATCATTAGTAGTCATATAATCCTCAAAGCAAAGAGCAAAGGTCATATATTACATGGTGAATGTTAACTTATATTTTCAGTCGACCCTGCTGACCGGCACCATACTGCTTGGGTGTCCGTCGGCGGTTCTTCTGATAACAAGCAATACGTTTCCAAGGATTATATGACTACTAATGATCTTGTACTTTGAACTGTATGTAAACCGACTTTTATAAGTTCTATGCACTGAGATATTGTACAACATAGACCATTGTTATGTGGTCTCACTGTGTCCTTAATACACAATCATTTGCCTGTATTTTTCTATGATTTTAAAATATTTAGTTTTGTATTGAATAAAAGAAATCTTTTTAACAAAACTTTTGTGCCCGAAATCTCTGTTTCCCAATCCTTCCAAACATTTTAAATGAGGGTACACCCCAAAAGAGTGAGAAAGATCAAAAATATAACAATGGCTGGGTAAGGTCGGTATCCATCTCTATTCTGCACAAGGTACGGAAAAGTCCTGTGGGATCCATGCCTGGTTCATTTTAATAAACGTGAGCTTGTCCACATTGTCTCTGGACAGGCGGCTGCGCTTGTCTGTTATAACGCCCCCAGCCGTGCTAAATACCCGTTTAGAAAATACACTGGCTGCAGGGCACGCCAGCACCTCCAAGGCGTAAAGGGCAACCTCAGGCCATGTGCCCAATTTGGAGACCCAGAAGTTGAAGGGGGCAGACCCGTCATTCACTACATGTAGGCGTGTGCACACATACTGCTCCACCATGTTGGTGAAATGCTGCCTCCTGCTAAGACGTTCCATATGAGCTGCTGGTGCTGCTGTTTGTTGTGGCGTGCTGACAAAGCTTTTCCACATTTCGGCCATGCTAACCCTGCCTTCTGAGGTGCTGGCGGTGCCCTGGTTGCGTTGGCGACCTCTTCCTCCTCCTCCTCCTCTGCCTTGGCCTTGTGCTTCCACTGTGGCCCCGCTGTCAGGTGGGAATGCCAGCATCATGGCATCTACCAGCGTGCGCTTGTACTCGCGCATCTTGCGATCGCGCTCCAGTGAGTGAATTAAGGACGGTACGTTGTCCTTGTAATGGGGATCCAGCAGCGTGGCCACCCAGTAATCAGCACAAGTTAGAATGTGGGCAACTCAGCGGTCGTTGTGGAGACACTGCAGCATGTAATCGCTCATGTGTGCCAGGCTGCCCAGAGGCAACGAAAGGCTGTCCTCTGTGGGAGGTGTATCGTCCGTGTCCTCTGTATCTCCCCAGCCAAGCACCAGTGATGGCCATGAGCTGGCCTGGGTGCCACCCTGCTGTGAACATGGTTCCATCTCCTCCTCCATCTCCTCCTCCTCATCCTCCAGAACTGTGCCCCTGCTGGACAATTGTGTCCCTGGCATTTGTGGGTGCAGGAACCCACCCTCGGAGCCACTTGCGAATGACTGCCCTGAAAGCCTTGGAAATGTTACCTCTTCATCCTCCTCCTCCTCATCCTGTGCCACATCCTCTTCCATCATCGCCCGAATCGTTTTTTGAAGAAGGCATAGAAGTGGGATAGTTAAGCTGACAACGGCGTCATCAGCACTGGCCATGTTGGTGGAGTACTCAAAACAGCGCAACAAGGCACACAGGTCTCGCATGGAGGCCCAGTTATTGGTGGTGAAGTGGTGCTGTTCCGCAGAGCGACTCACGCGTGCATGCTGCAGCTGAAACTCCACTATGGCCTGCTGCTGCTCGCACAGTCTTTCCAGCATGTGCAAGGTGGAGTTCCACCTTGTGGGCACGTCACATATGAGGCGGTGAGCAGGAAGGCCGAAGTTACGCTGCAGCGCTGATAGGCGAGCAGCAGCAGGGTGAGAACGAAAGTGCGCACAGACGGCCCGCACTTTCTGCAGCAGCTCTGACATATCGGGGTAATTTTTAAGGAACCTCTGCACCACCAAATTCAGCACATGCGCCAGGCACTTGTGCGTGTAGCTGGCACAGATCGACCACGTCCTCTCCTTGCAACAGGAGCTCTACCAGCAGCACCACGACCCAGGCCACGGCCCCTATTTGACAGTCTCCTCATATTTCTGTAATTTATGATCCTGCCCTAGAAAGGTGTTTATTGAATAGCGGAACAAAACAACAACAGTATCGCACAGGTGTATCTCACAGTCAAATATGACAGTTAGGCCGCAATTTAATTTTTTTTACCCCAAAAGGGTATATATTGAATAGCGGAATAGAAAAAAATGATAAAAAATGGTGTATCTCACACGTACAAACACAGACTAGGCCCCGATTAAAATTTTTTGTACCCTAAAGGGAGGATGAGGAAGAGGAGTAGGAGGAGTTCGGAAAAGGAGGCAAACTGAAGCGCCCTGCAATCCTTGGCAGTGGTAGGAGATGCGCCAAACAAATTTAAAAGGTGTATCTCACACGTACCGATACAGACTATGCCGTAATTTAATTTTTTACACTCCAAAAGGGTGTATATTGAATAGCGGAATAGGAAAAATTTTATAATACAGTGTATCTCACACGTACAAACACAGACTAGGCCCCGATTACAATTTTTTGTACCCTAAAGGCAGGATGAGGAAGAGGAGTAGGAGGAGTTCAGAACAGGAGGCAAGCTGAAGCGCCCTGCAATCCTCGGCGGTGGAAGGGGATGCGCCAAACAAATTTAAAAAGGTGTATCTCACATGTACCGATACAGACTATGCCGTAATTTAATTTTTTACACTCAAACAGGGTGTATATTGAATAGCGGAATAGGAAAAATTTTACAAAACGGTGTATCTCACACGTACAAACACAGACTAGGCCCTGATTACTATTTTTTGTACCCCCAAAGGCAGGATGAGGAGTAGGAGGAGGTCCGAACAGGAGGCAGACTGAAGCACCCTGCAATCCTCGGCAGTATGAGATGCACCCCAAAAATTGGAAAGGTGTATCTCACACGTACTGATACAGACTATCCCGCAATTTAATTGTTTTTACCCCAAAGGTGTAGATTGAATAGCGGAATAGAAAATATGATATCAAAAGGTGTATGTATCTCACACGTACAGACCCAGACTAGGCCCCGATTACTATTTTTTGTACCCCCAAAGGCAGGATGAGGAGTAGGAGGAGGTCCGAACAGGAGGCAGACTGAAGCACCCTGCAATCCTCGGCAGTATGAGATGCACCCCAAAAATTGGAAAGGTGTATCTCACACGTACTGATACAGACTATCCCGCAATTTAATTGTTTTTACCCCAAAGGTGTAGATTGAATAGCGGAATAGAAAATATGATATCAAAAGGTGTATGTATCTCACACGTACAGAACCAGACTAGGCCCAAATTACTATTTTTTGTACCCCCAAAGGCAGGATGAGGAGTAGGAGGAGTTCGGAACAGGCAGGAGGCACACTGAAGCACCCTGCAATCCTCGGCGGTATGAGATGCGCCCCAAAAATTGGAAAGGTGTATCTCACACGTACCGATACAGACTATCCCGCAATTTAATTGTTTTTACCCCAAAGGTGTAGATTGAATAGCGGAATAGAAAATATGATATCAAAAGGTGTATGTATCTCACACGTACAGACCCAGACTAGGCCCAAATTACTATTTTTTGTACCCCCAAAGGCAGGATGAGGAGTAGGAGGAGTTCGGAACAGGCAGGAGGCAGACTGAAGCACCCTGCAATCCTCGGCGGTATGAGATGCGCCCCAAAAATTGGCAAGGTGTATCTCACACGTACCAATACAGACTATCCCGCAATTTAATTGTTTTTACCCCAAAGGTGTAGATTGAATAGCGGAATAGAAAATATGATATCAAAAGGTATATGTATCTCATACGTACAGACCCAGACTAGGCCCAAATTACTATTTTTTGTACCCCCAAAGGCAGGATGAGGAGTAGGAGGAGTTCGGAACAGGCAGGAGGCACACTGAAGCACCCTGCAATCCTCGGCAGTATGAGATGCGCCCCAAAAATTGGAAAGGTGTATCTCACACGTACCGATACAGACTATCCTGCAATTTAATTGTTTTTACCCCAAAGGTGTAGATTGAATAGCGGAATAGAAAATATGATATCAAAAGGTGTATGTATCGCACACGTACAGACCCAGACTAGGCCCAAATTACTATTTTTTGTACCCCCAAAGGCAGGATGAGGAGTAGGAGGAGTTCGGAACAGGCAGGAGGCACACTGAAGCACCCTGCAATCCTCGGCAGTATGAGATGTGCCCCAAAAATTGGAAAGGTGTATCTCACACGTACCGATACAGACTATCCCGCAATTTAATTGTTTTTACCCCAAGGGTGTAGATTGAATAGCGGAATAGAAAATATGATATAAAATTGGTGATTTTTCAATAGCACATGTGAACAGCAGTGTCTTATATCAGTCAGCTCTGCTGCAGGCTATGGAGGGAAAAAAAAGAAAATTCCCCTATTAAGATTGTAATTTTTAAATAGATTAGTACAGACTATGCCAGAATTTAATTTTTTTAACCCAAAAGGGTGTATATTGAATAGTGGAATAGAAAAAAAGTGTATAAATTTTGAAATCACTCAATAATAGCACATGTGAACACAGCAGTGTATTATCACACTCAGCAGCACTGAAGGAAAAACGCTGCACACAACTGACTGATAAAAAAATATTTTTTTCTCCCTCCTCCTCAGCGGGCAAAAAGATTGTGTTCACACCACCCCGCACACAGCAAAATCGATGTGGACCACTGACCCTGCCTATCTCCAGCCTGTCCCTAAAATGATCGATAAGATCGGTCACTGCCGGCACTGCAAACCCCCCACACAGCAAAATCGATTGTAGAACACTGACCCTGCCTATCTCCAGCCTCGCCCTAAAATGCCCTAACAACTCGCCCTGCCTGCAGCACTCCGACCTGTCCCTGATTCTGAATTATTTTCGGACACAATATAATTTATGACTGTCTGTCCCTAATCAGCAACCAGCACGTATGATGTGTTCTCTGTCCCTGTACTACAGCAGAATGACGCAGTGGCGCTCGGTCTCGAACTTATAAAGACTTGGTCACATGCTTCAGATGGCCAATCACAGCTACTAATACATTTGTAGGCATGGCTGGGATGGCTTAAGGCACACCAGTTAAACGCTTGTTGATTGGCTGTTGAAAGCCCACCATTAAAAGCGCGCCAATACATACAAACACGGAAATAAAATGACCGAACACGGATTTTAAACCCGAACATACAGTAAAGTTTTCGGGTCCGTGTTCGGGTAACAAAAATCCAATTATTCGGTACGAACACGAATAATACAGTCCGTGTTCGCTCAACACTATTCTTGAAGCATTGTAAATATATCCTAACACAATCTTGCTGTCTGTATAAAAGTTCACTGCATGGATCTCAATGTCCAGTTCTGTCGTAATCATGTCTGTCATCTCTACAGCTAAGACAGCAGCACAAAGTTCTAGACGTGGGACAGTATGAGCGGGTTTCTGAGCCAGTTTAGATTTTCCCATAATGAACCCGACATGGCTTTGTCCCTCACTGTCTATTACCCTAAGGTAGGTTACAGCTGCTATAGCCATAGTGGAAGCGTCAGAGAATACGCATATTTCTCTTCTCTTTGTAGCAGATAAGGGAACAGGTGCGTACGGTCTTGGGATGCTGAGTTGTTCAAGCTCTAACAATGAGTCTTTCCACAACTTCCACTGCGTTTCCTTCTCTTCAGGTAGAGGTATGTCCCAGTCACTTTGTTCTTGCTCAATAGTGAACTGTCTCAAAAGAGCTTTGCCTTGCATGATGATAGGTGCTACGAATCCCAGGGGGTCATAAAGACTGTTGACTGTAGATAGGACACTTCTTTTTGTAAATGGCTTCTCTTCTCTGGCGACCTTGAAGGTGAAACTGTCAGTCTTCAGGTCCCAACTAAGCCCAAGACTTATTTGCAAGGGTGGTGATTCTGTTCCTAGATCCAGGTCTTTGAGGTCTTTAGCACGGTCTTCCATTGGAAATGCTTCCATAACTCTGCTGCTGTTGGAAGCTATCTTATTCAATATTATGTTGGATTCTGCCAACATTTCTCTTGTACTTTTCAAGACCTTAATAGCTTCTTCGTTGCTGGAGAAAGAAGCAAGTCCATCATCTACGTAAAAGTTCTTCATGACGAACTGTTTGGCTTCTTGACCATGTCCTTCATCTTGCTGTGCTGCTCGTCTCAAGTTGTAGATAGCTACAGCTGGAGAAGGGCTGTTTCCAAACACATGTACCTTCATCCTGTACTCTGTGATGTCTTTGTTGAAGTCATTGTCTGCATACCACAGGAACCTTAAGTAGTCTCTGTGATCTTCTCGAACAAGGAAACAGTAGAACATCTGTTATACGTCTGCTGTTACTGCTACAAGTTCTTTTCTAAACCTGATGAGTACTCCCAGGAGTGTATTGTTCAGGCCAGGTCCGCTGAGAAGGACATCATTTAGTGAGATGCCTTCGTGCTTCACACTAGAGTCAAATACTACACGTATCTGACCTGGTTTCTGAGGATGGTACACCCCAAATATTGGTAAGTACCAATGTTCTTGTTTTTCCTGTAGTGGTAGTGCCCTTTCTGCTTGCTCGTTGTCAAAGATCTTTTGCATGAAGGCTTGGAAGTGTTTCTTCATATTCGGCTTTCTTTGTAGAGTGCGTTGCAACGACGTGAAGCGTTTCTCAGCTTGTACCCTGTTGTCAGGAAGGTGATGGCGTGGTGACCGGAAGGGTAGAGGCGCTACCCAGCTGCTTGACTTGTCTCTGAAGACTTCTCTGTCCATGATCTCAAGGAAGAGTGTATCTTCCACCGAGGGTGCTGGCTTGTCGTCTTCTCGTGTTCTTTCAAACATTTTGCAGCCCAGTTCATCTGTATCTCCAGTTGAGGCTAAGTCTTCCATGCCCCTCTGGATACTCTGCTGATGTGTTGGGTTACCTAATCTCTCTTTAATGTGTAGACTGTTGGTACATGGGTAAAGACAAGATGTACGACCATTCTGTAACAGATGTGTTCTGTAAACATTTACCTTTGCTGGTCTGTGCAGTCCGTCTAGACATACCTCTCCAACGATGACCCATCCGAGATCAAGGTGTTGTGCAAATGGCGCGTTGTGTGGCCCATTGTACTGTTCTCTGACTTTGTGCACTCTGAGGATATCTCTCCCAAGTAGAAGGGTGATTGCAGCATCTGGATCTAGTGCTGGTATCTGGTTGGCTATTCTCACTAGATGAGGGTGATGACGAGCAACTTCAGGTGTGGGGATCTCTGACTTGTCGTCTGGTATCTCATCACATTCTATGAGGGTAGGAAGAGTCACCTTTGTCTTTCCATCTAATGACTCGATGATGTAGTTGTTTGCTCTTCTCCCTGTCGTCTCTACAACTCCAGAACAAGTCTTCAAGGTGTATGGAGTTGGACTTCCTTTGTCACCGAAGAGGTCAAAGAACTCTGTTTTTGCCAGAGATCTGTTACTCTGTTCATCCAAGACTGTGTACATCTTGATTGCCTTTTCTCTGAAACCTGCAGGATACACCTTGACTAAGCATATCTTGGAGCATGATCTAGGACGGCCCTGCTCTGTACAGATCTCTGTGCACTTGGAGGATACTGCTGGCGTTGTACTCTCGCCTTGCTCCTCACCATGATCTTCTTGAGTTGCTGGAACTTCTTGCTTCCATGGTGGTGGTCCTGGGTGCAGTGTTGACAGGTGTTTGTCACTGTTACACTCTGTGCATTGTATGGTTTTTGTACAGTCTTTTGCAAGATGTTGAATTGAAGCTCAACATCTGAAACAAATGCGATTGTCTTTAAGGTAAGCTTTGCGCTCTTCTAATGTCTTACTCCTGAAACTGCAACATTTTCTTAGTGGGTGAGGCTTGTTGTGGATCGGACATATTTTTTCTGGCTCCTCAACTTTCTTACTTGCATAGTCTTTCTGATTCAGTAGGGACTTCTGTCTTCCGTACAGAAACTGTTGCTCTGCGTTCTTTGTAAAGCGCTGGAGGTTTTTGTTCTACCTTTGGGAAGCTTGCCATTCTCTTGTTCAGGAAAGCAAAGCTTGGATCATTGCGTGTTTCTGCTTGGTCTACGATGAATTCAGCAAGGAAGGCAAACGGTGGAAACGCAACTCGACGATCTTTCTTGTATCTTGAAGCTTGAGTGACCCACCTTTCTTGCAAGTTGTAAGGAAGTTTGTCGATTATAGGATCAATTCCACGTGCTGTATCCAAGTATGAGAGACCTGGCAGATATCCACTAGACTTAGCGGCTTCTATTTCTAAGAGTAGGTCCCCTAAACCTCTCAGCTTTTGATTGTCCTTGTTTGTTATTCTTGGATAGTTTTCTATCCTCTTCAGAAGTGCATCCTCGATCGCTTCAGGTGATCAATAGCATTGTTCTAGTCTCTGCCACACCATAGCAAGTCCTGCTGCTGCATCATGAACATGTACTGACCTGATTCTTTGGGCTTGCTCAGTGGACTCTGGTCCTAGCCATTTGACGAGCTGGTCAAGCATTTCTCTGTCTGTCAGATCTAAGTCTTGGGTACCGCTCAGGAAAGAGGACTTCCAGGCCCAGTAGTTTTCTGGACGGTCATCGAATTTCATGAGACCAGCGCTCACTACCTCACGGCGCATCAGGAATCTTGCGACTTCTGTAGCTATTGCTGCATCTGGTGAATACTTCCTGGGTGTAAACTCAGGGTATGGCTGCGGCTGGTAAGGCTTATTAGACGCTTGACTAAGTCCATTTTGGTTAAGTTGCTGTTCTCGTCTGTTGTAAATCTTTCTGCTATAATCCAGGCTTGTATTTGCTTGAGGAGGGATTACATCAGCATCTGTTTGCACTCTTGGAGGGTTGGCAGATTGGTCTCTGAGCATGCGACCACTTGACTCCTCACGCTGAGGTTCTGATTCAGTCTTGCAGTGTTGCGTAGTATCAAAGTTGCTTATTGCTGGTGGAGTCAATGATGACCTAGGTATGTCTTTGGACTGCTGGTCAGTGTACATGGTTGCTTGTGACTGTACATACTCACTGGTGCGTTGGATTGCGCTGTGGGTTGACGTCTGGGTTTTTATGCCAGCGAACTGAGATTCGGCAGCCCTTGCAAGAACTTCTGCCTCTGCTAAGGCTGCTGCAGCGTTTTTCTGCTGTTTGAGTAAGTGTAAAGATGCTTGCACTTCTGCTTTTTTCCTAAGTGCCTCAGATTCACTTTTTGCTTGCTCTCTCATCAATTCAGCTTCCTGTTCTGCATAAGAAGCCATCGCACAGGCTGCTTCTGCTTTTGCTCTTGCCTTGGTTGCTTTGACACTAACTGATGACAGACTGGTGATGTTTGAATGTCTAGAACTAGTGATGCTTGAATGTCTAGAACTAGTGATGCTTGAATGTCTAGAACTAGTGCGTTTAGATCTTGTTGCACCGGTGCTAGCTGGAGTCAGATCTGTTTGACTGGATGTTCCGGACAGTGTTGTGCATCTAGACCTAGTTCCTGGCAAGCTGCATGTGTCTTCCTCTTTACAGGAGCATTGAGGGTTAACTGACAGAGTGTTGTTCTCTGTGTTCTGTTTCTCCATTTTGCTAACAGCGTGGATGATGATGATGACTGAACACACAGCCTGTGTTCTAGTGAGGGGAAATTAGTTTCACTTTTGTTTTGCTCCCACACAGACTGGATTTATGAGTCCTTTTACTGGCCCTCATACAGGTTTATTGCTGTAGTATGTCCCATGTGAACAAGGGCTAATTACATTATCCCATTGTGTATATAAAGAATCCTCTTCCTGACTCTGCCCATTTCTTAGTTTAAGCCTGATTGGGTGAAATGTGTCAGAGTGAGCAGTCTCTAGATAGGAACT